>NC_058131.1:166414800-166523327 GCF_016433145.1 Gracilinanus agilis | reverse complement strand
AAAGAAAGAAAGAAAGAAAGAAAGAAAGAAAGAAAGAAAGAAAGAAAGAAAGAAAGAAAGAAAGAAAGAAAGAAAGAAAGAAAGAAAGAAAGAAAGAAAGAAAGAAAGAAAGAAAGAAAGAAAGAAAAGAAAAGAAAAGAAAAGAAAAAACCCAACTTAGGTCACAGAGTCAGACACAACTGAAAAATGACCAAATGACAACAGATATAAGGCTGTGAATGTGCAATGCATTATGCCTGCCTAGTGTCTGTCCTCAGCAAGCTTACGTCTTACCCAATTAGAGTACACTATTGACCAAGGTATGAGTTCTTAGGTTGTTATTACTCCCTTGTAAATCATTTCTCTTTACCTTTAGTTTCATCTCCTCTAAAATAAGGGGATAGTTACTCCCCGGATTAAGGCTCCTTCCAACCTCAATATTCTAGAATTAGCAGGAAAAGCACTAGATTTGAACCAAAGGTATTTGGGTTCTTGCTTTGTTTATTCTGTCACTAGCTATGCAGCCTTTGATGAGTCCTGCCTTTTCTTTGAGGCTCAGTTTCCTCACCTGTGCAAAATGAGGAGACTAGAGAAGATGATGTCTCGGGTTCCTTCCAGCCCTGTGATACTGTGGGCATCTGAGACTGTAGAGCATGCAAAGGACATAAACAGTGCCAGGAGGTAAATGAAAGACCCCTTTGTGTCCAGTTATAGGCAGTTCTAGGTGCTGGGCAGATGGCTTGATCTGAAAACACAAGAAATTCTAGAAGGGCAGGAGTCAGAGTCTAGAAAGGCAAGAACAAAGAGGTCATTCCGAGCCAAAGTCTGCATAAAGCCATAGTTCTCGATCCTGTTGGGAAGATTAGGAATTGGTGAACACAGCATACAGTGGTCATGTGGGAGTTGAAGTCCAGATGATCTGTCAGAAATCAGGAGGCCAGGAGACCCAAAGAAGGAGCAGGAGAGGAAAAAATGGCAGAAGCCAAGCATACAAAGACTGAGTTGAGTTTTGGTTTTAAAAGATCATTCTACTACAAATATGAATGATATAGGAATAGGTTTTGAGTAATAAGCCATATATAAACCAGCGAAATTGCTTGTCAGTTCCAGGAGGGGGAGGAAAAGAGAAGAGGGAGAGAACATGAGATCATGGAGCCATGGAAAAATATTATTTGAAAAGAATTAATTAATAAATAAACAAAACAAACAAATAAATAAATGGATCAATGGAAGAATAAATGAAAATGATTAATAAATAAATAACAATTTAAAATTTAAAAAAAGACTGAGTTGGACCTGATCTTTAACTGAGGCAGCTTTATACCTCATTCCTGAAGACCTTTATATTGTCCCTACTTAAGCAGTCCCTGAACAGGAACAGCCAGAAGGCCTACAAGGGAAAGCAAATATGTATGTCTGGCTGGTACAAAGAACTGGATGTAATGAATATAAGAAGCTTCTAACAGTTTCCCCAAATGAGGCCCCTTCTTCACCATTTTCTCTAGGTCTGGCCCTGATTGAAAGTAACGCTTGCCATAGTATGGTGACAAATTCCCTTGGGCAGAGGGTGGCCGTGAGGCGAGGATTGGGGTCAGGGGACAGCATACCTTTCTCTTTCAATACCTATATTTCTCATTTGCTGAGTGTGCTGGTTAAAAATGGTCAGATCAGCAAAGAAGCAGCATGGCTTCTCATAGCAAAAGCATTTTAGTATCACTGAAGCACACTGGACCCAGAGGCAGGGGACCTGGGTTTTGGTCTTGATTCTGACACATAGTAGTAGCTGTGTGACCTTGATCTCTCTAATCCTCAGTTGTCTTATCTGTAAAATGGAGACAATAATCTTTGCTTTTGCAATTTGTAAACCTAAAATAGGTTATGGAAAGGAGAGCTGTGGCAATTCTACAGAGTTCCCCAGGGAAATGTTTCCCTTTTACCAAGACCAATAATAGGCTTCCCGCTGTTTGAAATCCTGAACAAATGATGCTCAGCAATTCATGGATAGCCAATACCTGTTTGGAGGATGGAGATCGAAGAAGACTTCTAGAAATGCTCAAGGAAGTCAGCTTCTGGCTTGGTCCATAGGAAGATATTAAGGGTTTTGTTCTGATGGGTTGTTTTTTTTGTTTTGTTTTGTTTTGTTTTGTTTTGTTTTTTCTGTTGAAATTTTTTTTTTTTTTAAACCCTTACCTTCCGTCTTGAAGTCAATACTGTGTATTGGCTCCAAGGCAGAAGAGTGGTAAGGGTAGGCAATGGGGGTCAAGTGACTTGCCCAGGGTCACACAGCTGGGAAGTGTCTGAGGCCAGATTTGAACCTAGGACCTCCCGTCTCTAGGCCTGGCTCTCAATCCACTGAGCTACCCAGCTGCCCCCTTCTGTTGAAAATTTTGTGAAACTTTCTAGTCATTTACCTTCCCAGACTAGAAATCTGGGGAGAAATTTTTTTAAAGCCCAGTGACTCATTTCAAGGAACATCCTTCTTAACTGAATACTAGAAGGGGCAAAGGAAAAGAAGAAAGATGCCCATGGAAGTGAAAGACACATCAGTATCATCTGGGGCCGCATCAACAACAAAGCATTGAAACCCGGGGTCAGTGGACTTTTCCATTTTTGTTGACCCACTTGACTCATCTAATGTGCTACTGACTTCTTGGAAAATTAGATAGGCATGCCAATTTGGCCATTGGTAAAAGCATTAAATAGCCGAAAGCTATAGGAGCTCAGAATGTAGAACTGGAAGTTGTACAAAGTACATTGGAGACCAATTCCAAAGCCAACGCCTTAAATCATTCTCATTGGATGAAGTGACCTGTTCTTTCCAACTGCCAATGAAAAGAGGCTTTCTCTAATTCTCTTAGCTGTGTGAGTTTTTACTCGCAGGGCCTCAATTTCTGCACTAGAAACTGAAAGGGTTGGCCTTAAAGATCAATAGGCAGGTTGGTGATACAGACTGCTAGGTCTGGAGTCAAGAAGTTCTGAGTTCCAAACCTCAGATACTTAGCTGTGTGACCTTGGGCAAGTCACTTATTCTGTCTGCCTCAGTTTCCTCCAGTGTAAAATGGGAATAATCATAGCACCTACCTGAGCTTCAGCATATGCAACTTAAATCTAGTCTTTCCTCTTCCTTTGGATACTTATGTATAATACTTTAAGGAAATTTAGATTGTTGCAGCAATAGTTTAGTTGTTTTTCAGCCACGTCCAACTCTTTGTGATCCCATTTGGGATTTTCCTAGCAAAGATACTGTAGTGGTCAGTCATTTCCTTCTTCAGCTCATTTTACAGATGAGAAAACTGAGGCCAATGGGGTTAAGTGACTTGCCCAGGGTCACACAGCTAGTAAGTGTCTGAGGCCATTTGAACTCAGGAAGATGAATCTTTCTGCCTCTAAGCCCTGCAGATCTCTAAACATTGTATCATCTAGCTTCCTTTTATTTAGATTATATTTTACATTATTTCCATTACAAAGCAAACAAACTGATGACTAAAGAGAGGAGAAGAGCCATGGTGTTTGATACACAAAATGCATTTTTTTTGTATGTTTTACAAAATCCCTTGCGAGTTCCTTTAAAGGGCAGGATCCCATCAAGTATTTTTTAATTTATTTTTAATATCTTACCCTTAATTTAAAAAAACATCATTGTCTTCTGTCTTAGAATCAATACTGAGCATGGGTTCCAAGGCAGAAGAGCCACAATGGGTAGTAATTAGAGTTAAGTGACTTACCCAGGGTCACACAGCAGAGAAGTGTCTGAGGTCAGATTTGAACCCATTCTCCAGGCCTAGCATTCTATCCCCTGAGCCAACTAGTTGCCCCTCAATTTTTTTTCCCAGACTCTTTTCTTGTTTTTGGTCAATTCAAAAGAAAACAGAATTCCCATTTTCCTGGCTTGAAGTTTCTTATACCAATATGCCAAGAAGAATATTACTCTCTAGAAAAAGACTGACTAACGGAAAGAAGCCCTCTCTCTGGCAGCTTTAGCTTATGCTGTTCTGTCTCTCTCTCTGGCGCAACACATAAATAAACTTTGGAGATTATGGCAACACAAGGCAAAATAGCCAAATGAGACAGGATCAATGTGAAAAGCATATTGGTCTTTGCCTACATTCTGTATTGGAACATTTGGCGTGGCAGCATGGTGTAGGAGAAAGTACCCTGCACTTCATAAGGGAAGACAGGCATAGCTCTGGCACTGGCTGGGCAAACCCAGGGTGAATCCTTCATCTCTCTGAGCCTTAATTTTCTCATCTATAAAATGGCATAATAATACCTTTGCTACTTATAATCACAGGATTATTGTTAAGAAAGGCATTGATATTAAGCATGCTGTTACTCCTGAACTGGGTTGTTGCTTTAAGAAAAAAAAATAGAAAGCTTACAATGGAATTTTTTTGTGTCATTCAGTCACATCTGACTCTTTGTGACCCCATTTGGGATATTCTTGGCAAAGTTATTGGAGTGGTTTGCCATTTCCTTCTCCAGCTCATTTTACAGGTGAAGAAACTGAGGCAAATAGGGTCAAATGACTTGCGCAAGGTCACACAGCTAGTAAGTGTCTGGGGTCAGATTTGAACTCAGGAAGATGAGTCTTCCTGACTCCAGGCTAAGCACTTTATCCACTGTTGACACCTGGCTGCCCCTGTTATGGGACATTACTGTGAAGAAATTACTTGAGCGGGATGGTTTCAGAAAGATTTATATGAACTGATACAAACTGAAATGAGTTGAACCAGACGAACATTGTACACAGTAATAGCAATATTGCATGATGATCAGCTGTGAATGACTTAGTTGTCCTCAGCAATACAATGATCCAAGACAATCCCCAAATCTGGCATCTAGCTAGAGAAAGAACTGATGGAGTCCAAATGCAGATCATAATTTTAATACAAAGCATAATTTCTGTAGTTATTTTATCTTACCAATTACATGTAAAAACAAATTTCCACGTAAGTTTTCTGAAGTTATATGATCCAAATTGTCTCCCTCCCTTTTTCCCTCCCCCTTCCCGAAGCTGACAAGCAATTTGAACTGGGTTATACATGCATTATCAGGCAAAACACATTTCCATATTGTTTACTTTTATGAGTGAATAATCTTATAAAACAAAAAACCCCAAACAAAAACCCAAATAAACTAAAGTGAAAAATCATATGTGAACCATATTTTTTAAACTTTCTTTGTGTGTGTGTGTGTGTGTGTGTGTGTGTGTGTGTGTGTGTGTGTGTGTGTTTGGTTTTTATTTCACAACATGGTCTAGCAGTGATGGTGAACCTTTTAGAGATGGAGTGCTGGGCCCCACCCCCCAGACTAAGTGCCATACCCATCCCCTCCCAAAGACCATGTGCCGTGTACCCTCTACCTAGTGCCCCAACCTTACCCAACACAGGGGAGGGAGAAAGTACTCCCGTTGGGCTGCTGGGCAGAGGGGCGAATGATGTGAAAAAATGTAGTCATGCACAGTGGAGAGGGAGAGGGGAGCAACTCTGTACAAGTCCCTCTGCCTTTCTAGTAAACAACTCTGGCAGGGGGTGGGGAAAGGCAGTGATATGTCCACAGAGAGCACTCTGCATGCCATCTTTGGCACCCATGCCATAGGTTCACTATCACTGGTTTAGCACATAGTAGGTAATTAACAAATACTTAATGACTTGATCCATCTAATGTTATCAATAGCAAATTAGATAAGCATGCCCCTAAGCCTTTATCCAACTCACTAAGAACTGGTAAATAGCCAAAAGCCCAGAGTCCTGGGACATTTTCTTCCAAACTGACATCGAAAAATTATTAGCAATACTCCTTAGATTTGTACCAGGTATAACTCTACCTAATTATACTGTCATCTAGATCCCATCTCTCTATCTTAATCCTAAGAATAACATGAGAAATTTTGTCAAACAAATGTTTTACAGACCTCTACAGCACTTCCTGGCCATCTCCATGCCATGCCTTCTTCCCATAGTCCTCCTGAACCATGTCCCCCACTTCTAGCTCCCCTTTATCTTCCCACGTTAGATTGCAAGCTTCTTGAAGGCAGAAATTGTTTTGCTTGTTTGTATTTGTACATCCCCAAATGAGTGTCTGACATGTAGTAAGAGCTTAATAAGTGCTCTATACATACGTCGTCCATCCATCCATCCATCTATCTATCTATCTATCTATCTATCTATCTATCTATCTATCTATCTATCTATCTATCTATCTATCTATTGATCTATCTATCCATCCATATATCTATCCATCTACCCATCCATCCATCTATCTATCTATCCATCTACCCATCCATCCATCCATCCATCTATCTATCTATCTATCCATCCATCCACCCACAACCTTCTTTTAATTTTCCAGCAAAGGTAACTCAATATTTAAAAAAAAACACTTTAGTAGTCCAGCACGATATACCAGACTAAAAAAGTAATGCTCGGGGGGGCAGCTGGGTAGCTCAGTGGATTGAGAGCCAGACCTAGAGATGGGAGGTCTTAGGTTCAAATCTGGCCTCAGACACTTCCCAGCTGTGTGACCCTGGGCAAGTCACTTGACCCCCATTGCCCACCCTTACCACTCTTCCACCAAGGAGCCAATACACAGAAGTTAAGGGTTTAAAAAAAAAAAAAAAAAGTAATGCTCGCTTTTAGGGAATCACTGATTCCTTTCCCAGATGCTTATTAAACTAGACAAAATAGAATCTAAGAATACCTTGAAGGATGAAGCAAAAGTTTGCATCGGTTGATACTCCCAGTCCTCCTTTAATACAGTGCATTGTACATAGTAGCTGCCTAATAAATGTTTGTTGGGTGGAATTGCATAGTGTTACTATTGTATCTATAATGGGACAGGAGCTTTACCGGCTTGGCAGGACTGAAGGTAATAGCTGCCAGCTTTATCCCTCCTCCTCTGGTGTTTGTAGAGCTTTCTTGTGGATTCTCTGAGCATAATTTGCATGATCTGGTCTTGGACTCTGATTTGAGAATAGAGGGAGAATGAGAGAGACGCCAAAAGGCCAACAAAAAGCTGTTGGTTTTCCCCCTGCCTCAAAAAAACTCAGTACAAAGTGCTGACCATGGGAGATCATGGTAAAAGATACACAGAGATGGTAAATGGAATTCTACAATCCTAACTCAGCTCGAAGCAGATAGATATCTCAGGGGATAGAGTTCTGGGCCTGGAATCAGGAACACACGAGTTCAAATCCAGTCTCAGACTCCTTACTCTCTATGTGACCCTGGGCAAGTCATTTAGCCTCCATTTGCCTTAATCCACTGGGGCAGGAAATGCCAAACCACTCTGGTATCTGCCAAGAAAACTCCGTGGATAGTTGGTTCATAAGATCATAAAGAGTTGAGCCTTACTAAACGAGTGAACAACATCAGTTCTGCTAGAAGCGATGCCTGGTGATTGGGAGACAAAACCAGTTTTCACAGCTACCTGAGAAACCCTGACTCCTGGGTGCTGCAGGCCTATCTAGAAAACAAACAGCCCAACGAAAAATGCATCGTCTAGACTAGTGTCTGTTGGCCCTGGCTATGTCATGGTAAGAGCTATACTTCCCAGAAAAAGGTAAACAGTGAAAAAGAACCAGATGGTAGCAATAACAACAGAGACAGAGGCAAGGAAGTATAGGAGTTGGGAATGGTTAGGAATAAGGTAGAGAGCCATGATATGGAAGCAAAAACCTAGACTTTCTTTCTTCGTTTTAATTAATGCCCGATATCATGAATTGGACAAATTTGGCGGAGGGGGTCGGCTCCCCTGAAATCCCAATATGTTTTCTCCCTTAGGGGTATTTTGATCCCAAGCTAGGACTTTAAAACTAGACCAACTTCGTAGGGCTTTAGTGAAAGTGGAGCTGCCAGAAGATTCAAATATTGGATTCTAAATTCTCAGTTGGTCAGTCAGTCATCAGTTTATGTCATTTATTTTTTAATAACCCTTACTTTCTGTCTAAGAATCAGTTCTAAGACAGAAGAGGTGGCAAGGTCTAGGCAGTCGAGGTTAAGTGACTTGCCCAGGGTCACATGAGAAGTGTCTCACTTCAGATTTGAACCCAGGTCCTCCCAACTCCAAGTCTGGAGTTCTATCAGTCATTAAAAACTTATTGAGGGAGGGGGCATCTGGGTAGCTCAGTGGATTGAGAGCCAGGCCTAGAGATGGGAGGTCCTAGGTTCAAATCTGGCCTCAGACATTTCCCTGCTATGTGACCCTGGGCAAGCCACTTGACTCCCAATGCCTCCTTACCACTCTTCTGCCTTGGAGCCAATGCACAGTATTGACTCCAAGACCGAAGGTAAGGGTTTAAAAGGAAAAGACTTATTGAGCACCTGCTATATATGCCAGATGCTGTGCTAAGTGCTGGGTATACAAAGAAAGGCAAAAACAAAAAATAAAAACAGTTCTTGCTCTTGTGAAGAGCTTTAAATGCTAAGGGAAGGATTTCATACTTGATTCTAGAGGTAAAAGTTCATGATTGTAGGAGGTGAGCCAAAAGGAGAAGGAACTCAGGAGAGTTAATCTAGACAATTTTCTACAACCAGGAACTATCATGTTTAAAAACCTCCGACACACATGGCATGACCTTGAGAAATCCGTTTCACTTCTCTGATGCTCAGAATCCTCGGCTAAAAAATAGGAACAACAATAACATTGGCCTCACTAATTGCAAAGATGAAATGATAAGAATAATTAACACATATATGGGGGAAGAGAGACAGAGGCAGAGAGGTAAGAGACAGAGACAGATACAGGGGCAGAGAGAGGCAGAGACAGAGAATGAGAGAAAGAAGTGGGGGGAGTGTCCCTTCCACATCTCGACTTTCCCCATTCTGGTTTCAATATATTACAGGTCAGAATAAGAAATTAAATGGGAATTTGGGGAGAGTTTTTCTGAAGCCTCGGGTGATACACAAAGGCCTGCAGATGGCACAGAAAAAAGTTTAGAAACTCAGAAATGTGCGAAAGACATGTATAGTATTGTATGATATCGATATATTTTATCTTTTAATACCATAGATAATAAGTGCACCATAAAAGAGAAAGAAAAAAAAATCCAGACTTCTTCTATGGTACAAAGAGAGAACCAAAAAATTTTATGTAAATTTTCCAGATTGCAGGGACATGAAGCCCCCTAACCCCTACGGTATGGAAGGGATACCTGTGTATGTATGTATATATATATATATATATATATATATATATATATATATATATATATATATATAAAATGGGCCTGAAGTCAGAAGACCAGTCTTCTGTGAATTCAGATCTGGCTTCAGATATTTACTAGCTGTGTGACTCTGGACAAGTCACTTAACCCTGTTTGCCTCAGTTTTCTCATCTATAAAATGAGCCAGAGAAGGAAATGGCCAACCACTCCACTGTCTTTGCCAAGAAAACCCTGAATGGGGTCACAGCTGAACAACGATAGAGAGGTTAGGGCGGTGATGGCCAACCTATGACACGTGTGTCAGCACTGACACGCAGAGCCATTTTTGATGACATGTGGCCACATACAGAGAAGTCTGGGGCCGCATGCTGAGGATGAAACATTTGCTGTAGTGTAGTGTAGACACTCTGTGCACTATAGGTGACTATTCTACCTATATTGATTTACCTATTTGGGTTTATTAAATACAGTTAAAAATTACAATTATATATATTTTTTTATTTAAACTATAAATATCATGAATTATGTTTTTTCTCTCGAAGTGACACACCACCTGAGTTATGCTCAGTTTTTTGGTGAATTTTGACACACCAAGCTCAAAAGGTTGCCCATCACTGGGCTAGAGGGTTTCCCGGGAGGCACACAGGTAATTTGCATTAGAGGCAGGATTTAAAAGCTTGTTCTCTGTCTCCAGAATCAATGCTTTTTCTACCAAAATCACGTAGTCCATAATAAAATTTGAAAACACCTTATAAGGTGAACTACCAAAATTTTAAAAAAGAATTTTTCATCATACGCAGCCATAACGTATCACTAAGAAGTAACTGGATTCCAGAATAAATGACAAGCCAATCGGTAAACATATATAAGAAGATATGGTTATACATTATTGTACCTATTTGAAAGTTGAAGAAACTAAGTCTCAATTTCCCTCAGATCAAAGCATCCATGGTAGAATTAGAACTAAAAATCATCTTTTCTCCCTTTCTAGTGAATTTCCCCATTTGAGAAGCATGACCCTAAAAAAAAAAAAAGATATGAGGAATTCTTCTGAAGAGAAGAGGCCCATCCTAGCACTTATTTGATCAACATTTAAGGTTACTTAGTCACTTGAGAGTTTTTCTCCAAAATCTAATTCAATTACAGAAACTACCTCATGAACAGATGAGCCCACAAATGTATACCCTACTGCCCTTATGTTATTCAACCACTTCTGGAAAGAGGCTAATTCTAAATAAAAGAAGCCAGGATAAAGGTCTTTGGGGCAAATAAAGATAAAGGATTTCTTTCTGTTTTCATAAGTGTGAGTGGGCAAACCCAATTGTTTTATTTATCTGAATTTGATGACTTCTTAAGTGCTTCCAGGGCCCTGAATATTTTGTTCTCATTTCCTTGGCATCCACCAAAATCTCAGAACACAGTCACTTGAGGGAATGGAATTCCTCCTAAAACCTGCTTCTGCAAGGGCAGCTGGGTGACTCAGTGGATAGAGAACCAGTCCTGGATAAAGAGGTCTTGGGTTCAAATGTGACCTCAGACACTTCCTAGCAGTGTGACCCTGGACAAGTCACTTGGCCCTAACTGCCTAGCCCTTACCATTCTTCTGTCTTGGAATTGATGTTTAGTATCAATTCTAAGACAAAAGGGAAGGGTTAAAAAATTTTTTAAACCTGCCTCAGCCGTTGGGAAAATGTTCTATGGACTTTGTTTCCCTTTCCCCCTTATTCCCTAATGTATTTGGTTTGTCATTATAGGTAGTCACATCCTCTCTCCACCTCTGAGCTGGAAGGAACCTTGGAAGTCATGTAACCCAACCTGTGCCTGACTGAGTGCACCTGCTATAACATCCACAATGCATGATGGATCACTCAGGGTTTAGAGGTCTCCAATGAGTTGCTGTTATTATCACTGTCGTTGTTATTATTATCTCATTTCTCTTATCTGTTTTGATGGAATTCAGATAGAAATAGTATCTGGGCAAACCTCTGTCCTTTTTTATTCTTTAATGATTAGCAGACAACTGCTAAGGTGAGTAAAATAATTCCTTGTTTTTAATTGAATGAAAAATGTTAGGATACAAGCTCATCTTTCACAAACTCAATAAAAGAATTTTTAAGACAACTGTAGTAATGGACCAAATGACAAGGAAAATGTCTCCAATATCCTTTACTAATCTAATTTGATTTCTTCTCTTAAGTCTATATATTTTGTGCTTTTAGTTTAGAGACTGAACATTCAGTATAGTAACATCTATTTAAAACATTCTTAATACATATGAACACACATCAAAACATACTATTTTTTCTTTTATATGTATGTAGGGGTTTTTTTGTTTTATATGAGTCTTCTTTCACAATGTGACCAACATGGAAATGTGTTTTACATGATCACACAAGTCTAATCTAGATCAAATTACTTATCATCTCAGGGAAGGGGGAGGGAAGGGAGAGGAGGAGAGAACTTATATCTCAAAATTTTGGAAAATATATCTTAAAATTGTCAAGTTTATGCTGGAGGAGTTGTGAATTGATCCAACTATTCTGGGAGGCAATTTCGAATTATGCCCAAAGGACTGTAAAAAATGCATACCTTTTGATCCAGCAATATCACTACCAGGTTTGTACTCCAAAAAGATAATAAAAAAAAAGGTTGTACAAAAATATTCACAGCCACACTCTTTCTGGTGGCAAAAAAAATGGAAAATGAGGGGATGTCCCTCAATTGGGGAATGGCTGAACAATATGTGCTATATGCTGATGATGGAATACTGTTGTGCTGTAAGGAATGATGAACTGGAGAATTTCTATATGAACTAGAAGGACCTCCATGAACTGATGCAGAGTGAAATGAGCAGAACCAAAAGAACATTGTACACAGAAAGTGAAACATTGTGAAACAATCCAATGTAATGGACTTTGCTACTAGCATCAATGCAATGATCCAGGATAATCCCGAGGGATTTATGAGAAAGAATGCTGTCCACATCCAGAGAAAGAACTGTGGGAGTAGAAATGCAGAGCATATGACTTATCACTTGTTTGTATAAATACATGATTTGGGGTTTTGGTTTTAAAAGATTGCTCTATTGCAAAAATGGAAATAATTATCAAGTGATAACATTTGTATAACCCAGTGGAATTGTTTGTCAGCCCTGGGAGGGGAAAGGGAAGAGGCGAGGAAAAGAAAATGAGTCATATAAACATGGAAAAATATTTTAAAATAAATAAAAATATATATTTTTTAAATCATCATGTGTATTTGGGAAAAATAAAATGTTATATAAAAAAGGATTTTGTTCTTGAAATTTTGGAAGTGAATGTTATGTCTGAATAATTGTGGGAGAACCTTTTGTCTATAGTAATACTCCGAGTTTAGTATAGTTTATTTGTTGAATTCTCAAGGACATTTTTGAGCTTTGCATTTGTAGGACTGAAATTCTGTTTCATGAAAAACAGCAAACTCCTGGCACATCAATCTGGCTACTTGGTTGTCTTTCGTTGAATTTGATAAATGCTATATTTTTGCAACCTGCTTAGTGATATATTGCACAATGTCTGCTATTTTCTTGAAAAATCTGCATCCATCTTTAAGTCTGGGCTCCTTAAGAAAAAACTTTCTCTAGTAGTAATAGTCTAATCTTACATCTCTGTCACAGACCTCTCCTATTCTGAAAATAAATCTCTTGACTCAACCATTTGTCTGGTGCTTCTTTATCAACAAATTGTTGATTGAAATCACCTGGATTACTGGGATTTTATAGGACTAAAGAAACACACTATCCACCAGAGAGATAATGAGATTAAAATGCAAAAGAAGACATACATTTTTGGATATGGCCAATGTGGGAATTTGTTTAGCTTGACTATGCATATTTGACATGAGGGCATTATTTTAATTTTTTCTTATTGTTGAATGGGGAAGGGGGAAATGGGAAAGAAAGAAAATAAATATTTGTAAACTGGGTCAGGGATTAGGAAATTACACAAATTTAAAAAAAAAAAGTAGGTATTGTCCATGGAGTACCTTAAGTTTCTTGGTTCTAAATCATTTCATAGGTTCCATCCAGTGTCAAACCAATATCGGTTAAACTCCAAAGACTCAGAGGCATATCCTGTTATTACTTCTTACCATTTCTCTCTGATTGGGGCAGCCAGATGGAATAGTAGATAGAGTGCCAATACTGAAGTCAGGAAGACTCATTTTCCTGATGTCAAATCTGTCCTTAAACTTTAACTTTGTGACCCTGGACAAGTCACAGTTGCTTCAATTTCCTCATCTAAAAAATGAGTTGGAGACACTATGGTCAACCTTCATCTACTTCACCATTTTCTCTGGGGCCAGCCCCATTTTAAAGGCATCCAGTTCATTAAATCAATATTGCTTAATGGTTATTTTCATAGGCAGATCTGCAATAGCAAGTACTTTGCAGCAGACAGGCCACAAGATTTGGAGTCAGAAAATCTGGGTTCAAGCTCCAGCCTTTTCACATTATAGCTTTCCAACTTTGAGAAAAATCACTTACTCTGTCTAAGCTTTAGATTTCTCATCTGTAAAATAGAAATAATAAGGCTTGCTCTACCTACCTTATTGGCAGTTTGCTACCTAGGTCCCTAGGAGTCCAGTACACTTCCCTTGAGAACTCTTTTGAGGATAGGATGGGGCAAAAGGAAAAGCAGAATTTCTAATCATTAGCTGGAGTTCTAAAATGGACACTGAAAATAGAAAGTGGGGCCTGATATAGGAAGACTTGAGTTCAAATCTAGCCTCAGAAATTCACTAGCTACGGGAACTTGGGCAAGTCATTTAACCCTATTGGCCTCAGTTTCCTCATCTGTAAAATAAGCTGAAATGGTAAACTATTCCAATATCTTTGCCAAGAAAATCTCAAACGGGGCCACAAAGAGTCAGACACAACTGAAACAGCTGAACAACAACCTACACATATGAACGTATACCAAGAAAACGCCAAATGGGATCATGAAGAGTCAGCCACAGATGAAAAAACTCAACAATACCGCCTGCCTCACAGAGCTATTGTGAGGATCAAATGAGATAATGAGTTTAAAGCCCTCTGGTAGTGCTTGCCTAATAGCTATGTTAAATAATTAGATACTTGATCTAATGGAAGTGGGGGTGTGGAAAATTAACAACATGGGGAAGCCAAGGTCCACTTTAGAACTGGAGCTAATAATTAGAACCTCCATTCCACCTCTACCCCGCCCCATCCTCCTTGAATGAGTCCACAGGACAACTATACTAGACTCCTGGGAACCCAGGCAGTAAACTCTGGGATAATTGTTTGATAGAAGCAACATTAGTGGACCATAAACGGCAAACCTAATTAATGCAAGTCTCAACTGACCAAAAAGCAATCACCGTCTCAACAACCCGCCTTCTCAGTTTGGTTACTGGCAACCCCTGTTTTACTTAGTTGAGTGAGGACCCCGTCTAAAGAAGGGTCAGTGATGTGCTAGATAGAGGGGAGAATGTGGTGGAAAGAAGACTCTAGGACTTGGACCATTCTTCGATGATACCTACAATTGGCAGGCAAGACAGATTGAAGACAGATTCTATTCAAATATTTATGACTTGGAAAAGAGAGGAGATGACCAAAAAAAAATCCTATAATATAGATGGGATCTTTAACATTCAATGAAATGGGAAAAGCAAGAACATTAAAGTCTTGTCTCTGTTGGCCAAATATAGCAAAGGATTTATGAGTCTTGTGGGGGTGGCAGTCATCTATACATGTGTCAAAGGAGGCTGCCTTGCATGATTTCAGCTGGTAGATCTGCTCTGGCCCGTGTGGGAAAATGCCCTTATCTGAAAGTGGTCGGGCCAACTCGGTCCAAATTACCAAGACCACAGAGGCTTAAGGAAAGCAGGAAGGCCCTTTGAAAGAAAACTCTCCATAAGATGTGAAAAATGATCCCTGACTTCTCAAACAAAACAGACAAGTACCCAGAACCCATCAGAAAGTATTATTCAACCTCTGGGCCTTTAAGAACTCTTTCTTTGAACCCAATTTGCCTCCACTTAGGTAAGCTTCATTTATCTAAAACAGAACATGAGGACGGCCAGGTAGCACAGTGGAGAGAGCATCAGGCCTGAAGTTGGGAGGACCTTGGTTTAAATTAGCCTCAGCCACTTCCCTGGTGTCGAAATCACTTACCCCTGATTACCTAGTCCTTGCAGCTCTTCTCTCTTAGATACTAAAATAGCAGGTAAGGTTTTAAAAAAAAAATAGCAGTCCTCTGAGGGCAGGGACACTTCTATCCCTCCTGCTTCTAACTAACTTCCCTACCACAATCATTTCTTCTCTCCTCTTCCCTCAAATAATTTTTCAATCAAACTTCTTTCTTCTTTTCTCTAACAGAAGGTACCTAATACAACATTTTTGAGTTGAACTAAGGTAAGCTCTGGGCATCCTCTTGGTTCTGAATGGTCCCCAGCAGTTCCCAAGATATACCATTTCCTTTGTTCTCGGTGGCCTGTAAATGGACAGACTTCCAAATAAGGGGTATAATAATGTTGCCACTAGAGAAACACTACAAAGCAAAATGTTTTCAAATGGCTTGGAACAATGAAAAAAACTTTCCCCTTCCTTGGGCACATGGAGAAGATGTCAGCAAAGTGCTTTCATTGTTATTTCATTCACCTTGACTACTATGTCCTTCTGCCATTGTTGCCTGGAGGTGGCCCGAGTGCTTCGAATGAGCTCCGGCTGGTCTCACCAAGCATGACCGGGTGACAGACTGTGTGTCTGTCTTCCAAAGCCCACACTGGCTATAAGAACGAGGAAGCTCATTTGTTTTGATTGAACACGATGCAATGTTTTTGGCAATTCATAAAATATTGAGGATGGAAAGGGCAGCAAGGTGGCTCAGTGGACTGAGAGTCAGATCTAGAGATGGGAGGTCCTGGGTTCAAATCAGGCCTTAGACACTTCCTGGCTGTGTGACCCTGGGCAAGTCATTTTGCCCCAATTGCCCAGCTCTTACCCCTCTTCTGCCTTGGAATCAATACTTAATATTGATTCTAAGATGAAAGGTCTGGTTTTTTAAAAATATATAATAACTGAAAGTGGGGAGAGTATCTAGTTATGGCTGGTTTTAACAAAGAGCTCCAAAATTCTAAAAAATTCTAAAAAATATCAACCTCCAACAGAATAAGTATTTTATAAGGGATTCCATATAATAGAGAATGAAATGAAGGGAGATCGATGGACAAGGGGAGTCTTGACACTTCAAATCAGATGGTGGAAACAGCCACTTATCTGCCTGTTCTTAATCATTGCTATCCAATTGAAAGGGATCTTGGAAGCATCTCTAATCTAAGCCCTTCATTTCACCAATATCAAAAGTAAGGCAAGGAGCATCTAATAAGTATTTTATTCAAGGTCACAAAGTTAACATGTAACAGAAGCAGCACTTGAACCCAGATCATCTGAGTCCCAACATAGCCCCTTCCCCATAACATCAAATTGCCTATTAGCAGAGAATGAATAGTAGGTAAATGCTCGCTTTTTCTTTCTGAGAGGAAGCCTTTCCTCTGAATGATACCAGAAGCCAGCAAGGGGCAGTGAAAATTAAATTGTCTCTTCAAGAGACTTGGGCCAGGGCATACCAAAGAAAGAAGCACCATCAGAGAATAAAGCCAACCAAGCAAACCCTAGAGTACCACCACAATATTTTTTAAAGGAAATATTTAATTAAAAAAAAAAAACAAGAGCTGACTGAGAGCAGAGAAACTCAAATGACTTAATAAAAAGAGAAGGAGAAAACAAAAGAATAAGGAAAGAGGACAGAAATAGAAAAGAGAGACACTGGAAAAAGAAAATAATTTTAAATGTCAGGTATAAAATTACTTTGTTTTGATACTATTCATAGCAGCATAGATCTTAGAGGGCATTCAAGGGCCTCTATAAATTGTCGGTAGCACCCTCTCTTTCTCATCATTTCTGTGCTGCTCCCACAGGGTACCGTACATCCCCGTGGTCCAGACAAACCCACCAATCCCCTTCTTTCCCCCAGCCCTACCCTAGACATTTGCTAGTTTTCTATCCCTGGAATGTCCTTCATCCCTCTCTTCCCTGTTCCCAACTGTAAGGCCACCTCTTCTAGAATGCCTTCCCTAAACTCCAGCATCCTCCCACCCCACCTCCCCACTCTCCTCACTCCCATCTACTTTGTTCTGTGTCATTAGACAGGCAGCTCCTTGAGAGCAGAGACTGTCTTTTGTCTTTCTTTCTGTCTTCAGAGCCTGGCACAGTGCCCAGCACATAGTAGGTACTTACTAAATGTTTGTTGATCAAGTGCCATTCTAAATGCACACAAGGAGTGTATTCATCTAAGTTGGGATGATACCTATCAGACTGTAAACTCCAAGAGGGCAGGGACTGGGCTCTCTAAAATCAGCATCTCTCCCGGGTCCCAAATACAAGTGTTCTTCATATTGTTGGTGCTTGGCTGAACTGACTTAGAGCTTCTTCTACGACAAGGAGGGATTACCCAGCATAATAGTTGACATCACTAGCAAGGGATGGAGCAGTGAAATATGTAACTGCCTAACTGGGGTAATACAGAGGTGACACACACAAGCAGGACACAGCCACACACCCCATGTGATAAGATTTCACAGGATAACAGGGGACCTCTCACAAGGAATGTGGGTGGTAGGTGAAACCACTCTAGTTGGCAAGATGACAACTAACAGTTTACTGGTCATCAACCAGCTGGGGAAGACACAAGGGTTGGATGCTATCTCTCTATGGGTCCTTATTGGGGTCTGAGGAAGACAATAGGAAGTAAAATAAAACACCCAAGTCTGGTCTTGTTGCTCAACCTGAATTTCCACGGGTAGATGTTTCTTCTGGGAGACAAATCCACTTTTCCTGGGCTCTTCACTGGGACAGATAAACGAGCCTCTAACTGCCTCAGCCACAACAGAGTCCTTCCAGGAAAAAACTCCCTTCTCACCATTCCATGGTTGGAATCCCCCAGTTTGCCTGATGAAGTCTGGCTGTTATCTTACCCTAAATGTCTAAATCTTAATTTATAAATTTGCCTTTTGCAGCAAGGACCAGCACCCACCCATATTTCCTCATTCCCAATGCATTTCTTTTCACGTTGGACGCTCAAGATTCCTTGGCAATTTCTTATTCCTCACTGGCAGGAGGAGATGAGGTGGCCCTATTGCTTCCCCTAGAAGCCCCTACTTAATTAAACAGAATATCATTTTTATCCATTGCACCTCAGTAGAAAAATGCAGAAATACAACTTGGTAACTCAAATGGATGGAAGAGCTACTTGTAACCCAGCTGCCTTTCTGGGGATCTTCTCTCCTGCAGAGGCAGAAATGTTAGGGCTCACGCAGCATCCCAGAGGACCCAAACTTTTAGCATACCTTCCTGCAGGCTGGGATTCTGATCTTAACTTTCCATGAGTCATGGACCCTTTTGGCAGTCCAATGAAGCCTATGGACTTCTTCTCAAAAATGTCATAAATGCATAAAATAAAATATGTGGGATTACAAAAGAAGCTAATGAAGCTTGTGGACTTATCCATTCTTTCTTAAATGCATAAAATGAAATACATGGGATTACAAAAGAAGCCTATGGACTTCTCAAAAATGTCATAAATGCATAAACTAAAGTACATGGGATTAAAAAAAGAAACTAATGAAGCCTATGAGTTTTTTCTCAAAAGGTTTTTCAATCCATAAAACACATGGGATTACAAAAGAAACTAATGAAACCTATGAACTCCTCAAAATTTTTTTAAATGGATAAAATAAAATGCATAGGATTACAAAAGGAACTAATGAAGCCTATGGACTTCTCAAAAGATCTTTAAAGGTATAAAATAAAATACCTGGGATTACAAAAGAAACTAACTGTATTAAAATCCAGTTATCAATTTGTTTAAAAAGTTCATAGACACTAAGGTGAAGAACTCCTGCCAAATGAATGGCAGAGCCCCTTCCTTCAGTCTTCTAGAGCAGTGATGGGCAAACTTTTTTTTAAACCCTTAACTTCTGTGTATTGGCTCATGGGTGGAAGAGTGGTAAGGGTGGGCAATGGGGGTCAAGTGACTTGCCCAGGGTCACACAGCTGGGAAGTGCCTGAGGCCAGATTTGAACCTTATGGGCAAACTTTTTAAAGAGGGGGCCAAAGGAAAGGAAATGTTCATCTAACAGTCTGTTTCTAAGGCAGCTCTTTCAAAGTTTCATTGTATTGTATCCTACTCACTGTATTTGTCAGATTAGGAATAATGTTGATGGGCCAGATAGAACATTTCAGGGGGCAGCATCTGGCCCATCACTGGTCTAGAGGATTCCAAACAAAACAGCCTAGCTCTCCTTCAGTGACTTTCCTCCTTTTCCCCTTTCCTCCTCTCTCACTCTCCTCCCCTCCTTACAAGTGAAAGCACCCCAGGGCACATCCCAGAAGGTGACTGTCTGAGAAATGCACTGGCCCCCTGGGGATGTGGGGAGATGAGGAGCTGCCACAGCCTCAACCATTATGCCATCAATGAACAGAATGAAGGGTTTCTTAAGGAAAATGAAGCCCTAAAGGGATATTAACAAGAAGGGAAGAGAAGGTGAAGGGAGAGTAAAGACAACCTCACTGAAGAAAATGCCAGAAATGGGTGCAGAGGAAAGGAGGGGGTGGGAAATGCACACTACCCAGTGGCTCCTCAACGCAGACCAATGTTTGCTCCCCTCTTTTCCTCCAGGCCACAGGAAGCCAAACACCCGGCAGGTTGGTAATATGCAGATGACTGCTGAGGATTTTCCAGTCTTCAGCCTACACAGATATCACCGAGTCAGCACATTTCCTCCAAATGGGTCTCCAAGTGACTTGGAAAGTTAATCAGCCTGGCCCCGTTAAGGAGGTGACGGTGTCAAGTGCTTTGCAGACCTTAGGCTGTTCTATAAAAGTCTCTGTATAGTTGTATGACTAGATATTTGAATAAATCTTTTTTTTTCAATCAACCAACTTGCTTCCCATCAATGAGACAGGGGGAGGGCAGAGGTAGATTTTAACAGAATCGACAATGGTCAACGATCTGGTCCTGCAGACTAAGGCACTGACTAACTGCCTCCCTCTGAGGTCCAGTCTTGCCATCTCCTCACCATCCACTGCAAGCATCCTCCCTACCCACAATCCCTTTCAGGTACCCCTTTAGAGGTTATTTCCCCCATTAGAATGTAAACTCCTTGAAGGCAGAGACTATGCTGCTGGCTTGTCTTTGAACCCTCTGGCTTAACATAAAGGCTTAATAAGGTATCATCTTAGCCCTCCATCCTAAGAGGGGAGATCTTGGATTCCAAACGAGGAGACAGAGTGACTCTCAGTGCTTGATTCACCATAAAGGAGGGGAAGGAAATGAAGATGGAGAGACAGAGAGACACTCGTACACTTGTAATTAGGAATATATGCATAGCCCCTTTGTGAATCATCCATACAGACGTGCCAGGATCTACCTATATACTTGTGAATATCTGTATGGAATGTATCGAAGGCGTGTACATTGTGGATTTTAAAATGTGTCCAATAACTATTATATTTGATAAAGTTTTATTAATAATAACTAAAGTAAGAGACCTAGCTGTTCAGCCCACTCGCCAGAGCAAAAAAGAGAACGAGGGAGGAGCTACAGAACTCATAAGACAATAACGTGACCACACAAACGTGGAGGCTCAGGAGAGATTAAAGGGAATTTGGGGAAATACTAAGGGATTTCTGGGGCATGAAGTCCAAGGTTCAGAATCTCCATTTATACAACATGGCACCATGGATAAAGTTCCAGGCTGGAAACAGGAAGACAAGTTCAAATGTGGCCTCTGATACTTCCTAGCTGTTTGACCCTGGGCAAGTCACTTGACCCCATTTACCTCAGTTTCCTCAGCTGTAAGGAGCTAAAGAAGGAAATGGCCAATCCCTCCACTATCTTTGCCAAGAAAAGTCCAAATGGGCTACCAAAGAATCAGACATTGCTTAAATTCTTGAACAAAAACAAAAGCATGTAGGATGTTATGTGTGTGTGTGTGTGTGTGTGTGTGTGTGTGTGTGTGTGTGTGTATGTAAGTAGGGAGGCAGAGGGCAGTGCTACAGGGAAATGAGCCCTGATTCTAGAGTAACTGATTCTAAACTGAGCTTAAGCAAATCCTGCCCTTCCCAGGCTTCAGTTTTCTCATACATCAAGTGAGGGGATTGGGGCTCGATGGCCTCTGAGGTCCTAGGATGCACACATGTACTTGTACACATCTTATAAGCAATAAGGAAGGCATAGATGCAGCAGGAAAAATACTGGCTCCAGAGTCAGGGGGCTTGGGTTCAAATTATGCCCCTGATACTTACTACCTTAGACAAGTCACTCTACTCCTCTGGACTTCAGTTTCCTCAAGGTCTATAAAATTCCTTCCAGAGTTAGACCTAAGAACCAATCACCCCACTATCACTCTTTTTATTTCAAATCATATACCTAATCCATGAGGGGAAGGAATATGTATGTGTGTGTGTGTATATATATATATATGTAAATATATATATATTTATTCATTCATTCATTCATTTATATGAATATGAATATGGGCAGCTGGGTGGTGCAGTGAATAGAGCACCAATCTTAGAACCAGGAAAACTCATCATCATCATGAGTTTGAATCTGACCTCAGACCCTTCCTAGTTGTGTGACCCTGGTCAAGCCACTGAACTCTGTTGGCCTCAGTTTCCTCATCTATAAAATGATCTGAAGAAGGAAATGGCAAACCACTCCAATATCTTTGCCAAGAAAGCCTCAAATGGGACCGCCACAAAGAGTCTGACATGACTGAAGTGACTGAACAACATATGAATGCATATATGTATGTGTATGTGTATGTGTACTATAAATACATGTTTAAAAAATATCTGTGGCGGCTTTGATGGATTAAAAAATGACTTTTACAAAGAGAAACCTTTGCTTGCTTGGACACCACAAGCACCAAAAATTGGAACGATACAGAGATTAGCATGACCCCTGTGCAAGGATGACATGCAAATCCGTGAAGCATCCCAACTAAAAAAGAGAGAGAAACCAATCCCCAGGAGGGTGGATAGAGTCTTCCATTGCTTTCAGTATTCTCTATCCTACAGAATCTCAGAAACGGAAGACACTTGAGAGAACATCTAGTCCAAAGGGACACAAACTGAAGTTGGCAATAGTAAATGATTTGGCCAAAGTCGTGCAGCTAGTTAAGTGGCTGAGTGAGGATTTGAACTCCAGGTCTTCGGACTGCATGGAAAGAACAATCCCTCTTAATTGCATTTCTAGTAGTAATAACAGCTAATAATGGTATTTCTGTAACTCTTTAAAGTGTGCAGAGCACTAAGCATGTGTCATCTCATCTTATTCTCTCAACCACTAATCTTAGCATTCTCGTCTTGTAGGTAAGGAGGCAGTCTCAGAGAGTTAAGTGACTTAGCCAGGATCATATAGTAAGTGCTGAGCGGTGGGATTTTAACTCAGTTCAAGTCCGGTACTTTAAGCACAATCCTGACGTGCCTCCAGACCCACGATACCCTTTAGTCCGATTTTGCTGATAAACTGGGGGCGCTCAGGATGCTGGAGGAGAGGAACCATTTCAGCATAAATGGCTATTGACCTATGAAAGGAGTTGCAGTTCGATGTGAGCAAATAGCAAACTGTGTATAGTTGTATTGATGAGCATAAAATCCTCAAGTCCAAATTAGAAGCTTAGACCCAAAAATACCATAGCAAAGTTGCAGTATTATTCTTGGCCAAAAAAAAAAAAAAATCACAAGGTAATTGAATGTAATACTTGGAAGTACAAAGATGCTTACTTCTAGAGAAAAAGAAGTCTTTTCCCTGATGAATAACTTCAGATAATTGGTCAAAGGCCCTAAGGGACTTCACCCTTTGGTGAGAATAATATCACACTTCAAGAAGCCGTCCCTTAATCAGTTTCTCCATCCCCTTCACTGACCTCAAGGAAAACACGGTCTTGCTTCAGCTAACCCTTTATTGGTCACAAATCTTTTAACGTTTTGATGAAAAAATTCTGCCGGTAGGATTCTATTCATTTAGGGGACATTTTCTCCTTTTTGTCCAGTATCATGTTTGAAGAGATCACTCTCATACCATGATCAGAGATCTTGTGAAAAGTCTCACCAGATATATGAGGGTAACTGGGTGTTGGTGGGGGGATGGCAGAAAATATGACCTACTTTTAAGTTTAATCTGCATTATACATTTTCTCTAATACTTTCTTAAGTCTAGACCAGTGATTCCCAAAGTGGGCGCTACCACCCCCTGGTGGGTGCTGCAGCGATCCAGGGAGGATTGTGATGGCCACACTTGTTTGGTATTACATTCTATTCTGAGTTCAATAGTTTCATAATTTCCAGGGGGTGCTAAGGAATATTTTTTCTGGAAAGGGGGCGGGAGGCCAAAAAGGTTTGGGAACCACTGGGCTAGACAATAAACAAAACAATAAATGAAGTTTTTATTTGTAGTAATTTCTGAGATGTAAATGCTCACACTGAAAATTTAACAATCATCTTTTGGGAGTTGGTTCCAACATGTCCCTGACACTCAAATAATTGCTCAACATTGAACATGTCTAGGGTATCCCTCTGCAACGGGGCTTCCATTCATATTTTGAGATCTTGGTTCATCTCTTATTCATATATTTTGTTAAAACCTTAATTGAGTAAACGTGTATTTAATAACTATTCTAGGGGGAAACTGGGGGCTCAGTGGATTGAGACCCAGGTCTAGAGATGGGAGGTCCTGGGTTCAAATCTGTCCTCAGACACTTCCTAGGTGTGTGACCCTGGACAAGTCACTTCACCCCCTTGCCTAGCTCTTACCACTCTTCTGCCTTGGAACCAAGACACAGTATTGATTCTAAGACAAAAGGTAAGGGTTTAAAAAAATAAAATAAAATAACTATTCTGTTCCAAATGTATTTTAATATGTTCAGAAATGGGAGAGTGACCAAGTAAAAACCCTTCAAATGAAAATATTTTTTGCAGCTTGTAGAACTTCAAAGTCTGAGTATTCATTGTATATTATAAAAGCTTCTTTATGGGAAAGGAAGGAAAAAGAGAAAGTGATGAGTAATAAACAGAAAGAAGAGAAGGAGGTGCCCAGTGGCTTAGCCAACCAGGTGAGAATAAGGCCTGGAGCTGAGAAGTCCTGGGTGTTATTTTTAGCTAAATAAATCAAGAACTTTAAGTACCCCTACTTAGTACCTTACCAGTCACTAAGCATGAGAATTCACAAGTCACTTGCTAGAGTAGGAGACAACTCCAGAGGCCACTGCCCCACCCCCTCTCAGTGCTAGTCAAATTCAAAGACTGTGATTGTTTCCCCGCATAGTGGGGAAAGGACAAGAAGTGATATCAAGAAAACTGCTTTAAGAGGCCAGCTCAAGGATTCAGTGGGGTTCACTCTGCATTGGTGAGCTGGACTGAGGAGGAAACTCTTTCCCTAGATCCTGCGTTGGCTTGGGGTGATGAGTGGAGTGAGATTCCTTCCTTGGTTCTTTGGTGAGGAGACCCTCTCTGCTCATTGGTGCTTCAGTGGGACACTCCCTTCAGCACTAGTTCTAGTGAGATTTTTGGCAGTTTTAGCCTTGTGCACACTGAAGGCTCTCAGTAGAATCTTCAGCATCTCCTGGTTCTTTGGATTTCAGCTTCCTAATTAGGACTTTGGATTCTGGTGAGATTAGCTTTCAGATTCACATTTGCAGTCTGGAGACATTAGGATTAAACTTAGGGTGTTTGTAGCTAGGCAGTACTTTCTGTCTCTTTATCTACATTTTTCCACTTTCACTCTTTCCACCTCTTTGTAAATAAAGCTGCTAAAAGTCATTTTAACTTAAGCTGTGATGTTTTTAAATCAGCGACCACAATATTATTTTAGAATTCTCATATTTAGCATAAAACCTAAATTTAAATTCTTACTTGGGTAACTGGACTTGCCCTAGGGCACACACCCAGTACATTCTTGAGAGACAGAGAGGTTGGTCAGAGAAAACGGTAGAACTTAACCTTAGATCTTCCTGGCTAAAGGCTGGTTCTGCCTCTCAACCCTTCAGGCAAATGAAATCCTCATTGGAAGAGAGAGTGAGAAATAATAATTAATATTTATATAGCATTTTAAGGATTATAAAGACTTTTACACATTTTGTTTCATTTTATCCTTACTACAACTTGGAAGAGGTTGGGGAGTTACTATTATCTAATTTTACAGATGAGGAAACTGAGGTAGGCTGAGGTGATGCAACTTCTCCGAGGTCACACAGCTAATAAGAATCAAAGAGAGGATTAGAACTTATGGAATCCAGCATTCTGTCCATTAGACTAAAAGAAAAAGAGAAAATTGGGGGTTGGACTGTGGCAAGGGACATTACCTGTGCCAATTCCATGACTTTTCTGTTTAGATCACACAAGAGGGAAAAGGAAGCAAAAAGCCAAGACCCTCTGCAGGGACTGAAGACACACTAGGAAAATGGCCCTAAAACAATGAAAAGGTTAGGTATGGTTTCCCTGTATTCTATTTTTTTTTCAACTTGGACCAGATTATATCTCTGTGCTCATTCCCTTCCTAAAGAGAATAGTTAACTAATTCACAGTGTTATTTTAATAGAGTTTATTTTTGTAGTATTCTCTCAAATGAAGGGCCTAGATTAGATGTTTATATCTCACTTTTCAGGCATTCAATCCTAGGGAAATGTAAACTCTGAAGGCTATGCCATAAATCCCAAGAAGTACCAAAAGGAAAGAATAAAGAATGGTTAACGTAGGGGGGAATAAGGAAAGGGCATCCACAGAAATGGTCTTTTTGAGTCAATTCTCCATCAGATTTTCCTGAAAAGAAGACAAGGAGCATTTTTTTTAAACCCTTAACTTCTGTGTATTAGTTCCTTGATGGAAGATTGGTAAGGGTAGGCAATGGGGGTCAAGTGACTTGCCCAGGGTCACACAGCTGACAAGGAGCATATTAATGGGACAGCAAAGCAGTGTAGTGGATAGAATGCCAGGACTAAAGTCACAAAGGCTTATGTTCAAATCTAGACTCTGACACTTATGTGACCCTGGACAAGTCACTTAACCCTATTGGCCTCGAACTGGAGAAAGAAATGGCAAATCACTCTAGTGTCTTTGCCAAGAAAACTTCAAATGGGGTCACAAGGAGTCAGACACAATTGAATAATAAAATATTTTAATCATGTTCTCTCCCTGCTTAAAAACTCTGAGCTCATTTATTTGTTCATTCAGTTTACCCACATTTATTAAGCATTCACTTTGAGCAACCACCTTATATTATCTTTGAGATTAAGTGGAAATTCTTCACCCTAACCTTCAAAGGAAGATCTTACCCCACCTACCTATTTAGATTCCCACTGCCCTCCAGTACAAACACTCCTCTCCAGTCAGACCCAGCCAATTGCTAGATCTCTAAGTAGGGACATGCTGATAAATGTTTAACAACCAGATCTCTGAAGCATGACCCATTTCTCAGTTTAATCTCCATTATCAACATTTTCTCCATCACCTTCTTAGGTGTAGACAACCCACAAAACAAATAAATCAAGCTCTGATTTGAAGTGTTTGTCTTTGCTTATTTCTAAAATGTAAATTTTCACTTTGAAAAATTAATAGTTAGGGGCAGCTGGTTAATACAGTAGATAGTGCACCAGGTCTAGAGGCAGGAGGATGTAGGTTAAATTTGGCCTCAGACAGTTCTTAGCTGTGTGACCCTGGGCAAGTCACTTAACTCTAATTTCCTTGCCCTTACCACTCTTCTGCCTTGGAACCAATACTTAGTAGTAATTCTAAAATAGAGGTAAGTATGTTTTAAAAAATAAAATAAAATAAACATCTATTGACTTGACTTCCTCTGCTCATTTCCATTCCCCAATTCAAGTAATGGCAAGGCATTCCCATGGCAAGAGAGAGACAGAGAAAGAGAGACAGAAAGACAAGACAGACAGATAGGCAACAACAGAGATAGAGACAGAGAGATAAAGACAGAGACAGGGACAGAGAGATAGGCAGAGACAGAGATAAACAGAGACAGAGGCAGGGACAGAGACAAAGTTAGACAGAGATAGAGACAGAGAGAAAGGCAGAGACAGAGATAGAGACAGAGAGAAACAGAGATAGAGAGAGGCAGAGACATATTACATATATATAATAATTCATATACTGTTTTCATTTGGATCAACACCAATTTTATTATTTCTCCCACAAAAGCAATAATAAAAAAAGGATGAGGTTCTAAAGATGCTCCTGTTCACACAAGATATCATACTGATCACATCAAACCATGGGACATTACAGGGATTTGTCACCACTGGAAAGAGTTTGGCCTGGTTGACCCAGCCACAGGGAAGACCAAGTAGAAGAATAATGTCTAATGCCCAGATTGTGCCATACATTTAGATAAAGAACAACTGCAACTTGTCTGCTCTTCAGTCGTTTTTCAGTTGTCTGACTCTTTATGACCCCATCTGGAGTTTTCTTGGCAAAGATTTAGAATGGTCTGCCATTTCCTTCTCTGGCTAATTTTACAGATAGGGAAACTGAGGCAAACAGAGTTAAGTGACTTCCCCAGGGGGGGCAGTAGAAACCAGGAGTAAAAATGAAAGATATTATCACATATGACATCACCAATTATACCCAGAATTGTATTATAGGAAGAGAAGATGGCACTTAGCCTTGTGACTAGAGATGAGAAATGGCTAGCTGGCATATATGGTCCCTTCATATTGTCAGTAGAAAGGAAGGAAGGTGGCCAATTTGTTGTGAGAACATACACAAGTCATCCAGGAGGGGCAGGAATGGATGGGTCGTGATGTGCAACACTGGAGGGAATCTCCAAATCAGTGAGACCATAACTCCAATCTGTATCAGTATCATTTTTTTACCAGTGAACGAAATCATTTATTTCATGTAAAATGGGGTACGGAATATGAGGCAGTACCTGGAAAACACCTTAGGGTGATTTAGGTAGCACTAACTGCACAAGAAGATCAAATTCACCTCAAAAAGAGTCACCAAACAATGGTAAAATTCCACCTTCAGAGCCTATCCTCATTCAGAATCCTAAAACAAAAATGATTTGAAAAAATGTTTCCATGCTAAAATACTGAACGAGATACAATTATTCATGGGAAATGGACCAGCATCTTCGAAAATTCCTGGTCTCATCCATGTGAGACTCCTCCACCCTGGACTGCCTCAGGCAGAGATTGCATCTGCCCAAGAGGCATGTCCCAGCTCCTCCAGAAGAGACCAGAAAGAGAGGGATGTGTTAAGGATAAAGACTCAGGACTGTGGCATGGACCTAATGGGTGTGTGTTCCTTCCTGACTCCCTGGATCATCCTATGCCTTCATGATGAATTAATGTGAACAAAAATGTTTATTACCTGTCAGTTAACATGCTAGTGATGGATCTCTGACTGAAGCTGGGCTGGCCTTCGGACACCAAATTCATCGTCTGTGGCCAGGCCTGTGCTAGAAGTCTTCCCAGCTTGGCAGGCTCTGCCAGACTTTATGCTCCTGTTGGTATGGAAGCCAGGGTCACCTCCATGCCCAACGAGGTATCACAGCAGACTTTACTAGGGGAATAGTCCCGTTTGATGCTATTCCAAAAAAAGGTTTATTAAGCGCCTACTATATTTAACATGTTAACTCTATTATTTATTGGTTCTGGTCCAGTGGTTGTCCTTCATACTCAAAGAGGACCAAAATGGCACTGCCATGTTGGGGTCAGTGTACGGTGTGTCTGACTGTGGCTGATCAGACTGATATGAGCTCTGGAAGGCTATACCACGGACTGGGCACAAGTAGCCCTTCCAAGGGGATGCCTCTAAATGTTTCTTCCGAGCTACTGCCATGCTGCTTTGCTCATTTGCTTCCCAGAGCCATGCTGGGAAATGGAATTGCTTCCATTTGAATTGCCTTGGGAAGATTCTGAAGATCACCTGGCAAGACAAGGTACCAGACACTGAGGTCCTCTCTCGAGCTGAACTATCAAGTATTCGAAGTATGCCACAGAGAGCACAACTCCAATGGGCTGGCCACTTTGAATACCAAATATGCATTTGCCTAAAAGACTATTTTACAAAGAACTCACGTAAGGCAAACACTCACACAGAGGTCAGAAGAAGCAATAACAAGGACTATGTAAAGGTCTCTCTGAAGAACTTTGATATCCATTGTGAGCCATAGGAGACATTGGCACAGGACCATCCAGCATGGCACACCCACATCATTACGCACTAGGAAAACTCTAAAACACCAATGGATCTCTGATCTCATTCATTATGGGAGGCTACGGGGTCAAAAACTATTTTTATGATAATAAAATATTTTAATTTATAATATGGTCAATATCAATAGATATAATGCATAAAAATAAAAGCTCCTTGAGGTCTTAATTTTTAACAGTGTTAAAGGTAAAAGTAAATTAAAATAATTTTGAGATACTATCTCATATCTGTCAGATTGGCTAAAATGATAGAAGGGTAAAATGGAAAATGTTGGAGAGCATGTGAAAAAAATTGAACACTAATACACTGTTGGTGGAACTGTGAACTGACCCGACCATTTTGGAGAGCAATTCAGAATTATGCCCAGAGTTATAAAACTATGTATACCTCTGACCCAGCAATGCCATTATTAGGTTTCCCAAGGTGATTAGGAAAAAAGGAAAAACTTCTGTGTTCTAAGATATTTGTAGCATCTCTCTTTATGGTGGCAAAGAACTGGAAATTGAAGGGAGGTCCATCAATTGGGGAATGATTGAATAAATTGTGGTAGATGATCGTGATGGAATGCTACAATGCTAAAAGAAATGATGAGCAGGTTGGTTTTAGAAAAACATGGAAAGACTTGCATGAAATAATGAAGAATGAAACGAGCAGAAGCAAGAAAATGTTGTACACTGTAACAGCAATATTGTTAGAAGAGTAACTGTGAATGACTAAGCTATTCTGAGTAATATGAATATTCAAATCAACTACAAAGGACTTATGAAGGAAGATGCTATCCACCTCCAGAGAAAGAACTGAAATGTGGAAGTAGGTATCGTATAGTTTCACATATATATATCTGTGTCGAATGTTGGCCTTCTCTAGCGTGGGGTTGGGAGAGATGGCACAAGGAAGCTCAGAATCCAAAATGTGACCCCCAAAAATTTAAATAATACTCTAGGGGAAAAAAGAGCATAAAGGGGCCTCAAGACCAGAAATGTTTGTGAACCACTGGTATAGACAATAGATATTCTTCATCAAGTTAGTTTTCTTATATAAATGGTTAGGCCCACCTTTTTTGAGTGAACAGAAGGCTCAATCAGTGTTTGGAAGGACTTGATATAATCATCCGCAAAGAGGAGGAAACAGAGGACCCCATCAACCAAAACCAAAAGGAGCCCTTTTTCAATTTGGACTCTGGGTCAGATTTTTCCATGTCAGTGATGAATAGCTTTTCCAAGTATACATTTCCCAGTGTCAGGGCTTGCTTAAGAGGCAACTTGGTATACTGGAAAGAGCTTGTCTTGAAGTCAGGAATTGGTTCAAGTCCTGCTGCAAATAAACACTGGCCCATCTCTGCCTCCCTCAGCATTCCAGACAACTCTCTAAGACTATTTTGTTTTTCAGTCCTTTTAGTCAGGCCTAACTCTTCATGGCCCCATTTGGGGTTTTCTTCGCAAAACTACGGGAGTGTTTTGCTGTTTCCTTTTCTAACTCATTTTACAGATCAGGAAACTGAGGCAGGCAGTGGTTCAGTGACTCATCCAGGATCACCCAGCTATTTAGTGTCAGAGACTGGATTTGAACTCAGGTCTTCCTGACTCCAGGCCTAGCTCTCTGTACACTATGGTGCCACCTAGTATTTGCCAGTAGAAGGAAAACTCTTTGAGAACAGAGACTGTTCTTTTCTTGGTTTGTTTGATTTTGTATCCCAATAAGTGTCTACCATGCATATGTTAAAATCATACAAGATTCCTTGAAAATTATAACAGGATAACTGTTACAGGACACCAACATTCACAGAAATAGGGACAGAACCTGTGATTTTGTTGGCATGGCAAATTCTCAGGTGAGGAAACATCTTTTACCAATGCAGATTGACATCTTTGCTGCAATTAGAGAGGGCAGCAAGGTGGATGAATCAATAGAGCACCAGGCTTGGAGTCAGGAAGATCTGAGTTCACATTCAGCCTCAGACACTCACTAGTTGTGTGACCCTGGAGGCAAGTCACTTATCCACTGTCTGCCTCAGTTTCCTCACCTGTAAAATGAGCTGGAAAAAGAAATGGCTAACCATTCTGATCATAGGTTCAGTCCCTCTTTCCATTAGTGTCAGTATCCTACAACAGTTATCCTATTAAACTTACAAGAAATCTTGTTTGATTTTAATTTACATGCATGATAGACCCCTATTGGAACAGAGAGTCAAATAAACCAAAAAAGGAATAGTCTCTGTCCTCAAACCACCTCCTAGGGTTGTTAAAAGGATCAAATGAAATAATAATTGTAAAGAGCTTTGCAAATGTTCAAGGGCTATCTAAATGCTATTATTATTATTAGGAAGTGTTTAGAGGGAAAAGAGGAAAAGATATAGAGTAGACCAATCCAAAAGTTCCCAATGGTGAGCCACTTCCTAAATAATTAAGTGGTTTCTCAGAGAAGTGATTATCCTTTATGGGGACCTTGTCAGAGCCTTTCCAGTTTGGGAGGACATCCTAGAGTATAAGCTCTGTTGAGAAAGCCTTCCTGAGGCCACACGCACAGCCATAGCCACACCAACAAAAACTATCGGGGTGGAATGCAACAGTTTTAGGCTTACATATGCACATTTTCTCATTTGATCCTCACTCCACCCCAGAAGAGGTGGGTAGTATACGAATTTACTTTCCCCTATTTTATTCAATTCTGTCAGTTGTGTCTGACTCCTCATGGCCCCATTTGGGGTCTTCGTGGCCAAGATACTGGAGAGGTTTGACATTTCGTTCTCCAGCCTGTTTTATAGATGAGGAAACTGAGGCAATCAGAGTAAAATGACTTGCCCAGGGTCACACAGCTAGTGTCTGAGGTCAGATTAAAATTCATGAAGATGGGTTTTCCTGATTCCAAGTCCAGTGCTCTATCCACTACGCCATCCAGCTTATCTACATGCATCTTCTCATTTGATCCTTACACCAAGACAGTTAAGACGGGTTGTTATACAAATTTACTCCCTCCAATTTACAGAAGATGAAACTAGGGCCCTTATGACTTACTGAAGGTCAGAGCATCATAGCTTTAGAGAAAAAAGGGGCCTTATAGGTCAACTCCTTCCTTTTACAGATGAAGAAACTGAGGCAGGCAGGTTAAGTGATTTGCCCAGAGTCCTGAAACTAGCAAGTGACTGAGATCAGATTTAGAACTTGGATCTTTCTGACTCCAAGTCCAGTGTTCTGTCCCAGAGATGCCAAGGTCACGTGGCTAGTAAATAGTAAAGCCCAAACCAGACTCCAAGCCCTCTGACTCCATGCCTGGCACGCTCGCTCCCAGTTACGGTGCCAAGGGGACCACATGCTCTCCTAGGGATTCCAACGGGTCCACGTGTGTTCCATACGTGCACCTAGGAGCTGGGGAGCAGAAGTTGTGTTTGAGAAACGTGAAATTCCTCAGAGCTCCAGTGGCTGCCATAGCAACGCTAGCAGAGGGATTCACTTGCCTTTGATGTGTCTTCTTTCTTTTAAAGCTTCGGGCAAACAGCCCCTGAAAACTCCTGAGAAAGCTCCCCGTTTGTGGCAAGGAACCTTCCAGGCCTGCTGACTATTTTGAAAGAGAAGCCTTCCCTGGAGGAGGAGGGGAATGAGGGGAAGGAGACATCCGGGAGGTGCTGGCCGCCCAGCCCCTACCTCCTCACCTCCTGGCCTTAATGACTCTATTATCTATTAACTGTGCTCATCACTTGGCCTGTCTAGCCCATTTCAGGAACTTTTCGATATTTCAGAATTAGACAGGCGGCCGTTCCTTGGACTGATTTTTAATACCATCAGTTCAACAAACACACACACACAAAATAATCAAAACCCAAAAGTTGTTCATGGAATGATGAGACAGTTAACACTTCACTGACCAGAGGTCCAGAGGCTAGAAGCTGAAAGAGGCTTTCGTGGTCACAAATGGATCTGAGATGAAGCCAAGAGAGAGCCATTACAGACTTAGAGTGGACAAGTGGCCCCCACTTCCAGGAAAACAGACCTCCAGACCACAAGGCATAGAGAGAGGGCACAGGAAGGAACTTGTCCAATCTCTGGACGAGCTTCTTAAACTCAACCTATGTGCTCCAAGAGGCAGCAGAGGAGTGAGAACAAGCCCCAAAGCACCCACTCCCCCTTCCCTGACGCCTGCGCTACAAGGGCACCTTCAAACTTAGAGGGACAAGGAAGTGACTTCTGTGAAGGATTGAATAGAAACAACGAGATTTGATTCTCTCGCTGAATTGACTAATCATTTTTTTCTTAAACTAAAATTAGCCAGGTGTAAAATTAGCCAGTCTCATGGAGCTATAGCCAGACGGGCGTGCTCACACACACACATGCTTAAGCCTACACACACACACTCACATAGATTAAGTCTTGCAAGATCTCGACTTGTAACATGTAGATCCTGGAAAGCACGTTGGGTTTAGAAACAGTGGATTGGGTTCAGATCTCAGTTCTCCTATTTATTCACTGCATAACCTTGACCACATCACCCCATCTGCAAAATTAGGAGGTTGGGCTCAAAGATCATTAAGATTCCTTCCAGCTCTAGAATCTTATGATCCTGAGCAGATTGCTTCTCCCATCCCGGAGATGTTACTATGGAGACCTGATGGTGTGGAAGTGTTTGGAGAGTGGGCATGCACACATCTGCCCAGAGATCCCCAAGAGTCCATGACTTTTGACATCAAAGATGGAAGGCAGAGAAGCTGGAGGGGAAGCCACAGTGGAAAGACAGAGAATGAGGGACCATATAACCAGTCCATTTCCACGTTTCTTGGTATGGATCTGCAGGTTCACCAATACAATGGGGGAAAAAACAGACCAAGAGAAGAAGTGAAATGCTGACCAGATCATGGTGAAAGAATGGGGGAGCAAATGCATGAAGGCAGACTAGGATTGAAAAGAGGGGCAGAGAGCAACTTGGGCTGAATCAGCAGATATGTATATTTAGTGAGAAAACCAAAGTCCACTCCACAAGGTCCTTTGCTTCCTCTTCTTCCCTGGGGTATTGTTCAGGGAAACATCACTCTATTTTCTCTAACTACCCACATCTCTTCCCATTTCTACCCTTCTGCCAGTGAGGAGGAAGGGTAGGGAAAAGAAGGAAAGAACAGTCCCAGCCTCCTGGTTTCAAGTCATATTGTAGCCTGCTGTAACTTGTTCTAATGTCTATTTCTGTTTTTATGTTATCTGATATAGCTATTAAAGTACATGGCCATTAACTACGATTTTTGTCTAGATCTATAAGTGTGTGGTTTAGGTTGAAAGAGGAAGCTAATCTAAAGTGATAAGAAATTCTTCCCCAATCAAAGAGTGCTTCTGTAACGTTTGATAATTTCTGAAAAAATATTTCAGAGCATATCCTAGATTGCCTTTTGGCCCAGAGATAGCATTAATAAGGAAATGAACCTATAAGCAATGTTGTGGGGGGTGGGTATAGCTCCCTCTAAATATTCCCTTTTGCCACTGCTGCCTTGGACCTAGCCCTTGACCCCATTAGAGGACTCCCATAACACTCCCCATTCCTGAAACTTTTATGGACACATACACACCCCCTAAAAATGTTATAATCTACTGTCTTAGAAGGAAACAGGGAAGAGACATGACTTAAATGAATCTTGGAATTAAGTAGCATTTAAACATATAGAGAGTACATAGCAGAGGGAGCCTTGAGACATAGGGATGGGGATAGGAAAGAGATCAAGAAGGGAAACAACATTTATATAGCACCTACTGTGAAAGAGAATTCTTTACTCTATTTTCTGTTATTTATTATATCTTGAGTCATAAATTTATTTACAAGTATTTATAAACAGAAAGGAAACAATAAAGAAGAGAAATATGAGGGGGATAGAGAAGTTATCTATCCTATCATTTCTCTTCTTTATTGTTTCCTCACTATTTATAAATACTTGTAAATAAATTTATGACTCAAGATATAATATTGGCGAGCACATAATTTCATAAAATTATTGTCCAAACATTAATTTTCACCTTTACACTACTATGTGCCAAACACTGTGCTAATCACTTTTTACAAATATTCTCTCATTTGCTCCTCACAACAAACCTGGGAGGTAGGTGCTGTTCTTATCCTCATTTAGCAGCTGAGGAAATGCAGATATTCAGGGGTTAAGTGATTTGTCCAGGGTCATAAAACAAGTAAATGCCTAAGACTGGATTTGATTTCAGGTCTTCCTGAATCTAGGTCTCGCCATCAATCCACTGAACCATATAATGCCTTAGAGCAGCCCTTCACAATGTGATTTGCTCCCAAAATAATACCCCTATTGATCTCCCACAGTTCCTAAATCCAAATTTCAGAATTTGAAGGAATTTTTGTCATTGAGTCAAATCTCTCAGGAAGGTCTTCATTATTATCTTGATGTAAACACCTCCAGTGAGGCAAGGCCAACAATAAAATGTGATTCCTAGAGCCACTTAGAATAAATCCACTCTGCTTTCTCATATATTGTCCTTCAAGTATTTAAAGTCAATTGCCATCCCTTTTCCCTACTTAAGTCTTCTCTTTTTCTGACTAAGTATGCTCTGCTCATTGTTCAGAAATTGCAATTGTGTCTAACTCTTCATGAGTCCATTTAGGGTTTTCTTGGCAGAGACCTTCTCCAGTTCATTTTATAGATGAGAAAATTGAGTAAAAAAGAGTTAAGTGACTCACCCAGGGTCACACAGCTAGTCTGAGGCCAGGTGTGAACTTAGGTCTTTCTGACTTCAGGATTGGTGCTCTATCCACCCTGCCACCTGAATGCCCTCTGCTCCTTTCATAGATGCTACTATTTCTAAGAATTTGAAAAACTATCTACTACATCTTTTATTTTTACTAAGGGGTAACAAGGTATAGGACAGTGGTATCAAATTAAAACAGAAAAAGTTCCCTGAGAGCCACATATTGACTTTAAAAAAACACAAATTAACATTATCTGTATTTTATTGTATTTTTAATTATTTTGCCAAAATATTTCCCAATTAAATTTTAATGTGGTTCTGAGACAGTTTTGCAGCCATGCGTTTGACAATTTTGATGTGGTGGAGTCAAGAGTCATCTGGGTTCAAATCCTAGCAAATGTTAGATATGACCTAAATATAGCCCTTAGGTCTATTAGGGTCAGAGGCAGTATTTAGACCCTCTCCTACTTCAACAATATATTGGAAATTGGAGACCACTCTGAAATGTGTCATGGATGAAATTCTTCTAGCTCTGTGACCCTGGACAATCACTTAACCTCTGTCTCTGTTTTCTTTTTTGTGAAATGGGGATGATAACAGCACCTACCCCCTCAATGTTGTTATGAAAATAGTGTTTACTATAGTAAATGAGATAGTATTTACAAAGCACCTGACACATAGTAAGTACTTAATAAATATTTCTTTCCATCTTTTCTTCCTGTCCACCTCGTCATCCCCTACCCCTTTTACCGAAACACCTAGAAGAGTCATTAGACAAAGGTTGTCATTCTAGAACTCCCATTATCACCTTATAGGACTTTATCTGAGGCTAACAGAAATGAGCAGCAACAAACTTTGCTGGCTTCCAAGTTACCAAGGGCCAACCCTGCCCCCTAACAAATGGGAAACAGACTGGACAAGCCTGAATGGATGCTAGAGCAGGATAATGGTATTTCCCAAGCAAGACATCCAAAAGAAGGGGTCTAAGCCTCAGTTTCCTCATCTGGAAAATGGAGATAAATAACAGCACCTACCTCTCAGGGTTTTATGAAAACCCTCATTTATTGAATGAGACAAAAATTGTACAGTTCCTGGCACATCACTAGTGATCGTTAGCATTATCATTTCCAGCTGTTCTCCTCATCTATGATACCCCAAACCAAAAAGTGAATGAAAAAAATCAGTAGTACTTGAAATGGAAGTGGAATCAGGACTTCTGCTTTGTTATAGGACTCCTTCCATATTATCATAGTAAACCCTACTTTGGGTTACACATTTCTAGCTGAAAAACTTAAAGGAAGTAGCTACTGCTAGGGCTCCTAGTTGAAACACAATCTGGTGTTCTTCCCTTCTCACATCTATGCGAATACATTCATGGGGTTCCATCTGAATCTGTTGAAGCCTTGAAAAATCCCTGGAAGGCAAGGACGGTCAAATCTGAAAAAGTGGGGAAATGAAGGCTCGATTCTTCTTAACTTCCAGGTCCTCCCACTAAGTAACAAAGCACATATTAGTGGTCTTTCTTCCATAAATTCAGGAAGAAATGGTATGTGGATTTACTAGGACAAAGTAAGACAATTAAATTTTGGTGTTGTTCAGTCTTGTCTGATTCTTTGTGACTCCATTTGGGATTTTCTTGGCAAGGAGTTGTTTGTCATTTCCTTCTCTGGCTCATTTTATAGATGAAGAAACTAAGACAAATAGGGTTATGTGACTCATCTCGGGTCACACAGCTACTAAGTGTCTGAGGCCACGCTTGAACTCAGGTCCTCCTGATTCCAAGCCCTGCACTCTAGTCACTGAACCACCTAGCTGCCCTAATTAATTTTACTTTTTCAACAAACTCTACAACTTTTTACATATTTAAAAACCTTAATATGCCATATGTTCTTTTGCTGAAATCACTTGTTTTACATGATTTGGCATTAAGTTCCAAGATTTTAACACATATGCCTTAATTCCTTATCAAGAAACCATACTCGAATCACAATGAATATTAAGCATATCTTTGACAAAGTCAATTTTTTTTCAAGTCTCGCCTTGATTATAATTCAAAGCTTTTCAATGAGGCTTAAACCAAACAACCCAAAGTTTATATCTATTGCTTGTATATATTTCTTAACATTTTGTGGTCTGTAACATGGTGCAAAACCATGTTCCATCTCTATTTTAGAACTTCTTTAATTCAGAAAAAATCTACTTCTCATATCAGCATATTTATCAGAGTTCATCATATGGACATAAGATTTCTATGATAGCTAGAAGTAAACAATTTTCCAAAACATTTTGGGAGCAGTAGCGATTTTGCAATCTAAAAAAAAAAAGTCTCAGATCTTATAGGCTCACCTATATTTCTACCAATTGTTTTGGCATACCTTAAGTAAAAAAAGTAAGTTATCTCAGTTAAAATTATATTTTTCCAATATATTGTCTTGTCTAGGACAAGTGTTTTTTCTTTATAACACTAGTTAGTAGCCGTTTTTATTAGCCTTATTGTTCTTACAACTTCAAGAAGCCTATGCTTCACTTCAGGAAAATCAGCAAGAATTTCTACAGCTCCAGGTTCCTTTGAAAGTCTTTCCTTGTTTTCTGAGAATTAATTAGGTTGTGTGGCAGCAATAGTTTGTCATTTCATGGGGCTATTTTTTGTTTACAACAGCTTCTTTGAGCTTTGTTGGGACTGATCCCACTTCTCTGTGGGCTCAAGTAGTCTCTGAAGTCCTTGACTTCCCTAAACCAACAGCTGCTGCAATATCTCTAACAGTCATTGAAGTGTACTCTTTAAGAATGGAAAAAATGTGTTTTCTTGCAGTAATATCCATTCTTAAAAACTACAGAATTAAAAATACAACAAAAGTGAGCAACGAAACATGAATGCATGACACATGGTGGGAGAGGAATAAGGCATGTTCTATTTTGGTCCAAAAAGAACTAGGGGCAAATGGTTGAAAGTTACAGAGAGACAAATTTAATATAATCATAGATTTAGAGCTGGAAAGAATTGTTAAGGTCATCTAATTGAACTAGCTCACTTTAGAGATGAGGAAACTAAGGTCTAGAGAAATAAAATGACTTGCCCAAGGTCCCACAGGCAGTAAATAATGCAGAAGGAATTGAAGCCAGGTCCTCTGATCCCAAATTGATTACTCTTTCCACTGTTTAATTGTTGCATAGAAGGAAAAATGCTCTAACCAATAGGACTGTCAAAAAGTAGAATGGACTTGCCTTGAAAGGTGGAAAGTTCCCCATTATTGGAGATTTTCAAGCAGAAGCTGAATGACCATTTGTTGGGAATGTTGTAGAAAGGACAGCTGTTCAAGAATAGATTGGATTCAATGAACTCTGAGTTCCTTCAAGCTCTAAGATTCTATCTGTCCTCTTTCCCTGATAGATGTTGTTTTTGCTCTATATGAAATGGATCCCTCAGTGAAAGCACTTGAGTATTTATAGCGAGAAATCATTAAGACCAACCAGGAACTGTACTCTCCTATGGGCACTGCTAGGGAAACATACTCACCTTACATTAGGGTTTGGTCTGTGGCTCTTTAGGATAAAAGACAATTAAGCATCCTTATTCTTTTAATATATGAGACCTACCCAGAGTAAGAAGGGACCTTAAAGGACATCATTTTACAGATGAATAAAGAGAAAGGTTAAGTTCATGATCTAAAAAGCTAATAAGTACCCAAGAGCTAGCCATAAGAATAGTTAATGTTCTTAGGCTTATAAAGTTTTATATATATAGTCTCATTTGATCTTCCCAACTACCCTATGATGTAGGCACAAATATTTTCTTAATTTTACAAATGAGGAAACTAAGGTAGACAGAGGTTAAAAGACTTGCCCAATTGGCAAGTGTCCGAGTTGGGATTTGACCTCAGGTATTCCAAGCCCTATCTAGTACACTGGAGGTATCAAACATGCAGCTAGCAACATTCTCTCATGTGACCAAAAGCAGATTAAAATGTCATTAGGAATTGTTTAGCAAAATAAATTAGAATATAAGAGAACATAGATAATGTTAAGATATAGTTTTCTAAGTTGAAATGTACCTTCAGGAAGTAACCTGGTTCCATCTGAGTTTGACTCCACTGCAATATCTTTGACTAAAAAAATATTTTAACTTGAGTCATGGGTCACCAAAGTCAAGGAGTTCATCGCTTTATGGCCAATTTGCCAATCATGAGGTCTCCCAGCTTAGCTAGACTGGTCCTTGGAGAACAGACAGTGTGTCCCTGGGATATCCTTCGAAGCTCGCCCAGCTTTGAGGACCTGCCAGGGCTTTCCCAAAGCCAGGGTCACCTCAATGCCACCAGGAATCCAAATTGCAGCTGACCCCAAGGTCAATGGAGAGGCACACAGTGAGCAAAGGCAAACTGCCTCCTATTGCCAACAATGCCATTGCATATAAAGAAATGGCAAGGATGTGTGACTCCTGGTGGCACTATTGAGGTATTCAAAAATATTCCACCTTTTGGGGAGCAGCTGGGTAACTCAGTGGATTGAGAGCCAGGCCTAGAGATGGGAGGTCCTGGGTTCAGATCTGGCCTCAGACACTTCCCAGCTGTGTGACCCTGGGCAAGTCACTTGACCCCCATTGCCCACCCTTACCACTCTTCCACCTAGGTGCCAATACACAGAAGTTAAGGGTTAAAAAATATATATTCCGCCTTTTGTGATAAACACTGAAGAGCCTCCTCATTGAGGAACGCATGTTTGTCAGGGGCTGTGCAGAGGTCAAATTCAATAATGCTGCTTCACTTTTGTGAGAAGCTCTGGGCATGTGCAGAAGAGTGAGCAGCCCCTATTCCCTCTTTGCCTCTATTTCCTCTACTCTGTCCTCACTTTGTGTCCAGACAACCAAAGTCTAAAATACCTTTGCCCATCACTTCTCTCAAACACATAGAAATCTCAGGAAACTGTGCAGTCTTGACAACTTTTCTTTCCTGTCTTGCATCATATCATTCAGTCATTACCTCTTCAAGGATTTGAAGGATTTATGGTTAGGAAGGGGATTTGACTTGTCCTGCTTAGCTCCAGAAGCTTTAGAACTAGAAAACATGGAATGAGGGTGCTGTGATTGCTGAGAATCAGATTTCAGCTCAACCTAAGAAAAATTTTCCTAAAGATTCAAACTACCCCAAAGTGGAATGGGCGGCCTGGCCAGGTAGTGAGCCCTCCATCATTGGGACCTTCTGCTAGGTATGTTATAGGAGGGATTCCTTTTCTGGTAAGGGTTGATTTCCATGTCCCTGGAAGTCTTTTCTGACTCTGAAGTTTGGCAATCTCACAATTCACATCAGCCAAGTCTCTTGCCCTTTTTCTTCTTCTTTTTTAGAACCCTTACCTTCTATCTTAGAATCAAAACTAAGTATTAGTTCTAAGGCAAAATAGAGGTAAGGACTAGGCAATTGGGGTTAAGTGATCTAAGGTCACACAGTGAGGAAGTATCTGAAGCCAGATTTCAACCCAGGTCCTCCCCACTCCAAGACTGGCATTCTATCCGCTGAGTCACCTAGCTGCCCCATCCTTTTTCTTCTACATGGCAGTAGTAGCATCGGAAATAATTGCCATGAGTTTTACCACAAGCTCTACATGGATGTCTAGCCCTCCCTAAATTCCTCATCTTTCGCCATCTCTTCACTCAATCAAGATCATGGAGTATTCTGTCTTCAAGACTGTCCTCCCTGAAAGTCATTCTCAAATTGATTTGAAGATGACAATACCAGCACCACTTCTCTTCCAGTCCACGCTCCTATCATACCCTGTTTTCTGATAGTCAGTTTGGTCTCCTGGGAAAAACTGTGATCCAAGTGTCAGACCACTGGTCTTGGAATCCCATGTCTGACACTAACTTGCTATGTGATGCTGGGGAAGTCATTTTGTTTCTCTGGATTTCACTGTCCTCCTCTGTAAAAACGAAAGGGTTAGAACAGTAAAAAGATATAAGACCTCAAATCAGGCCAATGACCCATCTTGATCTCAAAGGCTTGATGATGAAACAAACCTCCTTTCTCTTGGCAAGAATATGGTAGTCTGCAATTTTGGAATAAACTACACACCAACAAAAGGAGAGGAGAGGAAGGAAGGGGAGGGGGAAGGAAAGGAAAGGAAGAAAAGGGAAGGGAAAGAAAGGGAAGAAAAGGGAAGGGAAGGGAAATGAAAGGAAATGAGAATTTATTAAATGCCTACTATGTGCCAGGCATTGTGCTAAGCACTTCACAAATATAATCTCATTTGATTCTCAAAATAATTCTGGGAGGAGAAATATTATTATCCCCATTTTACAGTTGAGGAAACTGAGGCAAGGAGAGGTTAAGTGACTTGCCCAGGATCACACAGTTAGTAAATTTCTGAGAGCAGACTTGCACTTAGGTCTTTCTGTCTCTAGGTCCAGCAGTCTATCCACTGAGTCACCTAGGTGACATAAATATTAAAAAGAAAAAAAGAAAAATATTAAAAAAGAAAAGCATAAAACTTTTTTTTAAAATAAGGAGATTGGGGGCAGCTGGGTAGCTCAGTGGAGTGAGAGTCAGGCCTAGAGAAAGGAGGTCCTAGGTTCAAACCCGGCCTCAGCCACTTCCCAGCTGTGTGACCCTGGGCAAGTCACTTGACCCCCATTGCCCACCCTTACCAATCTTCCACCTATGAGACAATACACCAAAGTACAAGGGTTTAAAAAAAATAAGAAGATTGAAAACAGGTGACCTCTAAGGTCCTTTCCTGTCTCTGTCATTTTTATTATTCTAATCACCTTTTTCTAATATGTTAGATTTCCTAAGAATCTTTGCATTTTAATAAGAGATTCTTGAAGGCCAGAAGTCCTTGGACACTAACGGGATGGATAATGTGGCCACATTTAGTAACACATAGTAACAGTCACTGGGGAAGATATTTTTGGACAGGAGGCCCTGCACAGCAGACCTCGGATCATATCTCATAGCCACCTGATCATTAAGGCTACCCAATCTGCCACCACCTAGGCTTCGTGGTTGCTATGGATGTCAAAGAGAATGGCAGCCCCAGGGGACAAGTTCACCAGCAATGTATAGTTTGCTTCATAACTTACATACAATCCATAAACATTTATTAGGTACCTACTATACACCAGGCAATAGCACATAACCTAAGCATGAGGGGAGAGGAGGCAAAAGAGAGCCCCTGTCCTCAAGGATCTTATCTAATGGAGGAGACAACAGGCAAACTATACATCCCAAGCAAGCCATATACAGAATAGACAAGTAATAATTAGCACAAGGAAGGAATTAGAATTAAGTGGGGTTGTGAAAGGCTTCCAGAAAAGGTGGGATTTTCATTGGAACATAAAAGAAACTAGGGAAGTGGGTAGGTGAAACAGAGGATGAAAAGTGTTCCAAGCATGGGGGACTGCCAAAGAGAATGCCTGGGGCCAAGAGATGGAGTGTCTTGTTTGTGAAATAGCCAAGAGGCCAGTGTCACTGGATAGAAGAGTATATGTTAGGGAGCAAAGTGTAAGAAGACTAGAAAAGTAGGGGAAATGAAAGGCTTCGGATGTCAAACAGTAGATTGTGTTTACCTTTCCCCCTAGCATGGGGAGTACAGCACAGCCATGTTATCCTCAACCATTTCCAATGCTGAGCTCTCAATTCCTGAATAACAGCCTTCACCCTCGACTACCCTTCTGCTTTTAACCTGTCCTCCTAATCAAACATCACTACCGGCTAAGACCTAAACCAGGAGTAAATGGCTGAAAGTTACACAGACTTAAGATCTTAAATGCAGAGTTGAAAGGAAGCCCAGCAAGGGATCTCTGCTTGCTCATACTACAATTCTGTCCCTGACCTCATTTCTGTCTTAAACTGGACCATCCTACCTATACTATCTCCTCTATTCTTCCCCTCTGTTGGCATCTCAGATCTGGGCATTTGTACTGCTCCTGGGTTCTGGACCCCGTCCTTCCTCAAGGAGGACAGGGAAGTAGCTCTGAGACTCCTGCTGCCACTTAAGAGGAGCCAGAACTATCTTTTTGTGGCCCTGCATTTTTGAGAATGGCCACTGGTTGTAGGTGAAGGTCTCCTCCCAGCTTTCAATCCTCAGAGCTGGAGAGCACTCAACAGGTAGGAGGTGGCTCAGTGGCATAAGCTCAATGGTCCAGAGATCTGCCCTTGCTGGGATCACAACAGGGGATGGCAACCATGACTCTGGACTTTCTGGCAGGATATGTCAGGACAGAACATATATATGACAAAATGAGCCTCCAGTTTCAGAATGAAGTGGAAACCTTCCTACAGAAGGACCTCTTGTTCCTTCCATTGAGTTTAAAGCAAAACAAAACACAAAAACAACAGCTATTTTTTTAAAGCAATCAATTGATTGGCATTTTTTGCAATCAGTCAAACAAACTTAAGTCACAACCTATGCCACCAGGGCTTCAGGGCTCCACACTGCCTCTTGTAATGGTATCAGGGAAACTTTCTATTAACTGTGGCTCTGCTCACTAATCCATCTCTTATCCCAGGCTTGGTCCCCCTGTGGCCTGGGAGGGATAGATTATATAACAATTTGTTCCAAAGCCCACAGACAGGCAAGATAGTACAGATAGAGCCCTGCCCCAGGGGGCCCTGTTTTTCCCAACACAGAACAAAGGGAAAAAACTACTTGGACTCTTGAGCCCAATGGAAGAAAATCACAGGAAGTTATATCCACTTACACAGAGTTAGAAAAGAATGGAAGCAGAAGCCCATGGCTGATGCCTGAGCTCTCCCGAAACCATGTCTCTATCCCAATGTCCTGAGCATAAATCCACTGCCTCGGCACAATATAATTGCTCCAGCTTCCTCAGAATTAAGGAGGCCAGTCGAATGATCGCTAGGGTCAAGACTGGTTCCAATTCTGCCGTAGGTAGCCCTGTTCCTAACGAGCCACACTAGGGAGTAATTTGGAACAGCTGCCCCAGTGGCTGGCTGAGCAGCAAGCCCCAATGGACCTGCACCCTCGGAGCTCTTTGTCCCAGGGGGTTTCTATCTATAGGGGTATGAATCAGCCTTGTCTCCTATACTGCCACACTCCATTGTGTCCCTGTGGAATGAAACAGCTGCCTCCCCTGGGTTAACTCCTCCTGACCCTCTTCACAGATGCTAACAGTGTATCTCTCCTCCTTTCTCCCTTTTCTCCCCCAGAAGACTCAGTAAACCTTCTCTACTGCATTAACCACAGAGCCTCCTGACCACTGCTGCAAAAGGTTGGGTGTATTATTTCCAGCTCTGTTACAAAAGGGCCAATAATGTTATGCTGACTGTACTGGCATCGTACGCTAGTGCCAATCATCAACAAAAGGGTTAATTTTGTCTTTGCTTGTTCTGGGACAATCCTGAAGGACTAATGACAGGGAATGCTATCTACCTCCAGAGAAAGAACTGTTGGATTGGGGTGGGTATGGATCAAAGCAGACTAACTTTCACATCAGAGAATTTACGATTTTATTTGGGGGGTTGGATTTTGTATGACGGCACTCCTACAAAGGTGACCAATATGGAAGTGTGTTTTGCATGATAATAAAAATAAAATTTAAAAAATTTTGTCTTTACTTATTCTTCTTCCTTTTCTTCTCTCAGTGGAATCCCAACGCCAGACCCCTGGTGTTTCCTTCACCCTCTTCCATCTCAAAACTTATTCTCACAAAAGGCTCTAAAATTCATTCACGCTAAGGGGCAAGTGACTAATAATTACAACTTAGAAGGGGTGTCTAGACTAGCTTTTTTTACAGTGAAAGATTATCTAGAAAAACCCCTCATGATTCAGATGAGAAACAGAGAGAGGAGGAGGCCCAGGGATGAAGTGATCCACCTGAAGTCATCAAGAGAGTTAGTGGCAATGCTGGGACTCAAATCTAAGTCTCCTGATTCAGCACTTTCTACTACTAGGCTCTCGCCCAAAAGGATTTGTACTTTAATAGGAATCAAACCCGTAAGCTTAAAAAAAAAACCCTCTCTGTAGAATTTCAGACATCAGCCAGATTCAGGAGATGATTTTTGGTTTGGGGTTTGGGGTATTTTTGCTAGGGAGTGGGGTAGACTGGAGCTTTCCCAATCCCTTCGAAGGAATACCAATGAAATGGAAATTACCTATAGGTCTGTAAGGTCAGCTCTATTGTGAAGAACCTATGAATGTGAAAACAATGGGCTAATATCTCCTGTTTAATTCCCTCCTTACATTTTATAGCTTTCATTAGATAGCTATATTTTACAACTTAAAGATCACCTTACATTTTTATTATAAGCTTTCATGCTTTTATTGTTCTATGATCTCACCAATATAGGTATTCCTTCTTCACCATCATCAGTGCCTTCCCATCCTGTGTAATTCTTCTCCTTTCATTCTAAAAATCTTCCCCTTTAGGATTTACTCTGTGATTCTTCCTGTAGACCAAGAATCCCTAACCATTTGGGGAGTCATGGAGCCCTTTGCCAGTCTAATGAGACCTATGGACCCCTTCTCAGAATAACAGTTTTAAATCATTGGAAGAAACACCAAATTTCAGTTCAAAGTTAATTAAAAAAAATTTTTTAAGTCAAGGGGACAACTGGGTGGCTCAGTGGATTGAGAGTCAGGCCAAGAAACAGGAAGTCCTGGATTTAAATCTGATCTCAGACACTTCCTAGCTATGTGACCCAGAGCAAGTCATCTAACCCCCATTGCCTAGCCCTTACCACTCTTCTGCTTTGCAACCAAAACACAATACTGACTCTAAGATAGAAGATGAGTTTCTGAAAAATCAAGAGGTATTTTTTTCCCATCCAAATTCATGGATTCCTTGAGATTATCAATGGATCCTTTGGGAGTCTATGTACCCTAGGTCAAGAACCTTTATTTTTTTTTGTTGTTCAGTCATTTCTAACTCTTTGTGATCTCATTTAGGGTTTTCTTGGCACATATACTGGAGTGATTTGTCATCTCTTTCTCCAGTTCATTTTGCAGATGACAAGCTGAAGCAGATATGGCTAAGTGACTTGCCTAGGGTCACACAGTTAGGAAATGTCTGAGGCCAGATTTCTACTCAGAAAGATGTCTTTCTGACCCCAGGCCCAACACTCTATCCAATTCATCCCCTAGCTGCACCATGTAGGTCTTTGAATACTAGTAGGCATTGGTGATCACTAGGGATCTCCATTGGGGGGGGGGGAGGGACTTCCCAAACTTGTGATTTCATGGATGCAGAGAATTCCTTCTACCAATACAGCTCAACCACTAACTTCTGCAGTTTATAGTCTTCGAGAATTGCCTGGGACACTGAGAAATTAGGTGACTAGACCAGAGTCATACAGCAGGTATATGTCAAAGATGGGGCTTGAACCCAAGTCTTCCTGATTCCATTGTCTATGTCACCCTTTGTCCATTTGCACCAACGAGCTCATCTCCTTTTCCAGGCACATGTATCCTTGGTGACATCTTCTCTGTCTCTTTTAAATGCAAGTCATTGTTGGCAATAGTGCTCACCATGTGCCTCTCCACTGACCTTGGGGTCACCTGCAATTTGGATTCCACAAAAGTCCTCCTCCGGTGCCTTATTGTGACATGGAGGTGACCCTGGCTTCTGGAAAGCTATGCCAGCTGAGCACAAGCCCTGGCAGGTCCTTAAAGCTGGACAGGCTTCAAAGGAGATCCCAGGGACACTCTGTGTCTGCTCTCTAAGGACCAGCTTCCCTAAGGTCCAAGAGGCTCATGACCAGCAGGCTGGCCCCGAGGAGGTGACTCATTTGACCCATAGTACAGATTACAAAGCTTTAATCATGTGTATTTTAAAGTTGGTCCCCCTTTGACTTCTTCCTCAGTGTATTGGTATCATATGCTAAAAGAACAGAAAGTTGAACTTCCTTTGATCCTGCCTAGATCACTTCTGCAAGGGTGAGAACTTGCCCCCTTCAGAGCCCAAAGGAGAATGCAACTCTTGGTTAGATGCTGGTGATAGAAGACTAACAATGATGAGAATAATAGCATATACATGGGGCAGTTAGGTGGCTCCATGCATAGAAAATCAGGTCTGTAGTTGAGAGGACTTGGGTTCAAATCTGATACTTTGTAGCTAAGTGACCTTGAGCAAGTCACTTGACCCCAATTTTCTAACCCTTACTGCTCTTCTACTTTGGAATCAATATACAGTATTGATTCTAAAATGGAAGATAAGGGTTATTTTTAATAATAATAATAATAGTATATATATATGCTACTTTAATATTTTCAAAGCGATTTACAAATATTCTCTAATTTTGTCCTCATGGTAGCCCTAGGAGGTAGTTACTAATAGTATCCTCATTTTACAGATGTGGAAACTGGGGCAAACAGAGGTTTAAGTGATTTGATCAGGGTCACCCATCTATTAAATATCTGAAGGAGGATTTGAGCTCAGGTCTTCCCAATTCAAAGTCTATCTTAAGGCCATTCAGGGCTCCCTTTCATCTAAAAAGCATGAGGGGGCGGGGGATACCCATGGGTGGATTTCAAAAGGTCTATGAATGTAGATGGAGGCACGGCTTCCGTCCTTATTTTCACTAACGTCGATCTGAAATTGAGCATTTTCTTCCATTATGAATGCAGTTAACAAACATTATTCTGAGAAGGGATCCCCAGGCTTCCCCAGAGTGCCAAAAGGGTCCATGACAGTGAATAGATTAAGACCTCTTAGATGAGGAAAATCAACCTCTACCCTGGAAAACCATTTCCTTTTCATTTGTTTTCTTCTTACACTCTTTGCATCCTGCCACTGTAGCTGCTCTAATATTACTTGATGATCAGTCAGGTTTCAGGGTCACCTAAGGACAATACCATTATTTTCTCTGCTCCAAATTCTTGCTGAATTTAGTCTGAAAAACTTCCCTGTCCCCTTTCTCCCTCATTCTTCCCAACCAAAGGCAGCTAGGTGGTATACAGTGGAGTGGTTAAAGTGCTGGATCTAGAGTCAGGAAGGCCTGAATTCAAATCCGGCCTCAGACACTTACTAATTGTGTGATCCTAGATTAGTCACTTAATCTCTGTCTGTTTCCTCAATTATGAGAATAATAATAATGGCATCTAGTTGTGATGATTAATGAGTTCGTATTTGGGTTTTTTGGTTTTGTTTTGTTTTGTTTTGTTATCTTTTCTTTAAACCCTTACCTTCTTCTGTCTTAGAATCAATACAAGTATCAGTTCCAAGGCAGAAGAGTGATAAGGGATAGGCAATGGGGGTAAGTGACTTGTCCCAGGTCACACAGCTAGGAAGTATCCGAGGCCAGATTTGAACCCAGGATCTCCTGTCTCCAGGCCTGGGTCTCTAGCCCCAGAGCCACCTAGCTGTTTACAAATAAGATCATCTTTGTAAAGTACTTAATACAGTGCCTGGCACTTAGTAGGTGCTAGATAAATGTTTATTCCTTCCCTACCCAAAGCCCAACAAATTTCCTTGTCTATAGTCCGCAATACAGTATTCCAAATTGCAGACCAGTTCAGCCACTTACTGCAATACCTTTCTGCTGAAACTGGAACCTCGTTCACTAATCTGGCCTCAGACTCCAGCTTTCTTTCTGTATAAATATAGAAACCTCTTCTCTTTCCCAAATCCTCCTGAGCGGCTAGAGTCTCCCCGTCCACCTCCCTCAGACACTGCCTTGAAGATTTGGATGTGTGTGTGTGTGTGTGTGTGTGTGTGTGTGTGTGTGTGCGTGCACAGTGCATGTGTGTGTTTATACAACCACGATCGATTTTCTATTTCACCAACAATTGCTAGATTGCAAGACTGAAAGCATCCAGACTCAATACACAGCCACCTTCCTGCCTGCCTTTCTCTCCACCCCTAGAATTCAAGGGTGGAAGTACTGTGGCACCCTCTCCAGTTCTTTTTCCTTCAGCCTCCTGGCAAACCCACCGGCATCTTCCTCCTTGAATGTAAGAGGTGATGGGTGGAAAGTGGAAAGGGGGGCGAGAGGCCTGCATCATTACTTCAGGATTTACAGCCAAAACAGCTCCTCTAATGGTAGCCGGGAAATAGGAGAAATATGTTATCTGAAGAGGGACTGAAATAAGTTTCTCAGTTCTTAGCCCCTTGTCTTCCATCCATGTTCTCTGCCTCATCCCACTGCTCTCGCCTCATCTCTTCCTTGTCCCTCACTCCCATGGGAGAAAGATCCAATAATAGGAACAAAAGCTTGGAAGCAGTATGATAGTAGAACGTGCCCTGCACTTGAAGTCAGAACTGTGTTCAGAATTTGGCTATGCTTTGGGGACCTTAGACAAGTCATGTGACTTCTCTGGGCCTCAGTTTCCTGATCTGCAAAATGAGAGGACAGGTTTATATTTGGTCTGCCACCTCCCATCTGGCTCTAGATCCTATGACCTGGGTTTGAATCCTGGATTTGTCTCTGAATCTTAGTATCTATGTGTTCTTTTGACAAGATATAACTCCTCTAAGACCATTTTTTTCCATCTGTAAAATAAGGGTTATCACATTTGGACTCCCTACCTTACAAAGGTGCTGTGAAGATCAAATTAGATCACATATATTAAATGGTTCATAATCTACTGGCACCGTTTAAATGTGGGCTATTAATTATTGTAAAGGCAGCGTGGAATTATAGACTTGGTGGCAACAAAAGCTGAATTCAAATCCTACCTCACATACACATTCATTATGTGGTGAGGCAAGTCACTTATTCTCTCTGTGGCTCAAGCAGAGCTCAGATGTAGAGCTGAGGGCCATTGGAGGCCATCTAGTCTGACTTTACAGATGAGGGAACTGGGGCCCAAGGAGCTATCTGGGCTAGGTACCCAAGGTCACATAAGGTAGTAAATATTAAAGGTAGGATTTGAACTCAGGCCCCTGATACCAGAGCTCTTCCTTCTATATCGTGCTGGTTATCCTATAGAGAGCCCTGGGCCAGATGGTGATGTTTAGTTGGTTGAAATATATTCTTGTTCCCTAAGAGATTGTTGGGTTTGCCAATGAGAAGTTGCTATTGGCCAGCAATGATAGTTAAGCCTACCAGCCTAAGTGATCTAAACCCACATTCCTCCTCCCTCCTCCCAGACTTCAACTCCCAAAGAAGTAAAAGGAGAAGAGAAGTCAGAGGTGTGGGACCCTTCTCATATACCCACACTTCAACTGTCAAGCCTGGCACCAGCCCCAGTCTCGTGCCAGGTTCTGTGTTCTAACTGGGCAACTGCTAGCTTGCACCCATGAAAAACATGGCTGCAAGATTTACACACTACAATAGTCGGGAAAACCTTGAGTTTAAGTCCTGCTTTTGCCACATATTGGCGGTATGGCCCTGGACAAGTCACTTAACTTTCCAGGTAGTTTTCCAATATCATAGTTACAGAGTAGGTATCTGATCTGCATTGATAGGAAAAGTTGTCACTACCTTGATGAAATCATAGATCTAATTATTTTTGCGTGCTCTCTCTCTTTCTCTCTCCCTCTCTCCCTCCCTTGCCTCTCTTTCTCTCCTGTATATGATATTAAAAGATAAAATATGTTTGATCATATATAATACTATATATATATTTTATGCATTTCTGAGTTTCTAAACTTTTTCTGTGTCATCTGCTGGCTTTCATGTGTCATCCACACAGAAGTCCCCCCAAAATTCCCATTTTGATTTCTTATGCTGCCCACTAATGTAGAGAAAGTCACCATGTAGGAGGGATATGTGTGTGTGTGTGTGTGTGTGTGTGTATAAAGAGCAAATAACCAGACCTATGATTTTGTCAATGTATGTATATGGAAAGAGAGAGACAGAGAAAAAAGAGAGAGACAATCAAAGAAGGAGGGAGGTGGGACAGCTGGGTAGCTCAGTGGATTGAGAGTCAGGCCTAGAGACGGGAGGTCCTGGGTTCAAATCCGACCTCAGACACTTCCCAGCTGTGTGACTCTGGGCAAGTCACTTGACCCCCATTGCCCACCCTTACCACTCTTCCACCTAGGAGCCAATACACAGAAGTTGAGGGTTAAAAATAAAGAAAAAAAAAAAGAAAAAAGGAGGGAGGAGAGATAAAGACAAAGGTGAGGAGCAAGAGAAACAAAGTTGAAGAGGGGTCCCATATATATATATATATATACACTTACATATGTGTATGTACATGCACACAATAACTAATAGTTCATATTTAAATAGTGCCATTAGGTTATGAAGTATTTAACATATGAGTGTGTGTATTTTGTGTAGTGCACAAATCGCTGCTACTTGAGGACTATAGAGGATCAGTGACTTGTTCAGGTCACTTAATGAGGAAGTGTCTGAAGTAGGATTTGAATTCATGTTTTGTTGCCTTCGAGTCTACCATACCCTGCTGCCTACACACACACACACACACACACACACACATAGTGTGGGTGGTATGGGGGTGTGTGTATATATACATACATATATAGTAAAGAACAAGAAAATGGTTCAGGAAACAAAATGCACTACAATCCGGCGCAGACTGGAGTAAGAAAGAGAAACAGAGAAACAGGTAGAGAAACAGAGATAGAAAGAAACAAAGACAGAGAAAGACAGAGACAGACAGAGAGACAGAAACAGGAGAGGGGGGTGGAGGGAGGAAATGAACGAGAGAGAGAGAGAGAGAGAGAGAGAGAGAGAGAGAGAGAGAGAGAAGAGGAGAGGAGAGGAGAGGAGAGGAGAGGAGAGGAGAGGAGAGGAGAGGAGAGGAGAGGAGAGGAGAGGAGAGGAGAGGAGAGGAAACAAATAATTAGATCTATGATCTCATCAATGTAGTGACAACTTCCCTATAGATATGTGTATGTATATACACACATTCCTATGTCATAGATTAAAATCTGCATTGGTGGAGGAAGTTTACAAAATGGGCTCCCTACACCGTCAAAATCACTGCTCCTTTGAGAGTATGTGTTAGTGCTTATTAATGGTATAAGGCAGTGTAGTTTGATGCAATGAGTGCTGGTCTTAGAGGCTGGAGAACTCTGAATTCCAGGTCCAGCTGTGACCCTCACTATGTGTCTCTGAATCAGTCATTTGAACCTTCCAGTCCTCGTCTCCTCCTCTATAAGATAGAATTAAGCATCCTTGCACTTTCCTTGTGAGGAAAGCACTTTTTAGCTTTGCAGTGTTCTATTCATGGGAGTCATCATCATCTCATCACCATTATTAAATGGTTGACACATTCCTGGCCAAAAGAACTGGTATTGGTGATGGGTTGCTGAATATACATCATGATGGCGGACTATTGGGTAACAATACCTCATGGCATGCTGTAGATGGGAGTATGAAGGTGAATGTTTACCAACTGGTTCCTCAAAAAAAAAAAAAGGCACACTTTCAGGTTTAATCTGCATTATTAACATCTTCTCCAATACTTTTTCAGGTCTAAATAATCAAACAAAACAATAAATCAAGCCCTGATTTACTGATAATCTCTGATTATTAATAATCGACTCTCCCAAGATGGCTACAATACATACCTTACACTTTCCAAACCATTTTATTGTGCATGACCTCCTTGGGAGCATCATAAAGGTCCTGAGAGGTCCATGGGTTGAATTGGCCTACGGCTATCTAGAGAGCTAATGAGACTGAAAGGCTGGGTGATACTCATACAGTGAACTCCTGGAAGAGCTGGGATGTGTACCCTGCCTGCCCCCACCCCAAACTCACTGCTCTTCCACAAGGGAGTTTTCTTTCTCTGCCTCTCCAGGGGTAAGGCAAAGAGCCAGAGTAATCTGGAATAATAATCTGGAATGACATGAATCAATCACTCACTAAAGATAGGGAATGCTCATGAACTCAAGGGTGATGCAGGGGAAAGAGAACAAGGCAGAGTCAGAGATCTAAGTTTGAATCCTGAATATGACATTTACTAGCTATGTAACTATTGCCAAGGAAAGGTGGTTTTTTTCCCCCTTTTTGTAAAGATATTTTATTCTACAAATTACAATTCTTCACTTAAGTTTTTCTGGAGATATGTGATCCAAATTGTCTCCCTCCCTCCAACAAGAAAGTTATTTAGCTTCTCTGGGTCTCAGTTTCCCCAAATGCAAAGAGATGATAAAATCTAGACCACCTATTTCACAGGTGTGAGGAAAATGCTGCGTAAATGTTTAAGTGCTTTCAAAAAAAAACATGAATGATTATTATTATTAGACTCACCATAACTCATTGTGTTATTGAGATTTCACAGAACCAGAGAATTCAAGACTAGGAAGGACATTAGAGATCCTGAAACTAACCCCTTCGTTTTGCAGATGGGGAAACTGGGTCCTAAAGAAGTAAACTGCTTCCATGAAGTCACCGAGGCAGCAAGTGACAGCTAGGATTCAAAGGTTCCCTTGATTCCGGTATCAATTCTCCCTCCTAAAGAGCACTGACATTTCTAAGCAATTAATTCAAATTAACATAATTCAAACAAAATATCTAATTTTAGCAACACATAAGAATTCTCTCTTAACTAAACAGAGGCTGTTGTTTCAGAATCCACAAGACAAAAGCTTGATGATAAAGGTTGATTGAGAAACCAAACCTTTTTGACCCAGGCCTCCTCCACAGGCAGAGGGTTGACATAGAATGGTCATAGTCACAGGAGAAGCCCTCCTACGTGATCACGTTTGACATGGGCTCCAAGAACTCAGGATTAGCCTAGCTATTCCAAGTCCCACAAAAAAGCCTAGCAAATTCCCAGGGATGGCAAGGGAGAGAATCTTGCAGATTATTCTAGAGAGTAGACTTATATCTGCCCAACGAGAAGTCAGAAGCCCTCATCCTAACCCTAATTCTGCTTCTCTCTGGCTTTTGTGACCTTGGGGTAAGAGCCTTCCCCTCTCTAGTAATCAATCTTTATCTCTGTCAAACAAGGGAGAGTGTGCTTACTGAGTGATTTCTAAAGGCCTTTCTGGAGATAACATTCTATGATTCCCTGCCTGTCTTCTAGGGGGCATTCTAGGCCTGAGATGATCTGATTGGAATAAATTAAAGATCAGCAGCCCTACGTATGCCGATGGGTGGTAAATACATGGAATGTGACCCAAGTTGCACATGGCACCTTGAGAGAATTAATTAGGGCACTGGGACAAGGACCAGTTTGAAATAATTGATCCGGGACATTTTTTTCTCTCAGCTCTACCACAGTGGAGGCCCAGCATAGGTTTCCCAGCCCTGGCTCTGGCTTGCTGGCAACTTCCCTAAAAGCACAGAGAAGCCTGGGATTCTCTGAATAATTTAGCATGCTGCACCACAGCAATGCAGATGGGCATAACCCATTTCTGCACACCCAGCTAGTTATTGCCTTTAGCTGGCATAGGCACCAGGGCTAATTCCAAAAACCATGCCCTCTGGATGTCCACCTTGCCGTCTTGTAGTTGTGACCCATCATCTCAGAGTCAAACGTCTCCCAGATTTCCTCAGTTCCAGTTCTCACACCCAAAGAACCCTAGAGCTAGAAGGGCCCTCAGAGAGATCACAGAGACCGACCGTATCATTTTACAAAGGAAAGTAAGACACAGAAAAAGAGAACTAAGTATCTCATCCTAGGCTTCACAACTAGGAAGGAACAGTCGCGTTCTATTTTGTGGTGTTGCAAATTGGACCTGGAAAGCATGACTTCAGACTCTACAGCTACTCCTCTTTCTCTTTCATCTTTGCTACCTCTCAGTACAGGGTAGATAGTGTAAAGCCTGGAAGGTTTCTTTGTTTTGGTTTTTGCTGGCTACATTTATATGTGAGGGGCAGGCATTTACAATAAAGACTTTAGAGAGTAGGTCAAACCCCTTTTGTTTTTGCACTCTTATCCATTCACTTTTGTGGGAGAGCTGGAAGATTTGAGGGGACTAAAGGGAATACAGAGAGAATCTCTATGAGTTCCTTCCTCAGGGAATTGCTGAGAGAATCTCAGACCTACTCCTTGGTGTTTGTTGAAATGCAACCACCAGAAATGGTCTAAAGGAGAGTGAAGAAGGACAACTATGAAATGACTAGAGTGAAAGGAGACTTTCTAACCCTAAATCATATAGAGGCTTTGGACAGGGACCATAATCATGCTAAGGGGAGGAAGTTATTTCAAAAGGTGGACCAAATATCCAGGGTCTCTAATTAGAGAGTTGGCTGATCTGTGTTCCAAAACAGGTTAGCCCCCAGGACTAAGATTCTGGGAGTTGTCAGATCTTTTTGCTTATGGTAAAAATGACACACATAGCTAAGGTGTCTCCCTGCCCCACCCATCTGATGCCTGGGAGTGTGAAAGACTTCTTTCTTCCCTAAAAAGTGCTAACACTTAGCCTGTAGCCAATAAGCTTTTTAAAATGGCAGAGCCAACTCTTCTTATGGCAAAGAAATAGCACCTCAACTGAAAATTACAGTTGACACTTAGTAGGTGGCAGCAACAAGAACAGCCCAGAGGATAGAGAGAATAAACATCACACCCAACAAAAAGCTGGGGAGATCATCACCCAGCAGGAAGCAGGATCAGCAGAGCAGTATTCGAACAGCACCAGAAGGCATCAATGGCCCAGAATCTTTGCCTCTGAGAACTTTAAATAAGTGGAGGAATTCCAGCAGAAATCAGTCCAGTTGTAAAGCAGATTAGCAGTGGAGAACTCCAAGTTTAGGAGCTAAGAATTCTGGTTCCAGAATTGGAGCCAGGCCTACGAGAGGAAATTCTTTGGTAATAGGGGGAGGAAAGATGCTCTCTCTCTCTCTCTCTCTCTCTTTCTCTCTCTCTTTCTCTCTCTCTCTTTCTCTTTCTCTTTCTCTTTCCCTCTCTCCTCTTCCTCTTCCTCCTCCTCTTCTCTCTCCTTCTCCTTCCTTTCCTTCCTCTCTCTCCCTACCCTTTCTCTTCCCTTTCTCCCTCCCCCCCCTACTTTTGCCTCTAATTGCCTCACATCTGGACTATTACAATACTCTTCTGGTGAGTCTACCTTATACAAATCTCTCCCCTCCCCAATCCATCTTCCATCCAACAGCCAAAGTCATTTTCCTAAAACATAGCACTGACTGTGTCATGCCTCTTCATTAATAAGCTCCAGTGGCTCCCTATCACCTCCAAAATCAATTCAAAAATCCTTCTTCTGGCATTCAAAGTCCTTCATAACCTAGCTCTCTCCACCCACATCTTTCTTACACCTTTCACCTTTCTACAAGCTCTTTAATTCAGTGACATTGGCTCCCTCATTGTTCTACAAACAAGACACTATCTCAACTCAGAGCATTTTCTCTGGATGTCCTCTCATGCTTGGAATGCTTTCCTCCATTATCTCCATCTCCTGACATCCCTGGCTTTCTTCAAGTATCAGCTAAAACCCCACCTTCTATAGGATGTCTTTTCCAATCCCTCTTAATTCTAGTGCCTTCCCTTTATTGACTATTTCCTCTTCATCCTGTATGTAGTCTGTTTGTACATATCTGTTTGCTGATTATCTCTCCCCTCACTTGAATTATGAGCTCCACAAAGAAAGAACCCTTCTGTTGCTTTTCTTTGTAGCCCTAACACTTAACACTGCAGTTATTGGAACATAGTAGGAGTAGGAGTAATAGCTGACATTCAGATTATGCCTACTAAGTGCTAGAAATAATGCAAAATGCTTTATAAATATGATCTCATTTGATCTTCTCAACAACCCCCCAGGAAGTTGCTATTATTATTATTCCCAGAACTCTATCCACTGCACTACCTAGTAGACTCTTAAAAGCTTATGGGCTAATTAACTGATTGGCTATACATACATACGTATATGTAGTATCCATATGTATACATATGTGTGTTTATACATACAAGCATAGCAGCTCCAGACGGCTTATACTCATATTGGGTATCCCAAAAGTCTAAAGGGCAGTATTAAGCTTTAATTGATAAAACTGTTCTAATGTACACATCGATGTATGTTTGTATGTATGAAAGAGAAAAAAATTCTAATATGCTTATATATGTACACGTTATTTCCCTGATAAAACGTAAGCTCCCTATGGTCAGGGACTAATTCTATTTTTGTCTCCGTAGCTCCCAGTGGCTAGCAAAGAGTAGGTGCTCAAGAAATCCTTACTAATTGATTAGTTAATTGCTACTTTTCTTAGTAATTCATTTAGTTCCCTTAGGATTTATCCCATTAAATTCCTTTGTTTTGAACTAATTCTGTTTTCTTTTTTTTTTTTAATTTTATTCCAGTAATAAGTGTACACATAAGTTTTCCAAGGTTACATGATTCATGTTGTCTCCTTCCCATCTTCTCTCCCCACTCCCGGAGTTGACAAACAATTCCCCTGGGTTATACACGTACTAATTGTGTTTTCTGACAGAAAAAGTGAACACATGAGTGGAGATTCCTGAGCTGCATAAACGCAGACCCACATGGTATCTCCAACCTGGAATACCTTTCCTAGGGGGTCTACACGTGAAAAAGGAGGGCCCAAGAACTAAATGATCAGGACTGGGCCCAGTTTTCCCCAGAGTAAACACTAAAGAGGGCCATCCATAGAACTTCAATGAAGGTAAATGAAAACCCTAAATACACTGCATAAATACAAAGTATTGTCATAACTCTAATGGCGAGGCACTCTCCAGGAGTCTTTTAATAGAGCTATTAGACTTGAAACTCCCATTCACTTATCTGATGGTGGGAAGAGAGAGAGGCCAGCTGAGGGCAGAAATGTCTAGACTAAGAACGGTCAGTGGCATCTGGGAGATGAGAACACCTGCCTTAGGTGAACCAAGAATGCTGGAGAAGAAATACCTTCTGTTTTTCATACAAGGTGACTGTCTGTCACACTCCCAAGTTCCTTTGAAGGTCACTGAGTGGGGTGAGGCTCCTCTGCAGTGTGATGTAGTGTAGTGAGGAAATCCATGATTTACTAATGTCATATATTCTATTACATAAAACAGACTCATTTTATATTGCTTATCCAAGGAAAAGAACCAAGTGTTACAAAACACCCTGTTTGAATATTGCTAATGGTGTGTAGATTAGCATCATGGCACAGGGGGAAAAGGTTCTGAATTTGGAGTCAGGAGGCTTGAGTTCAAATCCAGGCCGTCTGGCTTTAGGCAAGACATTTCATTTCTCTGAAGCTGGGTTTCCTCATCTGTAAAAGGTAGGGGCAGAGGTGGATTAAGCCACTTGGCTTCCCAGATCCTTTTAAGATTTAAATATTTAGAGATGGGCAGCTGGGTGGCACAGTAGAGAGAGCATTGGGCAGAGAATCCTCTTCATGAGTTCACATCTGGCCTCTAACACTACCTGTATGACCCTGGGCAAGTCACTTAGCCCTGTTTGCCTCAATTTCCTCATCCGTAAAAATGAACTGGAGAAGGAAATGGCAAACTTCTCCAGTTTCTTTGTCAAGAAAATCACATGGGGTCACAAAGAGTCTGAAACAACTGAACAACAAATAATGTAGATATGGAAAAAGGAAAGACAAAAGGAAGAGGGAAAGGGAGATGAGAAAAGAGAATTTAGCCAAGACTTGTAGACACATGGACTGTTGGACTAGAGATCATTTAGTCTCAGGATCAGAGAATTCAAACTAGAAGAAACTTTAGGGATCACCTTACTAATATATTCAGTGAGGACACTGAAGCCAGGGAAAGAAAACAAATCATCCTAGGTCATACAGGTAGTAAGTTGCAGAGTCCAGAGCCAAATCCAGCACCTTAGACTCTAAATATTTCTACCATGTTACCCAGCCACGTCCATTTTACAGATGAGAAAACTGAGGCTTATATTTCACATATACATCAGGCAGAAAATGGCAATAAATTCCTATCTACTACATTGTATCTTCCAAACAAGTATCCAGTTTTAAATGGACAGTCTAGTAGTGAATAAAACACAAATTGCTAGCCCTGTTCCAAACACCTTGGAATACTGAGATTCATAACAGCTGTATACAATAGCTGACGTCAGCTCCAGACTCATCATTATAACAGGCATCTCTCTTTGTCCTCTTCAGTGTCAGGAAATTCTCTAATCTTCCTTTTTTAAAGAAGTCCCCACTTTCCTCCATTGAACAATCAGTGGAGAAAGGTTAGATGTCTCAGGGAGAGAGGTGGGGAGCCCGGTTTCCCGGTGGAGGGTTGAATTCCAGACTAGCAGAGCTAAGCAGAAGGAGCCTCAGGGCAATGGGACTTGATGGGAAATCCCCTTGATGCTGACTTTTTTTTAATGGACAAAGTCTTGCCCCCAGGAAATCGACAAGTTGCAGAACAAGAGCATGGGGAGAGTGTGCTTGGAGTCTTCTGGTGGGTCTGACAGACTATAGCATGTAGGAAGTGAAGTCAGCCCTTTGGGTCAGATGGAGAGAGGAGAGAGGCTTCCTGCACCCCCCACCACCACCACTATAAGGGCAATTGTAGAAAGCCAATTGGAGAAATAGGGTCAGGATAGGGCCTGTTATCTGGATTCCCTACATGACCAATCCAGGCTGAGGCAGTCTTTGCGTTTGTTCCTAGTCACCTGAGCCCTGAAAAGCTCTGGTACCAGCAGGTTGGTTAATCCAAAAACAACTTGACCCCTCCAACAGGCTATTGGGAGTCATTTAGAAAAATAGAGTCTGTAATAGATATTTTATCTGGATCCCATTACAAAATCATCAGCAAGTAAAACTGTGTGTATGATTTTTTCTGCACTGCATGTCAGGTAGCAGACAGAATGGGCCATCTAAGGTAAAAATCTGAGACTCCTCTTTTGACTCATTTTTTGATCCCCACCTTTTCTCAATATTTTTATTGGAAAGCTTTGAGTCCTTAGCAGACCAGCAGCTACTGAGTTAACCATTTTTCTCCTTGATAATTAAGAAGCCTGAACTCTAAAAAATATATTACTTAGATAGTCAAAGCCGGACACAGACAAGGCCAGACAAGACTTTATCTGATGAGTTGCAATCCTGTAAATCAGGAAGACAGGACTCAATTAGTAAAAATCTCTATGAAATATATTTCTGCTCCCAGAATTAACTTCTTACTAATTGGTGGTTGGAATTTGGCCTTTGACCCTATACCTATCTCTCTACTTTTTAGACTTTAATGGGTTGTGTATGATTTGTAACCCCTTCACAGCTGTGACTCTTTCTTTGTGTTCTTTGTTTGAAACCAGTATAAAATAAATTCAAGAACTCCATGAAGTTGGAGCAGCTATGAGCTAAACAATTAGTCTGGCCATTCTCAGTTTCTGTTTCCTGTCTTTTCAATCCGACACCACTAAACGCTACTCAGGACCCCCAAAAATATAGAGCTGGCTCTCTATAGGCATTCAGGAACCATTACTTAGAGCAGTGATGGGCAACCTTTTAAGCTTGGTGTGTCAAAATTTGCCAAAAAAAACGAGCATGACTCAGGTGGTGTGTCATTTCGGGGGAAAAAAACATAATTCATAATATTTATAGTTTAAATAACAAAAAAGTATAATTGTAATATATAACTATTTAAAAATCCAAAATAGGTAAATTTATATAGATAGAATTGCCATCTATAGTGCACAGAGCGTCTACACTACAGTACAGCAAATGTTTCATCCTCAGAGTGTGGCCCCATCAAAAATGGTTACTTGTGTCAGTGTCATCACTGACTTAGAGAGACTATTTCCAGCCCTGTAGTGAGGGTCTCATTCTGCTCAGTGACCTGGAAGGGGACTTGAGATTATAGTAGACAGTCGCCTAGCATGCCTAAGAGAAGATGTTTCTTTTCCTGCATTCGCTATTCCCCTGAGGCAGGTGTTTTGATTTCCAGCCATTTCTGCTCTCTGGTGGTCCCTCACCTAGCCCATGATTAAAGAATTGAAGGAGTAAGTCCCACATCCCATCCATTTAAACTCGGAGCCCAGGGTAGGGATTCTCCCAACCCCCCAAGGGCCCCTTAGATCTCAGCCTCATTTAAATACTAGAGTTTTTCCTTCTATTGCTGGCTTATCTTTCCTGGGTGGGGTTTCTTAGGTGTGACCGACAGCCACATTTTTCAAAGGTTGTGGTTTATGATGTTCATGCTGAGACTGGGTCCCTCTCTCAGTCCATTGGTTTGCTTCAAAGTTTTTCTTTGTATTAGGAGGCCTGGGGAGGGAGGTTAAAGGGAAATGATTTTAGTGGGGAAAAAGGCAACAATAAGACTTTGAAATATAGATATTCAAGTAAATGAATGGATGGATGAATGAATAAATAAAAGGGAAAGCAATTAGATATCACACTTCACTTCCCCCAACAACTACATTCCATGGAAGTCCTTTCCTTTGTTCTACTTTGATCTACCACTAACCCCCAAGCTATCCAGCCAGCAGTAACCTCCCACAGTCATCTTATGGTCTTACCAGGTCTCTATTTACCCCCATAGTTCAGGGTCCAGAGGTCTTTTCTTTTTTTTTTTTTTTTTTAACCCTCACCTTCCATCTTAGAATCAATATTATGTATTGGTTCCAAGGCAGAAGAGCATTAAGGGCTAGGCCAGTGATAGTAAACCTTTTAGAGATGGAATGCTAGGTACTGCCCCCACCCTAACCCCCCAGATTAAGTGTCATGCCCATCCCCTCCTGAAACCCTATGCCATGCCCCTTCTTTCCACCAAGTCCTGCGTGCACTCCTTACCCCTCTCAGGGGAGGGGAGGAAGTGCTCCCATTGGGCTACTGGGTAGAGGGGTGGGTGAAGTGAGGAATTTCCTCAGCAAGTATAGAGAGGGGGAGGGGAGAGGCCCAGGCACTCCACTCCCCTCCAGCTCTGCCACCTATGAGCCACCCAACTTACCCCATGTGCTCCCATTGTGGCTACTGGACAAAGGGACAGGGGATGTGAAAAAATGTCTGGCTTGTGGAGAGGGGGGAGGAGCAGCTACACCTGGGTCCCTCTGCCTTTCTAGAAATGAACTCTGGGGCAGGGGAGGGTGGCCAGATGCCGTCTTTGGCACCCATGTCATAGGTTTGCCATCACTGGGCTAAGCAATGGGGTTAAGTGACTTGCCCAGGGTCATACACAGCTAGGAAGTATCTGAGGTCAGATTTGAATCTAGAACCTCCCATCTCTAGGCCTGGCTCTCAATCTACTAAGCTACTCAGCTGCCCCACTGAGGTCTTTTAAGAAGCTTATCTGAAGAAAACATATGATTTATATTTGTTTATATGGGTATATGATTTGAGGTTTGGGTTTTAAAAGATTACTCTCTTACAAAAATGAATAATATGGAGATAAGTTTGGAGTGATAATACAGTTATAACCCAGTGAAATTGCTTGTCAGATGGTGGGGAGGGGGAGGGAGAAAGGAGGGAGACAACAAGAATCATGTAACCATGAGAAAACTTTTTTTAATTTAAAAAATTATTTTAAAAAAGAAGCTTATCTGAGGGTATCTTTTGAGATACTTCTCCCATGATGCTACAATGTTGATAATTACAAAAAGAAGAACAAAGATTAGGACCTACACCACCTGACTCACATTCTCAGACTTTTTCAACCAGTCAGTCAATTAGCATTTATTAAGCACCTCCCAGGTGCCATGCATTGGCCTAAGTACCAGAGATACAGAGAGACAAAAAACAAAAAATGTCCCAACTCTCGAGAAAGTCCCTGCTTTCAAGGAGCTCATAGTCTAATAGACAAGCTCACAGTCTATTTGTCCTGACAGTGGGGCATCTTACTGGTTCATTTATTGGCCCACTACACTTTTAACAACCCTCTTTTCTATTTTCACAATTGTCGTAAAAATGATGCATTGTATAATAAGAATTGTTAATGACTTGAGCAAAAACCATGGGGCACTAGGTCATATTTTATATTTTTATTAACATCCGAACTCACTTGCAGCCTAGTTGATTTTAGTATTGGACTAGAACATGTACCACCTCATTTACCCAGCCCATTCATCTGAATCTCTGGCTTATATAGATGGTTTTGCTGAACGAACAATGTTGTACAGTCCACATAAAAGCAAAGATTCCTAGCCTGGGCTGGTGTTGTTGATTCTTCATCTCATCTGCCATTTTAAGTTAGTTTCAAATTTCTCCAAAATCTTTTCTAATTCATTTTTCAAATTGGCAAACACTGGGTGAGGCTTCTAACTGTCCTTGGAATTCAGCCTTCATCACCTTCCCTAAACAATAAATGGTTGTGTTTGAATAATACGTGGGGTGAGAATTCTACCAAATAGGGCCAGATCTCCTAGAATATCCATTTTTTCTTCCTCCACACTTAGTTAACCTTTTTGGAATCTGATAGAAAAATTTTAAGTGTCAGCTTTTCCCAAGCATGGCTTTTGTTTGTGTATTTATGTATTAATTCCCTGGATGTATTAGCAGCCACGCAGTGAGAATAAGAATTAACAGATGGACAGCCTGAGTGCTGCATTGCTACTGAAATACTACAAGGCTCAGAGGCAGCTCCCCAGCCCATGAAGGTCCCTTGAAAGTCCCAGCCAAAAATCCCACCTCCTACTAGAAGCCTTTCCTGAGGCCTCTTAATTCTAGAGCCTTCCCTCTGCTGATTCTTCCCCTTATATCTTGTACATAGCTTGTTTGTACTTGGCTATTTGAATGTCATCTCCTTCATCAAACTGTAAACTCCTCAGGGACCAGAACAGTCTCCTGCCTTTCTCTGTGTCTTCCAAGCCTGGCATGCACTAGGTGTTTAATTAATGTTTATTGATTGATTAATCTGCACCCAAGAAGAGAGTGCCCAGACCTTTGTGATCATGGATCCATTGAAATATCTGGATTTCATTGGAATGACATTCTCACCGTAGTACTCTGGGCATGTTAGTGTATTTCTCTCTACCTCTCTGGCCTATTCCAGCATTTATCACAGTGCCTGGCACGTAGTAGGCATTTAATAAATGCTAGTTGACAGACAGACTGCCTGACTGACATCTATGCCCTTCCCTCCCAACTCCCATGGGAACTTCTAGGCTTCTCTATGGTTAAATTTCTACTTCCTTTGAGGTAGAATAATAAATCACAATACAAGCCAGGGTAAACCTCATCCCCACTGAAATTTGATGGGTTGGTTGGTTTCTGAGTTTTATTCTCCCACACCTACTCTACTGTAACCAAGTAAGATCACAGACCATAAAGAAGTTAGGTCTTAGAAATGACTACATGGAGCTAAAAGGGACCTCAGAGGCCATCTAGTTCAGCCCTAACATTCTTGTGGTTTAGTCATTTCATTCATCTGACTTTTTGGTGACCCCATTTGAGATTTTCTTGGCAAAATATACTGGAGTAGTTTGCCATTTCCTTCTCCAGTTCATTTTACAGATAAGGAAACTGAGGTAAGCAAGGTTAAGTGACTTACCCAGGGTTACAGGGCTAGAAAGTATCTGAGGTAAGATTCGAACTCAGGACTTCATGACTCCGGACTTGGTGCTCTTATCCACTATACCACCAAGCTGCCCACTACCACCTAGCTGCCCACCTCTTTCTACAGATGAGGAAACTGAGACCCAAGGAATTTAAATGTTTTTCCCAAAATCCCAAGTAACTATCAATGGAACAATTAAGGGTAGCAAGCAAGGTGAATTAGAGAGGCTAACTTCAAAGCAAATGGGACCTTACAAGTCTTACTAAGACCTGGTAAGATGGAACTTGCATGAAATATGACAGTAGAAGGATTAGTGTCCCCACTTAGTTCAAAGAGGATCAGTGACAGCAAGGGTTGATGTCATGATTTGCCCATGATTTCTGAATTGCACAAAATCATCAACCTCAGTCTCACTTCCAGAGTCACCCAGTTCAGGATAAAACTCAGGAAGATTGGAGATGGCCTGGGATGCTGGGGATGACTTTGGCATCTTCAAAGTCTGACCAAACACTAAGCACTCCACAATGCCTGCTGTAGCCGCCTTAGCGAATTATATGTGTTTATTGTTTATTCATTTGGAGTCAAGAAATATTTATTAAATGCTTACTCCATAGTAAGAAGACAAGGCTGGAGACAGGAAGACTTGACTGAAAATCTGCCCTCAGACACTTTCTAGCTCTGTGACCCTGAGCAAGTCACTTTGCTCTGTTTGCCTTAGTTTCTTTCTCTGTAAATCAGCTAAAAAAAGGAAGTGGCAAACCACTCCAGGGTCTTTACCAAGAAAACCCCAAATGGGGTCACAGAGTCAGACATAACTAAAACTACTGAACAGCAAACAACATGGGAATTGGTTTTGCTTGACTATACAAGTTTGTAATGAAGCTTTGTTTCACTTTCTCAGCGGAGGATAGAGAGGGGGATGGAAAGGAAAGAAAGAAAGTCTATTTTGTTCATAAAAAAATGGGAAACAACTTAAAAATGTATTATGCTATACTAACATCATTTCCATTTGTGACATGGTTATTAGAATTAAATATCAGAAAGCTACAGATATAGTTTATTTTGATTTAATGAAATTATTTGACAAAGACTTTCTCTCTAGGCTAATCAGACTATATTGAGAGATACGGGATAGATTATAAGCCAGTTTGGTGGATTTGGAGCTGGTTCAATGGCTGGATCCAAAAACTAGTCATTGATTGGTGTCAATATGAAGGGTCTCTATTGGGGTGAAGATCTATATTTGGCCCCATGTTGAATAAGATTTCCCCCAAAATTTGGGGAGGGGAGGAAGGAAAGGAATAAGCATTCATATAGTACCTACTATGTGCTAAGTACTGTGCTAAGTGCTTTTTTACAAAAACTATCTCATATGATTCTTACAATAATCCTGTGAGGTATCTATCCCCGTTTTAGAGTTGAATAAACTGAGACAAACAAAGGTTAAGTGACTTGTCCAGGGGCACACAGTAACTGTCTGAAGCCCAAGAATATTAACTTGGATCTTCCTGACTAGACCTTGTATTCTATCCACTTTACCACCCGATACTCCAGGATTTGCAGGAAGATATGTATAATATATTTATCAAATTTGAAAATAAGACAAAACTGGGAGAACAGCTTTGTATGACACTCTATATAATAGAATCAGCATCCAAAAAAGCTCTTGACAGACTAGAACACTGGGCTAAATCAAAGAAGCTGACATTTTAAGAATATATTTATACTGAGGCCCTTTGTTGTTATAATATCACATTCTTTTCTGAATATATATCTCTTCTCTCCACCACCTATTCCCTTGTACTAAGGATTTTTTAAACCCGAATCTTCTGTCTTAGAATCAGTACTAAGTATTGGTTCCAAGGTACTATAGCGGTAAGGGCAAGGCAAGTGAGGTTAAGTGATTTGCCCAGGATCACACAATTAAGAAGTGACTGAAGTCAGATTTGAACCTAGGGTCTCCTGTCTCCAGGCCTGGGTGTGTGTATACTAAGCCATTTAGCTTCTCCTGTAATAAAGATTTAAAAGAAAGCTAGAAAATCAATTCAGCAAAACCAACCAGCACAACTGCCCTATTTAACAGTACTATGAATCAGTACTCATCCCTAGCATCTTTTCTGCCAATAGAGGCAGGGAAGTCCATTTTTCCCCCTATTTTTATTATAACTTTAATAAACATCAACAAGCTTAAATATTTCAATATACAGAGAAGAACAAAAAAAGGATTATATCTGAAGTAGTGAACTTCTATCACTTAAAATTTTATTATAATTACAATTAACAGAAGTATCCATCCTGGCTCTGAATGTCAATGTCCTTTTCTGAACTCCTTTAGGCTTTCCTCTGTGTATTTTTACACGTTTAACGTATCTCTTTTCTTATACTTCTTTTTTTTTTAACCTTTATCTTCCATTTTGGAATCAATACCATATATTGGTTCTAAGCCAGAAAAGTGGAGGTTAAGTGACTTGCCCAGGGTCACATAGCTAGGAAGTATCTGAGGCCAGATTTGAACCCAGGACCTCTCAACTCTAGGCCTGGGTCTCAATCTACTGAGTCACCTGACTGCCTCTTTCCCTTTCTTTTCTACCACTATACCATCCACTCCCTCCTGACAATGGATCTTGAAATAAAGGTTCTCTATTCCTGGAATACGATCCCCTTTCTTAGCATTCCTGGCTTCCTTCAAGGCCACTCAAACCCTACTCTTTAGGAGTTTTATCCTTCTTCCTTCATGTGGTTTTCCCCAGTTCTATATAGAGCTAGTGCCTTCCCTCTAAGACCACCTTCTACCTCTCTATAGATCCTGTACCTACACAGTTTATTTACATATTATCTCCCCAATTAGAATGTGAGTTCCATGATGGCAAGGACAGTGTTTTTGCCTTTCTTAGCATCCCCAGGTCTTAGCACCTAGTAAATGTTTAACAAATGCTTGTTGGCTGACTGATAAAAAAGCCCTCTCCTGTAACAAATATATATAAGAATTGACTTATTCAACCAAATCACCCCACTTAAAGTAAGTGGTAATATGCCCAAGCAAGCAATCAATCAATCTCAATCATAGACTTTAGACTAAGTGTGAAAAGGCTTTGAAAGCCTCTTGATGAAATGAAATGATGCCAGACAGGAAATCTGTATACAATCATGTTGGTTGAGGGATTTCATCACACTCTCTAGGTCCTATATTCTGGCATCAAGTTAGCCAGAAACTGAGTACCTGTGGGTGGCAAACATGGAAAAGAGCATTCTAGCAAACTCCTAAGGAGATGGGTGGAGGAAGGAGAGCCCTCAGCTTCTGCTTTGACCTAGGTCTCCTGCCCTACCCTGCTCCGGCTAGAGGAAGACCTTGGGAGATGAAAAGGGTTTGGAGGATGTTGGATGCCCCATGTTCCCGTGTATCTTCTGTTGGCATCCCTGGATCAGCTGACAGCAGTGCTAAATTGATTTCGCTGCACTGGGAACCAAAGTCAGACTGGTTGTAGATTCATGGTTCCTCAAAGAATCTAGCAAAGAAACTGCACCGTGCCTAAGGGGAAATTTCTTGAGCACCTCACCAATGGGAGGAAAGGACTACTAGCACCCCAGAGTGATGTCACTGATATCAAAGATACCTTTGACACAGGTACTCTGAGTTTGAGTCCATTTACTCATGAATTCTGTATGGAATTGTAGGAGATTGCATTACAGACTCTGGGGCCAGAGGAATATTTTGTATCAACTGTAATTACAATATTAACCTAGTAAATCTAAGCACCTAAGAGCTAATTAAGGTTAGTTAACTAGAATAATTTTCAACAGATAATCTTGGAGAAAAGAGTAGAGCATACTGGCTGGGGCTTGACAAAATTAGAGCATCTTCCCTTGACTTCTCAGAGGTACTTTAGAACCTTTGATCTGAGTCCCAAGATCCATCTGTAAGGGTGGGACTTGAATTAAGAATCCTCACAGCTCTATGATAAAACAAACAAACAAACAATAACACGCACAAATCCACATATTGGCCTGTCTGAAAATATGCCTCATTCTCCATAACTAGACCATCACTTTTTGCCACAAGATCCCTGGGTTCAAATCCAGACTCTGATATCCACTAGCCATAGGCTTTCCTTATCTTTAAGATAAGGATAATAATGCATGTACCCCTTCTATTTTTGTTTTTTAAAAAACATACCCACATGATTCCTGCAATAAAAAAACAACTAGAGAAAGGAATCCATCGTGCTGAGGAAATTTTCTATGGTGGGTTCATAGATAAAGAAGAATCATGGGCAAGAATCACAAAGGAAATGGATAGAGCATCACCCACACTTGCCACTCTATAAAAATATAAAAATCCAAGTGCTCCTGGGTCACTGGGTCTCTAAGAAAATACTATTGAAATGTGAGTTATTACTCTAACCCATCTCATCTAGATTAAAGCAAGAAGAATTACAATGAAATACAAAATGAGATGATAGGGGGGCTGTTTTGATTTTCTCTTAGACATGATTGCCATTTTCATATTCATTTGAAGTGGTTACATATTCTAGGCAAAAACTGCCTAATCTCTCAAAGACCACACAGAATGTTCCAACCCTCCTAGAGTCTGTGTGTGTTCTCATTTATTTAGATTTAACTCATATCATCTCTGAATTCCTTTCAGTGAAACTCCCTGGAGTTTCCCATAAGCTTTGGCTTCATGATTTCAGTGGCAGATGGAGACAACCTACCCACCCCCTCTTTGGTGGCATAGTAGGAAAAGCTTGGATTTGGAGGTAAAAGATTCTGGCTCTGCTATATATTACCTGTGGAACTTTGGATAAATCACCTAACCATTTGGGGCCACAATTTCCTCAGTTATAAAATTAAAGTTGGACAGAAGTCTCTTTCAGTTCTAAACCTATAATATGTTATATCCACCAGTAGGCAAGCATACATATCAGTCTAATGTTACATTACTGTCAAGGTTCAAAAAGCAACCAGTTTTGCTCACGACTTGCTTTTTCCTAAGATGTCATAACCTAATGGAGAGAGCACTGAATTTTGAGTTCAAAGACCTGTGTTCAAATTCTCCCTCTCTTACTATCTGTATAGCTTCATCCCTTTAGACCTCAGTTTCCTCATCTATAAAATGGAGAAGATAGATTTAGATTAACTATTAAGTTTCTTTCTTATATAGCAATATATAGAAAGCAGATATTTTTAATCATATAATATCAAATACAAAGTATTGATGCTACTGAATTAAAATCATAAAAAGTAAAATATCCAAACCAGAAAACATCTTAGAACACATCATTTCAAAAGCTAGAAAGAATCGCAGAACATAAAATGAGAGAAATCAAGATCTGAGGACTGTGATGGCAAACATATGGCACACATGCCCCAAAGGACATGTAGAGCCCTCTCTGTGGGCACACGAGCTGTTGCCCACCAAAGCTCATTTCTAGAAAGGCAGAGGGACTTGAGGGAGCTATTCCTTTCCCCTTCTCCACCACACTAAGGACATTTTTTTCACTTTACCTGCCCCTCTGCCCAGCACCCAATGGAAGCACTTCCTCCCCTATCTGAGGTAAGGCAGGGGGGAGGGGAGGGATGCACAGCACAGGGTCTCTGAGGGTGGAATGGGGCATAGTACACAGTCTCTAAAAGGTTCACCACCACTGTCTTAGGACATAGAACAGTAGATCTAAAAAGGATCTTACAACATAGAAGGAATGTTAGAACTGGAAGGGTCTTAGGAAACAGAATATAGAATCATAGCTTTAGAACTGGAAGGGGTTTTAGAGGCCAGCAAGTCCATGCCCCAACTTTGCAAATAAGAAAATGGAAAATAAGAGCTGAAGAGTCTTGCCTAGGATCAAGGAGGTTATAAATGTCTTAGAACTCAGGTTTTCCTGACTATACCACTTTATCCACAATAAACCACTTCCCAAATGCTATCACTGGACCCTCTAGAGATCATCTTATCCATCGTCTTCATATTATATACCAATGCCATGAAAAACCTAGTGAATCTAAAATAATCACTTGAACTTTCATATTATCTAAAATGAAAAAAAGGAAAAAGAAACAAAAGATACTTTCTCATTAATATGAAGTTCACTTGTTTTATATTGAGTTAATTATGTATGTATTCTGTCCCTATATAATAGTAACTCATATTCATATAATGCTTTAAGGTCTACAAAGCCTTTCCTCCCAACAGTGCTCTGAGGTAAGTAGTGTAGGTAAAATATTCTCTTTTTTCAGATGGGAAAACTTAAGGTCAGCGAGGTTTAGGTGACTTGTTCAGTGTCACATAGCTGGTGTCCGAGCTAGCTTTCAAACCCCAAACAACTGGTTCCAAATTCTCTACTTTTTCTCTAGAGCACCAAGCCTTGGAAAGTGATACTATCTGTAATATTCCAAACTGCTGATTTATTCATTAGGACAGAGATACTCTTCTGAGGAAGATTAACCTCTGTATTATTTCCCTTTGTGATATATAGCTGAAATCAACATGCAAGACATTATCAAGGCATTGAAATATCCTATCATGTTGAGAAGTTATAGATTGAACCTACAAAGATAATCAAAACAGTTTCCCTAAGATAAATCATGTCAACATATAAAATTCATTTCATTCCTGTAAATTAAATTTAATATATGCTTTAAAATCTCCTTCTCACATAACAATAGTAATGTACTCTTCCTCTACAGTACTCCTGCAATGCCTCATTGTGGCATGGAGTTGATCATAGGTAATCCAAGGCTATGCTAGCAAAACTTGAGCTCTGGTCCATGGTCCAGGTAAAAAGGGATGAGGGATTTAAATAGAATGATGACTAGCTGAGTAAAGAGAACATATTTCGGAGATTCATATTTTTAGGAGGTAAAATCAACAAAGTTAGCAATTGATTGGATAAATTGGGTCCTACCCATTTGAAAAGATTTTGAGTATGGTCTAAGAAATAGAGTAATATGATTTAACAAAATATATGAAGTGCTTACTATGTGCAGGACTCTATATATGGTGCTGAGAAAACAAACAGGAAAAGGAAATGACCTCTGCCCTCAAGGAACTTACCTTCTACTTGTGGGGAGAGGAGAAACAAGGAAAATAAAGCATGAACTCAAATACCCACTCTACAGTGGGAATTGTGTGGAACATATGGATGTTCAAAGAAGACTGGCATCTCTAGTAGGAGGGCTTGACAAGCCCTTTTCAGGGCTGCTCATCCATCTTGTGTGTCCACCTGACACTCAACTCTCTCCTGTGGCTCCAAGAAGTCATGGTCCAGTAAACCATCTCTGTAGATGGTCTAAACCAGGTTGAGGGTAACAGACAGGCCTCAAACGCATGAGTGAGTTAAGAAGGTGTCTACCCAAAGCATGTGAAGACTGACCCCAGTAGATTGGGCAGATGAGAACAATTTGTTCCAACACCCATGAAAGTGAGGCAATGTGCAGCGATTAGAGCCTGTCAGATATCAAAGAAGCCAAGGTCATCCATGGCATCCTGGCCCATCCCCAGTCCTCCTGATTTTTGTCTTGCCACTGGACATGGATGACTTTGGAGGAAAGAGTGAGTCCAATGACTTTGTGCAACTCTGACTCATTTAAATCCAACTCATGCACAAGTCAAGACATCATCCCATGATGTCATTGGTCCTCTTCAAGAATGAAGAACTAACAACAGCTACAATGAGAATTGAAGAGCAAAAACAGCTGGGAAGACAAAAAAAGGAGGTAGCACCTCAGAGAGGCCTTGAAGGAAGATGAAGGGAGAATCCCAAAGGAGAAGATGAAGAAGGAATGCAGACCTGGGAAATATATCCCGTAAAGAATAACTAGCAATCTAGTCTACCTAGAACATGGCAGACTATTGAGGAGGAATAAGAAATAAGGCTGGAAAGATAGATGGGAACTAGATTCTAAAGGACTTACATGCCACACTAGGGAGTTTGTACTTTGCCTCCCAAAGACAATTGAGAGCCACTGAAGCTTTGTGAGCAAGGAGGGACACAATCATGCCTGTTCTTATGAATAGCAATTTGGGAGCTATGTAGAAGATACAGTAGATGGGGAAAACTGTAAGGAAGGAGGTGGGGCCATGGTCCAGGTAAAAAGGGATGAGGGATTTAAATAGGATGATGGCTAGCTGAGTAAAGAGAACATATTTTGGAGATTCGTATTTTTGAGAGGTAAAATCGACAAACTTAGCAATTGATTGGATAAATGGGGGGAGGGGGGAAGAGAGAAGAAAATGTCAAACATAACACTGAGTTTACAAATTTAAGTAGCTAGGATAATGTTGGTGTCCTCTACAGGAAAAGGGACATTGGCGGAAGGACAGATTTAAGACAAAGTTCTGTGTGAGACATATTGAATTTGAGATGTCTATGGACATTGAGAAGGGGATATCTGGCAGCCAATTGACAATGCAGGACCAGGTTTCAGGCCAGAGATGAGTATTAGATGTGTACTATCATTTATAAGCTGAGGTAATGATATCAATAGGGCATTCTCTTTGCAGTTGATTTTCCTTTAGCAGTCATGAGCTTTCACTAAGGCATGTACACACTCATCGGAATAATAAAGGAAAGGAAATAAGCATTTATTAAACGCCTTCTAAAACCAGGCACTATGCTAAACCCTTTACAAAAAAAAAAAATGTTATCTCCATTGATCTGCACAACAACCCTAGGAAGTAGTCTCTGTTATTGGCCCTGTTTTACAATTGAGGAAATTTAGGCAGACAGGTTAAGTGACTTGCAGAGGATTACGTAGCTATCAAGTCTCTGAAGCTGGATTTGAATTCACATCTCCCTAACTCCATGTCTAACACTCTATCCACTGCACTACCTAGCTACATGGATATTATTATGCATTATCCATTATCCAGATGGCTAGCTAAGAAATGGTGTAAATTCTGTAGCCTAAGAAACCAAGCTATGCTAACTGGCCCACAAAGGTGTCTGAACAGTCAACCTTGACTGCAGGAAGCCAAGAGTGGTTTACTGAGAAAACTAATTTGGCTTCCATTTTTCAAAGCAAACCCACCCCTCAAACTAAACAGAGATACACAGTAAGAATTTAATTTCTTTTGGCAATATTAATCTCTGAACTAGTTAATTATAGCTTCTCAATATCATGTCTACCCAGATTAATTGCCACTTATGTTACTGCAGCTCACAACATAAAAGCAGTTTTAAACTTAGAGTTGAGAAGTGGTTCTTATGTCAAGTCTTGACATTGCTGCTTACTATGAGAATCACCTCAGGTCTCTCATTTAACCTTTTTAGGTTTCCGTTTCCATATACGCAAAATGAGAATTTTGGACTAGATGAACCACTAAGATTCCTTCCAGCACTAAAACTATAATTTTGGAATTGATGCCAATTCAGGCTAGAATGGATTGAAATTTTCTGTGTGTGTGTGTGTGTGTGTGTGTGTGTGTGTGTGTGTGTGTGTGTGTGTAAGAATGGAGGATGGAAAAGCTATCAATGCAAATTCTTTCAACAAAATTCTTACTCTACCAGAGACTTACTACCTATGTGACTTGGGCCTCCCATTTTCTCCCCTGTAAAATGAGAGGGTTGAACTAAATAACCTTAAATGTCCCCTCCAGCTCTGCGTCCTAAGATTCTGTGAAAATTCACTGCACTGAAAAGCTATTAGATTGAAAGAAGGAGAATAAGATACCAGACTCTTCAGAATGAGGTCAAGAAATTTATAGTCTATTAGGAAGAAAAGACATATAGACAATTAGCTTTAAAGTAAAGGAGAATTTGATTAAGCATCGTAGAAAATAAAGTGCTTTGGGAGTTCACAAAAGGTAAAAAATAACTTCCACCTGAGGGGATAAAAGAACACGTTATGGAAGAGGTGCCCTTTGGGTTGGCCAATGGAAGATATAGGTAGGATTTCAACCAGAGGGTGTGGGAATATCCCAGGAGCAAACAAATGGAGATTGTAAAAAAAAAAAAAAAAGTAGAGGAGAAATATTTCATTATCTCAAAGAGCTGTTTTCAAGCATTTTTGAAGTGTCCATTCACAGACTAAAAATAATGCAATGATACAAAGACAAGACGTAATGGAATTTTATTGGGCTGCAAGAAATGAGGGAATTGGAGAAACTTGGGAAGAATGGTATGAATAGATACAAAGTGAAGGAAACAAAACTAGAAAAACAAGATATACATTGAATGCAATAATGTAAACACTGAAACAAAGCTGAACAACTGTGTAATCTTGGTCTCCAGGGAGGATTAAAGAAATGCAATTCCTGTCCTTCCTTGGAGAGGTGAAGCACTGTAGTTACCAAATGTTGCCAAAAGCTTTGATTGTACTATACGGTTTTGTTTAACTGGAATTTGGAGGGGGATGGAGGGGCACAGTGAATAGGAACAGCACGTAGGTTGCTAGATGGCACTGTGGATAGATGAAAGGGCCTGGAGTGAGGAAGACCTGAGTTCAAATCTGACCTCAGACACTTAGTAGCAATGGTAATACCAGGCAAGTCATTGAACCTGTCTGCCTCAGTTTCCTTATTTATAAATTGGGAAAATAAGAGCAACTACCTCTCATGGTTGTTGGGAGGATCAAATGAAATAATAATCATAAAGTACTTAACAATACATATTGAGTGTTATATAAATGTTAGCTATTAGTATTGGTTATTATCTGAAAATGACTGATGCAAGAATAGAAATAGTTTCTTTAAATAAGTTAATTAACTAATTAAATGAAACAATGAAATGGTAAAATAAAGTGTTTTCTTTGATATGCTCATGGAAAATCTCTTTTACCTATTCATTAAGGCCACACCTCTATGGGCAACACTTATGTTAGCCTAATTTCAGTTACTGATGCATTTGAAAGCAATTAAAGCCGACTATGCTTTAAAATATTCTATGATTTAGGAATTTCTCTCATTCAAACCATTCTTCTCTCTAATTAGTCTGAATTATTATTTGGGCATAAATGAGTCCTCCTGAAAATATTGCCTTCATATAACTTCTTTTTCTTCTCAAAATAGACCAAAAACTGACTCTCACAAATCAAATCCCATAGGATTAAAAAATAACAGCTCACATTTATGTAAACCTTTAAAGTCTGATCCTCAAAACAATCTGTGAGGTAAATGCTATGATTATTATCCTCATTTTTATAGATAGAGAAATTGAAAGAGATGAAATGATTTGCTTTATGTCATATAGCAAGTAAGTACCTGAGCAAGATTTGAACCCAGGTCCTCCTGATTCCAGGGCCAGGATTCTATCTGCTCTGCCATTCTGCCTCTCATAAAGAGCATTACAAGCATAATGTATATAAGAGATAATGATTCCCAAGCCCCACTTACAGGCTTACTCATTTCAAGTGGTGATTCCCAAGCCCCACTCAGAGGCTCACTCTTTTCAAGTGGTAATCAATACAACAAAGCTGTAGTACAATTAAGAAATACTGGCAATCCCTTGGAGTTTGTCGTAAAGGTTTTTTTATTTTTACTGTCCATCAATGAAACATTAAATGTGAACTGTATCTTAACAACATTCTGGCCTCTCAAATCCAATTTTAAATAGTACCGAATCTAAAGAGGACAATAAACACTGGCAATGAAAGGCAAAGTAGGAAGCCTACATGGGGGATTGGGAGGAATGCTGAAGGAGAAAGAAGATGAACATTTCTATTATAGTCTAGCTTTTGCAAGAACCGGAGTATAAACATTCCCTCATTTCTTTCAACATCTCAGGGCCACACAGCCCACCAGACTACCTTTATCTCGGGAGAGTGGGCTCAGCCTTATCATAATTTCTGCAGAATTTAGTCCGACTAAGATGACCATTTATGATTTAGTAGTTACTCCGCTCCACATACCTCAGTCTGACTTCTACCAAAGACATATTTTCCTTTTTCGATTTCTATCATCCGTCCGGCTCCCTTTGGAGGTGAACTAAATTCTTATCTCTTCCACGAAATCTTTCCCATTTCAATTCGTTTCAATTCAATGAGGAGTTACATTTAAGGTCTTACTAAAAATAAAGTATTGTGTAGGTGCTAGTGATACAAACACCAAAAAAAAAAAAAAACTGTAACACTTTCTTCCTTCATTGAGCTTATATTCTGCAAAAGGAATTCAATATACACACGCAAAGTAAATGCAAAGTAATTTCCTCAAGTCTAAGAAGCATTTAAGACAGAGATGATGAGAAAAAGTCTTGAGCTGAGTTGTAAAGGGAGTTGAGGATTCTAAAAGTCAGAGGTGGAAGGGCAAAACTTTAGGGGCCAACCTGGGCGAAAATACAGAGGCAGAAGTCAAAGCACATTCCACAGTCATACATCTACAGACGGTTTTGTCAGTGTGCCACTCCACTATCCAATGATCAGCCTCTATGCCTTTGTAGACAAATATTTCTGATTTGTCGATGTCAAAATAATTTACTGCTTAGAGGTCCCTACCCTCTGATGGCAATCCTCTTCAAACATAGCTAAGCAAGTTCTGCAACAGCAGAAATACAGTCTGCTTGCTATATATTTTTCAGACGAGTCTTGGAGCCTTTCCAACTTAGACCAGTTTGTGCTCCATCAATGAAAATGCTGGATCACTTGTCTACACACCAAAGATGCATCAGAGCAAAACTTTGGAAGCCACATAAAATTCCAGAAAAATTAGAATCATCCAGTGGAACTTTTTAAGCCCATCAAATTATATCCCAGTATTTGATTAGAAGAGTATGCAAAAAGGCCAAAGAAAGTGTCCTACAGGGCTTTTCAGGTTCCAGTTTCCCTCATCCCCAGACTCTTATCTAGTTTTCTAATTCTTTATAGGCTCATGGAATACCAGAGCTGGAAAGTATTTAAGAGATTATTTTAGTCCAGGGGTTCTCACTTTTGTGTATGTGTCATGGATCCTTTCTGGAACTTGGGTATAGCTTATGGACCCCTTAGCATAAAAATATTTTTAAATGCATAAAATAAAACACATAAGGTTACAAAGGAAACCTATTATATTGAAATTCAGTTGTGAAAATATTTTTAAAGACAAATTTACAGAGGCTAGGTCAAGAAATCCCATCTAATCCAATCAGCCATTTTTACTGATGAGTAAACGAATGAGGAGCAAGAGGTTAAATTACTTTCTGTGGGTCATAAACTCTTTTGGCTCTAAGTCTAGTATTCTTGCCTTGTTGTTTCTCCGAACCAGAGATTACATAGCTGGTTTCCTAATATGGAAATTCCCTCTACAAATGTACATCAGAAACTCCAGTTTAACTGATAAGCAGTTTATATTGTATCCCAACATATTATAAATGTAAACTTGTTTAATAAATGTAAAATGTATTATAAATTAAAATGTAAAAAGAAATGTAACACTCTATGGAACATAAATTAAATTTAAGAAAACTTAATTAGATGGCTAAACGTTTCTTCTGAACTTAATTGACTCTAACATGCAAATGTCATCAAAAACTAACAATCAACAAGAAGGGAAAAGATTAGCTTTAATATATACCTTACATTTATAATATTCCCCTCTTAGAAGATGTGACTTGTATTCTTTAAAATTTGCGGGCAGCTGGGTAGCTCAGTGGATTGAGAGCCAGGCCTAGAGACAGGAGGTCCTAGGTTCAAGCCTGGCCTCAGACACTTCCCAGCTGTGTGACCCTGGGCAAGTCACTTGACCCCCATTGCCTACCCTTACCACTCTTCTGCCTTGGAGCCAATACACAGAAGTTAAGGGTTAAAAAAAAATTTGTCTGGGAAGGGAAGCTAAGTGGCACAGTATATAAAGCACCAAGCCTAGAGTCAGGAGAACCTAGGTTCAAATGTAGTCTAAGACATTTCCTAGCTGTGTGACCCTGGGCAAGTCATTTAACTCTTTTTGCCTTACCCTGGCCCTTTTGTCTTAGAGCTGTTACTGGGACAATAGGTAAGGGTAAAAAAAAATTGCTTGGGACACCAGAAAATTAAGTGATATAGCATCATGAATGTGAAAGGGATCTCAGAAGCCATCTAGGTCAGTGTGTCAGCACTGACATGCACAGCCATTTTCGATGACACGCAGGCGCATGTGGCCATATGCAGAGAAGCATGAGGCCACATGTTGAGGATGAAACATTTGCTGTAGTGTAGTGTAGACGCCCTGTGCACTATAGATGACAATTCTACCTATATGAATTTACCTATTTTGGTTTATTAAATACAGTTATACATTACAATTATAAATTTTTGTTATTTAAACTATAAATATCACAAAATTATGTTTTTTTCTCAAAGTGACACATCACCTGAGTTATGCTCGATTTTTTGGTGAATTTTGACACACCAAGTTCAAAAGGTTGCCCATCACTGCTCTAGACCAACCCTTTTATTTTACAGATAAGGACTCCAGAAGGTTAAATAATTTACCCAATATCACATGGGCATGTTTTAAACCAAGGCTCTCTGACTCCCAAGGAATCATAGATTTAGAACTGGGAAGCCATCTAAGCCGACCTGCAAGAGGGGTTCAGTGATTTGCCCAAAGTCACAAAGACAGCATCAGAAGTGAGACATGAACAAGGACTCATGAGCCACTCTTCCCGCATATCACACCGCTTCCTTCTAGCTGCCCTCAAGCATATGGCTAGCATTTCTATTTCTATGACCCTACGCATAAGAGGCTAAGACCTGAACCAAGGTCTTCCCAGCTTCAAGGCTTCCTCTATCCATTCTGTGCCAGGTTCAAGGGATACAAAAACAAAAATGAAACCATCATCTTCCTTCAAGGAACTTACATTCTCATTGGGAAGATTATATATATATATATATATATATATATATATATATATATATATATATATATATGGAAAATATATGCAAAATACAAGCAAATTGGAGGAAAGAAACTAGCATCCAGGAGAATTAAGAAAGGCTTGCTAGGAGGCAGCTGGATAGCTCAGTGGATGGAGAGCCAGGCCTAGAGACAGGAAGTTCTAGGTTCAAATCTGAACTCAGACACTTCCCAGCTGTGTGACTCTCACTTAACCCCCATTGCCTAGCCCTTACCACTCTTCTGCCTTGGGACCAATACACAGTATTGATTCCAAGACAGAAAGTAAGGGTTTTAAAAAAGGAAAGGAAGGAAGGAAGGAAGGAAGGAAGGAAGGAAGGAAGGCTTGCTATAGAAGGTGGTGCTGGAGCTGTCTTGAAGAAAACTAGGATTTTTGAGGGGCAGAGGTAAGGAGGTAAAATGCATTAGAGGCATATAGAATGAATGGCAGGTTAAAAACTCACAGAGGAAGCAGCTAGGTGGCTCAGTGGATAGAGAGACAAGCCAGGAGACAGGAGGTCCTGGGTTCAAATCTGGACTTAGACACTTCCTAGCTGTGCAACCCTAGACAAGTCACTTAATCCCAATTGCCTAGCCCTTACTGCTCTTTTGCCTTAGAATTGATCAAATCTAAGACAGAAGGTAAGGGCTTAATTAAATAAACAAACAAATAAATAAACTAATTAATTAATTAATTAATTAATAGATAAATAAATGGAACCTCACAGAGATGAGAAATGGATTGCTGTGGATGACAAACAGTAAGAAGATCAGATTAACCAATCTGTAGAGTGTATGAAAGGCTATAAAGTACAATAAGGCTGAAAAAGTAAGTCAGGGCTAGGTTACAAAGGGCTTTAAATGCTCTTCTCTTTCAAAGCCAAACCGAAGACTTTATAGCTATTCCAAGACATAATAGGGAGTTACTGGAGTTTGCATGATCTGACCTGCACTTAAAGAAATCATTTGGCAGCGCGGCGAAGGGTAGACTGAAGAGGGAGAAACCTGAGACAGGTAGACCAATGAGAAGGCCATCGCAATCATATAGGTGAGAGGGCTGTGGTTGTGTGGGTGAAGAGGAGGCTTTTTTCAAGAAGCCGTGGTGGTAAAAATAAAATGGGAAGATTTGGCAACTGATTGAATATTTAGAGTGAAGGAGAACGAGAAGTTAAGGATGACGAGGAGGTCGCAAACCTGGGCGACTTGAAGATGGTGCTGCCCTTGACTGTTATAGGGAAGTTTAGATGAGGGGTAGGTTGGAGCGAGTGTGGAGGAAAAGATAACAAGTTCTGTTTTGGACGTGCTGAGTTTGAGATGCCTACAGGCCATTCAGTTCTAAATGTACAGTAGTTTGTGATGTGGGACTGGATCTCGGGAGACAGACTAGGGGTGAATATCCATCTAGGTGTCATCCTCGAAGGGATGATAATTAAACCCATGGGAGCTGATGAGGTCACCAAGTGAGAAAGGAAAGAAAGGGAAGAGAAAGGGGCCCAGGACAGAGCCTTAGGGAACAGTCACAGTCAGGTAGAGCTATGGGGATGGTTATTCAGAGAAAGAGAATGAGAAGAAATGGTCAGACAGTTCATAGAAGAACCCAGAGAAAGCAGTAAATGCCTTCTAAATGCTATTGATTCATTGAGGAGAAGGCGAATAGTGCCAAATGCTACAGAGAGGTCAAGAAGAATGAGGACTGAGAAAAGGGCACCACATTGTAGTGATTAAAACACTGATCATCAATTCTCCTTCATAAACTGTGCTCAGCCATCTGATTATAATTCCCTGGGTGGAATGGAATATGTCAGTCTTGCCTTTTTTCTGCACCCATGTATTTGCGAGCCTCATAAGGTCAGATAAAGCCATTTTGTACAAACCATACTTGAGCTGGAACTGCTTGGCATTCTCCAAAATGGTGTGTTGAAGAGAGCACTGGAATGGGTTTTAGGATAGTAGATGGATGGTATGAAGGGATTTGGATCTGGAACGAACCTTAGAAATCACCTGGTCCAGTAACAGGGGCCACCAAGCCATACACATAATGATCCCTGTGGACTGTATATTGACTTAGAAAAGCACATGTTTTGTAGATTCCTGTGTTTCTTTCTTCCCTCCATTTTCCTTTTTTCTTTCTCTTTCTTTAATCTTTCTTTTTTCTCTTCCTTCCTTCCTTCCTTTCTCTTATATATCAACACATTAAAGGCAACTGGGTGATGTAATGGATAGAATGCCAAGTCTGGAGTCAAGAAGTCTAATCTTCCTGAGATCCAATCTGGCCTCAGCTATGTCCCAGCTGTGTAACCCTGAACTAGTCACTTAACCCTATTTGCCTCAGTTTCCTCATATGTAAAATAAACTAAAGAAGGAAATGGTAAACCACTCTAGTATCTTTGCCAAGAAAACCCCAAATGGGGCCACAAGAAGTCAGACATGACTCAAATGGCTCAACAACAACAACGTATCAAAATCAGATAGGAACTACATTTTAATCTGGTTCTGGTTGCCCTCATACGGGAATAGTAGGTTGCATGCTGGTTGCAGTTCTCCCATTTGATACCTCTTACAAGTCTAACTGCCTGCCCTCCTTTGATGGAAGAGAAAACTAAAACATTGAGAACTGAAATGACTTATCTAAGATCCTTCAGGCAAGAAGGAGTACAGCCTGGGTCTGAACCCAAATCTCCTGGTGCCATATCTAATACTCTTTGTCTGGGGTCACAAAGTGTCTGAGGCTAGCAATGAAGTTCCTGACTCCATGTCTGGTACACTATCCACTGTACCACCTAGCTGCCTTATCCCCATTTTACAGACGAGGAAACTGAGACAAACAGAAGTTAAGTGCCTTTCCCTGGGTCATACGGCTAATAAATATCTAAGGCTAGCTTTAAACTCAAGTCTTCCTGATTCCAGGTACAGAGCTCTATTCACTATGGCACCAAATAGCTACCTAGCTGTGATAGACATAGAAGTTTCCAAGGCTTCCATTTTTTTAAACCCTTACCTTCCATCTTAGAATCAATGTACTGTATTGGTTCCAAAGCAGAACAGTAATGGTTAAGACATTGGGTGTTAAGGGACTTGCCCAGGGTCACACAACTAGGAAGTGTCCGAGGTCAGATTTGAACCCAAGATCTCCTGGCTCTAGGCCTGGCTCTCTATCCACTGAGCCACCTAAGCTGCCCCCATAAGTCCTCCATTTTTATTTCTAAGCTAGTTCACCATCCAATAGGCAGCCTTGGTGGTTCTCTTTGCTAAGCTGAGTATGGCCATCTAATTGCCTTTAGCCCTTCTGCAGCTCAGAACTCCTGAGCTCAAGTAATCCACAAGCCTCAGCCTGCCCAGTAGCAGGGCCTATAAGTGTATGCCACTATGCCCATCTATATGCTAATTTTCAAACAGAAATTTTTCACCTAGAGCAGCGAGGTAGCACAGTGGATAGAATATCTGGCCTGGAGTCAAGAAGACTCATCTTCCTGAGCTCAAATCTGACTTTACGCTTCCTAACTCTGTGATCCTGGGCAAGTCACTTCTCCCTGTTTGACTCAGTTTCCTCATCCGTAAAATGAGCTGGAGCAGGAAATGACAAACCACTCTGGCACTGTTGCCAAGAAAATCCCAAATCAAATCAAGAAGAGTCAGACACAACTGAAAATGACTGGGCAATTTTTAATTTATATCTTTCAATAGCTAGAGTGATGTATATGCAGAATAACTATATTACATGTGAGCAAGACTAGTTCCCTGCTTACCCTTCCTTAAGACACACAGACACACAGAAAGACATAGATACACACATGTCAGCAGGCCACCTTCAACCTGGCTTAATACAAGGGGCAATGATAGGCAAAAGAATCTTTAACAGAAAGGCCATATTGAAAAGTCAATGTGCTCCCCATGGGAAATAACGCATTAACCCAATTTTATCCAGTATAACATTAGCACTTTGTTCTATGATAATTGCAAGGATGAAAGCAATGGCTTTTAATAATTGAGCCTTAAATCTAAATTAATCCTAGATCTTTTCATTTAAAATCTTTCATTTGCTATTTGCTAAGCATTTACTAAGTTCATAGAATTTTTTACGGTGCTGGGGGAAAATTCAAAAGTTATTTTTCTCAAGAGCAGGTCTGATCCCATCTCTCTTCTATTCAAAAAAGATATAGTCATGATTCTCCAAAAACTTTTATCCTAGTCTAGAGCTTCAGATCTAGCAGTTTTTATTATTGTTGGGAGAAAAGATCAGTCGGCTTAGGTGGGATGAGGTTTTGGACACTAAACACCTGTCTTTTGTTTTCACTGTAGTGGCCAAAATTGTTTGGGCTACTTGCTCTGGGTCTCTCATGCTGTTATATCCCATTCTCTAGATCAGAGGTATCAAATTCAAGGCCAGTGGACCTCCCAGGCAGAACCAGACTAAAATGTAATTGGGAAATGTTAAAACAAATTAAAATTAAAATACTACACAACATAGATAATGTGAACTTGTGGTTTTCTAAATCCATATGTAGCCTATATGGATTGTTTTTTATTTGAGTTTGACAATGGCTATTCTAGGTAGCCACTGCTACCATTATGAGAATATTCATAATCCTTTTACACTGGTAAAGCAAAAGAGTGAAAAAGTCCACAAGAGTTATATGCCCATTAGTAATCCAATCAACCTTTCCAGGCATTAGTTCCTTCATTTGTAAAATGAGGTAGGTTGGATGAGATGATCTTTCAAGTCCCTTCTAGTTCCAAATCTATGATCGTATCAGGCTTCTCAAATCTCTCCACATTGCTCCCAAAATCCAGATTCCATCATCTAGCCTTTAAGGTCTACCACAATCTGGCTCCAAACAAACTTCTTTATTCCATTGAAAAGGAACTACTTATTTTCATATCTCATCCTACTCTCCTTAGGTTCCATGTATTTGCACACACTGCCTTCCATGCTTAAAATTACCTTTTCCACACTTCTACCTGTTGAAATTATTCTCTTTATTTAGTAGCCACCTCCTCCACAAAGTCTTCCATGATTCCCTGCATGTGGTCCCTTTCCTCTCCCCTCCACCACAGTCACCAGTACCCAATCAGCTGAAAATGATCTCTCCATCTTGAAATCTCATATGCCTCTTTCTTTGACTTCTATACCCATTTTATAAATATACATATTGGCATCCTTTTTGGGGGGCAACTAGGCAGCACTGTGGAGTCAGGAAGATTCCACTTCCTGAGTTCAAACCTGACCTCAGATACCAGCAAGTTACTTAACCCTGTTTGCCTCAGTTTCCTCATCTATAAAATGAGTTATAGAAGGAAATACCACTTCAGTATCTTTGCCAAGAAAACCTCAATTGGAGTCACAAAGAGTTAGACACTACTGAAAAGAACTAAAAAAAAATCCTTGTTCTTACATCACTGGAATTTCTAAATAGATCCCTTCTCTCTCTCTTTCTTAGAGAGGCATCCCTAATAACAAGAATTTAAAAAGAAAGGAGGGGGAAGCAGTTTCATAAAGTTAAACAACAGGTCAACTGAATCTGATAGAATATACAGTCTTTCGTGCCCATGTTCCCCAACCTCTACACAGAAAGGAGGAGGGAAGAGAGAAATATTTTATTTTTTCTTATTCCCCACCAAATTTGATCACTAGAATTAGATAGTGTTCAGTTGGGTTTTTGGTTGTTGTTGCCATTCTTTCCAAATTAGTCCTATTCTAAAGAGTGTTACAATTATTTGGGTGCATTCTTTCACCCTGGAAAGTTCCTTTAGCACAGCAACTGGACCCTTTATCACCTTGGTATTGCCAACAAGGTGCATAAACTATAGAGCTGATCAACCTTAATAACAACATACCCTCATCCCCTTGTTTATAGATAAGGGAAACCGAGACCCACAGAGATGAAATAACTTGTCCTAGGTCACATAGGCATGCACATATAATAAGTGCTTAATAATTTTTAAAAATAAAATAAAATTGATAAAACCCTCAAGGGTTATCATCTCTTTTCCTCTTTGTACTAAAGAAATTTGAGAAGCACCAATTTCCTCTTCCTCCCTCCTGCCTTAAATTTAAAGAATTAAAAGGTATCTTTTATTCCATTAATCATGGCATTCTTGACTTTTCTCTGGACTCAGGAAGGGTGAGCAGAAGATCTTTCTAGAACACTATTACATGTATTAAAATCCCCTTTCTACCTTCCATCAGTCACTGCTGTTCAAAAACAAATGAACAGGGCAGCTAAGTAGTACAGGGGAAAGAGAGCCAGGACTGGAGTCAGGAGGGCCTGGGTTCAAATGTGACCTCAGATAATTCCTGGCTGTGTAACTCCAGACAAATCACTAAACCCTGATTACCCAGTCCTCACCACTCTTCTTTGTATCTCCATCTGTTCCAGGCCCTTCCTTCCTTCCTTCCTTCCTTCCTTCCTTCCTTCCTTCCTTCCTTCCTTCCTTCCTTCAAGTCCCAAGTCAGATGTCATCTCCTTCAGGAAGCCTTCCTTCACCAGCCCCTGCTGTCTCAAATAAGAATGATCACTCTCCTTCCTTCCTTTACTCTCATCTCATTCTCCCTCATATGGAGGCTGGTTGTTTGTGTACTTGGCCTTTTCCTCTATTCGATTATGAACATTTCATGAGCAGAGTCTTCTTGCCTCTCTCTGCTCCCCAATGCTAGTATGGCATGCTGCATACAGTGGTGTTTAATAAAAGCTTGATGAATCAAAGTCAAAGGGACTTTCAAAGGTTGAGTCAGGGACATTAATTGATCTGATCCCACTAGTTTATGATCATCTGAAGTCTATACCAAGCCCCCTCAATTCTGCTAACATGGAGACTATGTCTCTTTTTCAAACACTCATTCCCCAGTCACAGATCTGCTTGGTGATGATGCTGATGATGGTGTTGCCACTCCCAATGATGGTAAGTCACATTTATGGAATGTGCCACAGTTCCGAGGTAATTTATACCCATCATCATCTTATTTCATGCTCAGAACAACCCTGTGAGGGAAGAAGAATAAGTATCATTTCCCCCCATTTAAAGGTAAAGAACACTGAGGTTCCCAAAGTGCCCACAATAATCACATGATTAGTAGTAGTAAGTGGCAAAACTAGAGATCGACACCAGTCTATAATTCCTGCTAATGTTTATTCTTCATCATTGCTCTTGCATTCTATGTCTCACTTCAAATGAAATTCCTCATTGTGCAGGGTGAAACAAGTTTCTGGTCACCAACATGGTCGCTAGATACTTTCTTGCTACATACCATCTCCTCTCTTTAAGACTCAATCTCTCCATCTGTAAATTGGGAAAATAATCTTTCTCAGGGTCATCGTGAGAATCAAATTAAATGATAGTTGTAAAATTCAACTAAATTCAACAAACATTAATTTAGCACCTACTGTGTACAAGATGATTTATCCTATAGGTAACAGGGATCCACAGAAGGTTTTTGAGCGAGAGTATAGGACAGCTATATATTTGTGTTTGGAGGATTACTAATGGGTTCTTTAAAGCTCTTAGAACACAGACTGGAAGAGGCAATAGATGAGAGAAAGGGAAGCTATTTAGAAGACTTTTATAATATGTTTAATACAAGGGAGAGGAGATAAAGACTTGAAGTAGGACAGCAACAGTTTGAGTAGAAAAGGACAAATGCAAAGACCATTGGGAATGTAGAATCTACCAACTTGGTAAGTGATTGATTCAATGTGGACTGTGAGAGAGAAGAGACAAAGATGCATTCAAGTACTTTTAGAGGGTGGTGGTACTTTTAAAACAAGTAGGGAAATAACAGAAGAAGGCACTTTGAAGAATTAAAATGTAATATAAATGAAAGTGTGTATAAATGTAATATGTAATATAAATGCGTAAGTGGAATATAAATGGAAGAAGTTCGCCATTCTCTGCTTCTCTCTCTGTCTCTGTCCGTCTGTCTGTGGGTCTCTCTCAATTAAGCCTGCTGCAATCTAAGATGCTTTTTTAAAGATCACTAAAACTAAAAGACTTTCCCCACTTCTTCTCATCCATTGGCTATGGCCAATATTTCATGTCTGGGTAAAATAGCAGCTTCTTCCATATTGATTACCATCAGCAGGATTAAACAATACCTGAGGAATCTTGTCACTGATAGTTTAGATTCCAACTCTTTATTTTAGAGTCCTTGGCTCTTTCCAATGGCTCCTTAAAAGAATATATAGTGGATGGAGCACTGGACCTGGACTCAGAAAGATTTAAGTTCGAATTCTGCCTGAGATACTTAACTCCCTATTTAACACTGGCAAGTCATTTAATTTCTGTCTACTTCATTGTCCTCATCTGTAAAATGAGGATGATTACACCTATTTCTCAGGATTGGCAAATCTTAAATGGCTATAGAAATTCAGTTGTAATGAAGTTTTTGTCACAGAAACTAGTTGCTCTTCATGATGTTTTCTGTAATGGCAAGGTCGTTTTTAGTTTTTATTTATGGCATTAGATGGGAAGAAGTCAGAACAGTTTGGATAGGAATTGACTATCACTTACCCGTTCCTCATAAGTATTCTAATCTTTATTTCTTTTCTGTGTAAACTTCTCCTCCAAAAAGAGATTTTCTCTCTCTCTCCCTCTGCATCCCTTTCCTGTCCATCTCTTTTCCCTTCCACCATAGAAATGAAAGATAGAGACATGGTGAGTAAGAAGAGAGAAGAAAGAGACAGAAATAGAGAAAGAATGGTAATCAGGCTACCATGCCACTACCTGGCTGTTTCCAAACCATTCCGGGCAAGTGTATCCCAACCACCCTCTTTTTTCGTCTTTAGCTCCCCTTTATTCATTGTTTTCCCTTACTAGAACCTAAATTTCTTTATATCAGTGATTCTCTTATGAGCTTATTTGTGTATCCCTAGCACTTAGTATGGTGCTTGACAAACATTAGGTACATAATAAATGCTTTTTCATTCATTCATTAATTTATTCCCCAGCCTCAAGATCCTTCCCCTCATAGCTCACATTACACCATGTTTTTCACAATACACACGTAATATTGTGCAATTATTTGGGTTTGTTACTGATACCTCTACTAAACTGTAAACTCTATAGGCACAAAAACATTTCTCAATTCTTTATCTACATTTCCTATTTTTCCAGAGCATTTAGTACACTTCTATGCACATTGTATTTAATAAATGTTTGTTTAATGAAGAAATAAAAGAGAGAAAAGGTAAAATTAAGTTTAACAAACATTTATTAGCCACTTACTCTATGCTAGAAAATATACATCACACTGAGGGAAAACAATGACAAACATCACAGTCACTGCCCTCAAGGAGCTTACAATCTACACTGTGGTTGGGGAGAAGGAGAGTAAGAAATGTACACCAAAAAATTACAATACAAGTTATACTGTGATTAAATACAGCAGAGAAGTTCAACAGTGGCTGAGAGATTCTAGGATCAGAGAATTACAACTTGCTGAGGAACCTGGGAAAGCATCATTTAGGAGGTATCATCTGAGCTAGGCCTTGAAGGAAGAACATTTCGGTACATGAAGATGGAGGGCTAGAAGCAAAGTCCAATCCAGGTGCCAGGGAATGGCCTGCTCGAATGCATAAATGGAACAGGGCAGCATTAGGTCAGAGAATATTGGGTACTCTAGTTGGAGGGGAGCATAGGGTGTGCAAAGGGAGAGTCACATGGAATAAGGTTTGGGAAGGTCTTTGGAAAGCCGATATATTCAAAATCAATCATATTATACCTTGATACTCCCATGATTTTCCTACTTTTCAAAAATCTTGATACATTTGGATCTTTTTAATATAACTGGCCATCAGTTAACTTAAACTCCAGCCCGTGGTGCTGAGAAAATGTCAGGAAATGTCAGAAAGATTGGATCTCCAAAGTCCTTAGGCTACAACCCTCAGCAAGAGATTTTGTGGCAAAGGTTGGCTTTGCATAAATGAAAAACTGAATGGGATGCCAAAAGACCGGAGGCATCTTCCCGGCTTCATCTTTTCAGCTCTGTTCCTCGGGTCGAGCATGTTTCTATCTGTGCCACTCAATGCGTCACACATTGACTCCCTTCCTTTCCCCTGACACAGAGCAGCCCTTAGTGAGCATCTTCCCACACAAGATAATCCACAAAAGATGAAGAAAAAAAACACGAAGTTACAACTTCAATGACAATTTCCAAACAGGAAAAAAAAGAATATATTCCCACCCAAACAGCTGCCATTTACTAAGGGAATGAAGGCCTTTCTTGGTGGCAAATTCAGAATTCTCTTGAATCCCTTGCAAATATGAACGGTTAATTCACTAAGTTTAAGGTAAGGGTGTTAATATGTGAAAGTCTCCACTGCAGAAGGTTTGTGGAAGGCTATGAACCAAAATTACACAGATTAGGAAGGTGTAAATGGTCATGATCCAGACCACTAGAAAGAATGCCCACACCAGGTGCTATCACAGATCCATTTAAGATCTAATATAATAGTTCTCATTTATATGGTTTAAGGTTTGCAAGAGGCTTTATAAATATTGTCTCATCCTCACCACAACTGTGGGAGATAGGCGCTATTATTATCTATATTTTACAGATGAGGAAACTGAGGTAGAAAGAATTTAAGTGACTTACCATTGATAAGAAAGTGTCTGAGGCTGGATTGGAATTCAGGTCTTTACCCCTGCAGGTTCAGAACTTTACCTATTGTACCATCTCACTCCCTCAAAGAATGAAGGAAAGAGGGCAGATAAGTAGCATAGAGGGTAAAATGCCAGGTCCAGGAGGACCTGGGTTCAAATTTGGCCTCAGAAACTTCCTAATCATTTTACCCTGGGCTAGTTGCATAACCTCAATTGCCTAATTTTTGCCACCTTTCTGACTTAGAATTTATACTAAGACAGAAGGAACAAATTAAAAAAATGAAATGAAGGAAAGTTCTTTCCTTATATAAAGAGGAAACATGAAGGAAGACAAATTTCCCAGTGAGTAGAAGACACCCACAAAATGTCACTTTCTGGGCTTTCACAACCCCCATATTTTAAAAAACTCCTAGACCTTTGTCTTGGATTGTTGTATCTCCCCCATTAGATTATGTGCTCCTTAAGGGCAGGTAATTGTCTTTTGCCTCTTTTTATATTCTCAGTGATTGCCCAGCACATAGTAAGTGCTTAATAAATGTTGATTGATTGATTGATTGATTGATTGATTGATTGATTTTTGACAAATGAATGTTTATACCTTGGTGATGCTTTCTGAACTTCAACCCAATCTTACTTCCAGTTACCTTTCTAAGCCTTGAATCATTCGAGAGTCTTCTTAAGTCTAAATAAATGTTCTTTTCTACTCTCCTTAAGCTCTCTTGGCTCTTCTATAAAAGCCTGATCTTTCACCTTTTAAGGTAAAATATGGTTCGTATCTTCTTTTTTCTCTAACATGATTCTTCAGTGCATGACTGGAAATGAATAGCTATTGTAGCCTTTAAAAAATACTATAAAATACAGGTACTGTACAATTCCTTATAGATCCACATACCTGCGAATCTGATACAATACAAATTTTCTAAATAATAAGTGATTGTCTTTATTATTATTGTCTTTGGTCGTGTTGGTGGTAATAGCATTTATTTTATACTCTAAAATTGCAAATAGCTTTAAAGGGGGCAGCTAGGTGGCTTAATGAATTGAAAGCCAGACCCAGAGACACAAGGTCCTGGGTTCAAATCTGACCTCAGAACTTCCTAACTACAAAAAAAAAAAAACTTCCTAGCTATATGACCCTGGACAAGTCACTTAACTCACTTTGCCTAGCCCTTACCACTCTTCTGCCTTGGGACAAATACTTAGCATTGATTGGAAGATGGAAGGATTGTTTTAACATTTAGCCTCTTTAATAGTAATAGTTGACATGAATATAATGCTGTAATGTTTATAAAGTCTTTGCTCCACAATACTCTTTGGGGTAGATAATATAAATATTATTAGCCTCATTTTGCACATGAAATACAGAGAGGTTAATTAACTTACCCAAAAGCACACAGCAAATAATTCAGAGCTGGTATTTGAATCCAGCTGACTCCCAGTCCAGTACTATTTGCTCTAGGTCCTATGACCTTTGATTAATATTTATTCAAATGTATTATGTCAACCATGGTACCCAGCATGCTCCACCTAAATAAAATCCTTATAAATGAGTAAACTCCCCCCCCCACACACACACACACAGAGTTAACTGATTGCAGAATTCTGAATCCAGTAAAACAAAAAGACTTGAAGAGATACCTAGTTTGAGGATGATAAGAAAGGGCAAGGAGATAACATTATTACACACTAAGAAAAATGGAAAATATAAGTTTTTCAATTGTTAAAATAATGAGGACTAAGTAGGGAAAATAAGAGCAAAAGGAGTGCTTTTTATTGCCCTAAAACAAATTAAGAGGCAGGGTCAGGGAGCAACATAGAAGAGAGGAGACTTAAAAGAATAGTGGCAGGTAAGGTAAACCCCATTTTCTTGTGAATGCTCAAGGAATTAATTAGGAATGCAAAGGGCATCCAAGAGAAAGGTGCAGAACAGAAGTGGGTTTAAAAATTGAGTGAGAAGTTTAGAGAGTTGTTGAGAGAATCAGTTTGGCTTATAAATTCAATAGTCCTAAAAAAGACTATAGAACATATCTTCACAAAGAAACATTTACATTCATGCCAAGGAGTGGGTGAATACAGAGATAAATAAGTAGGCAACCCCTTTCCTAACACCAGAATAAATTCTCTCTCTCTCTCTCTCTCTCTCTCTCTCTCTCTCACACACACACACACACACATACACACACACACTCACATCTAAATAAAAAAGTATCTCATTTAGGTCCTACTGAAGGAGTGGTGCCTTTGTGCTACTCTACACACATAGAGAAAGAAAACTTTCTTTTGGGGTACAGAGGAAGAAAAATTGAAGGGTAGAATTTTGGAGGGTGGATTAGAAAATAAGTTTGAAAGAGTGATAGTTGGAAACTACTTGGGTTTTTTTTTTTTAAAGGTAAGTTTCTATTATATTTAGTTCCTTCTTAAGAAGAAAGGCGAGGCAGTGAATTCACAGGAAATTAATGGGTGCCATTTTGTTGGCTTACTATTGAATTATTTATCACTCACAAATTAGTAAATCTTCTAACTTTCCTTTCAAGGACAAGCTTCAAACTTTTATAGTCAATGTGAGATAATTCCAGGAAAGGCTTTTATTCTCTTCTCTTATTTAATATAACAGCTATTGGAAGCCTTTAGGAGAGTTTGGAACTTTGGCATCAACCCAGAAAGGCCCAACTGCACAGGGGCAAAAAGGATGGTGAAGAGATCACACACCTTTAGTTTAGAATGGCTTTTTCTGGGCAGAAAGTTCAACCTCATTTCAGACTCTGTGCCATACATCTATGTTCCCCAGTTCTTATACACACTCCTCAGAATGTCTAGGCAGGGAAAGTTTGATTCGATTCAATTAAGCAAACATATATTAAGTGCTCAGACCTGACAGGCACTGCACACCATACTCGGTACTTGCTGTCCCAACCAAGGGTAATCGTAGATAACAGGGCTTCAATATGGTGTGGAAGGGAAACCCAGGCCGTTGTGTTAGAACTGCAGCTAGCAGCAGGTTTTACTAAGGACCATTGAGGGTCCCTCTGCTCTCTTTCTCTCCAGCCCTGAAGAAGCTTGTTGGGTGTGCTCCCACAGGACCCCGCCTAATTCAGTTGCTACCCCTGTTTGGTGCGACGCTATCCTCCTGCACTAATGCCCTGCTTTTTAAAAACAACTTTGCCAGTCCAGTACTTGCTCACTCAGTTCTAAAATGAATAGACTCCAAGAGGTTTGCAAACCAACCATTTGCACAGAGCGGGCCCAGACAAGGGAGCTCCTCGGGAGAAGGAAGAATAAAACACATTCAGGAAGGATTTCACGAAGACCCAGACTAGTTCAGATTTTTTTTTTTCAGCGTCGGGAGAGTTGTGGTAATCGACTCAAAGGAGACAGAGGAGATGGATGCAGGTTCAGAGTTGCTTCCCCAGGCAGGGGCCGCGCGTCCTGTGGCCGCCTTTTCTACCCTGGGAAGCAAGCCTGTGCCAGGAATTTAGGGCATCAGGCTTTGGGAGGAGCACGGAGGAACGGTTGAGAAGCCCAGCTTCCTTCTCAGGTGAAGATACTGAAACCCTAAAAAAGTTCCTTCCTGGGAAAGACCCAGCGCGCGCTGGGAGGGGGGGAGTGGGGGTGGGGTGTCTGTCCAGAGTGCTGAAGAGTGGTCTGCTGCAGCCGAAGGATGGGCAGGCTAGCGGGCGGGCGGAGGGGAGGACACCGCCTCCCGTGGACCTCCCCAGTAAAGAAGCCCGCCTCCAGCCAACCTCCCGCCCGGGAGCTAGCCTCCCGGCCCCGGATAGAGAGGCGGCAGCACACCTCGCCCGCGGCTGGGTCGTTCAGACCTCCTCACCTGGCTCTTTTCGCCCTTCGGGCCTCCTGATCATTCACCTTTCCTTCTCGCCCATTCTCACCACCACCACTACCCAGTCACATCTCCTCCACCCGCCCTCCGTGGTCAGTAAAGGCTTTCTCCGCCTCCAAACCCTCCAGCCTCGGTCTGCATCCACTCCCAGATCTCGCCTTCTCCTGGGGTTCAGCCCCGCAGTGGTCCTTCCTCGGTATCTCCGACCCTCCCCTTACCCCAAACGGTCGGTCTCCCCCAACCCCCAGTCTCCCAGTGCAGCCCGGCTTTGGCACCCCCGCCCTGGGCTCTTTACCTTTTTCTTTCGGTCACGAGAGCGATTCCTCCGTTTCCTGTTGGATTCTTCCTTTTCTTTCTGCTCCTGGAGGGCCTGAGCCTCGATGTCTTTAATTTTCTTTAGCTGTTTGGCGGCTTGAGCCATGGCGGGTTACGGAGCTGCAGTCCCCGCCTCCCCTGGAGCTCCAGTTCACACTTCGCTGCTCAGAGCACCAACACCCTCCCCACCACCATCAAAAAAAAGTCCCTGCCTTCCCTCCCTCTCTCCCTCCCTCCCTCTCTCTCTCCGCTTCACCCGGGCTGGGAGCTTCACTACCACGAAGACAATCCGGGCGGGCTCAGGCACAGGCTCGGTCCTTAGCCCAAGCAAGTGGCGAGGAACCCTTTACGCGGTGGCGTTGAGACGCCCCCGATCCAGCGTCCCCAGAGGCTCCCTGCGCCCGTTCCAACCCCGAAGCGTGAGAGCCGCGGTGTCCTCCTTCTGGGACGGGGATGGAGGCTCGGGCCGCCTCTCCTGCAGCAGGAACCGCGGCTGCAGGGGGTGGGGGAGACAGCTCGTAATGCAGAGGGAGAGAGAGCTGTCCGCGGGAGGGGGCGGGGGGGATCGCTGCCAGCGAGGGATGCAGGAGGAGGACAGCGGCTAGGCATCGAGCAGGGGAGCCGGGTCGGACGGGGCCGGGCGGAGGGGTGAGGCTTCCCCTCCCTAGCTGGCGGTGGCGCGGAGCCGGGAGCTGGAACCTCCAGACAGCCAGTCAGTCCGTGGCTTTACCACTGCAATGCTGCTGAGGTGCGCACATTTTCCGAAAAGGACTGCCGCTCTCACTGCTGCTGCCGTCGGGGTGGTTTTGAGGTGACAAAGCCGTCTCCTTCTCCCCTTGAGCCTTACCCCCCCTCCTCCCAGTCCCGCCACGGCGCCCCCCCCCCCTTTTATTTATTTTACGGAGAGCTAGGGAAGAGGTTCGCCCAACACCCTGTTGGAAGAGGCATCTCTGCTACCGCTAAAGGCTGGGGCGAAGTACTCTACAACGTAGCCCCAGCGGCAGCAACATCTCCAGGTTCAGCCCCTCCGACGAGCAGAAGGGGGCGGGGGAGGGGACGGATGCTGGCTGAGGCTGAGAGAACCAAGCCAGGGATTCATTGTGCTTTCTGTCTACGCAGGCAGCATCGAGGGAGGGTGGGGAGGAGTAGTAAATTGCAATACCTCAGCCTCCTTCCTCCTCCTACCGGGTCACACTCTACCGGGTACCATTTCCTCCCCTGGGCTGCAGTCCCAGAGATCCCGGGAGAAGAGGTGGAAGATTCTTCCCCCTACTGTCACCCGCCGAGAACTTGATTTGCCCTTTTCAGACCATGTGGGGATTTCATTTGCATATTTACCAATTATAGACAGAAAACGTGCACAGAATCAAGGTAACAGTTTCTCTTTTGACAGGAAAGAAGTCAGAATGCCCCTTTCCTCTCAGCCCCTTGACACGTGCACATTCTCGGCGGCGACCCCATTCCATTAATGATTACTGAGTCAGAAGGGTCTCTGCACCATTGCTCCCAGCAGACAGCACAAGCCCCATTAAAGTTTCCCACAGCACATGTCAGACACTCTTCAGCTTAAGTCTCATTGGCATCGCTCCAGAATGGTAAAGATATTAAAAAGGGGAAGAAAAAAAACAAGATTAGTTACTTAGATAAAAGTAGATCTGAGATGGTTCCATTGTACTTCATATCAATAAATCAATTAACAAGCATTTATTAAGTGCCTATGGACTAGGCATTGTGCTAAGCACTAGGGGGAGATGACATGTGTGTATGTGCATATATACATATATGCTTACATATGTTTACAGATAGGCTGTTGAGTTGAAAAGGGAACAAGAACATTTCAGCCTTCATGTAGAAACATAACTGGCCACAACTATTAACTCAGTCACCTTTAACATTAGATGAAAGGATTGAAATTGCACTGAGAAGGGCCTGCCCTAGGCAAAATTTATCCTTGGCCTCTTCCAGTCTTTGATGTCACCAGTCAGCATCTATCCTATTTCTTCTTGGTACTCTCTCCCTTCTTCCCGACTATTTTGTTTTCCATTCTAGCAGGGTTTTGTCTTTAGAGGCTCACAACTTAGTTATCAATCCATTGTGTGAGTTGATATGGTTTAATGCTTGACGGGAGAAGATATATTCTAGTAGGGAGTTTCTAAAGACCAAAATGCTTTCTAGAACCAAATGAATAAAGTTAGAATGGAAGTAAACAGTGGGGTTGATGATTTTGGAGGCCGGGAACCTTCCATGTTGCATTCTCAAATCACACCAAGTGTTTAGTTGGTAACAATGGAAAGAACATAGAACTTGGATGAATACATACATGTATACATAGATCAAGCCTTTGTTAAGCTTGAATTTTTTAAAAAAGATAGCTCCTATTTTTAAGGAGCTTACATTCAAATAAGGGAAAACAAAATAAAGGAATTCAAAAGGCTGCTTGTGAGGATGCAGAACAGCTGGAAGAGTGTATTAAGCTGGAAGCCAAATGAGCAACATGGCTAGGACACTTTCAAGATCTAGTCCCAAGACTCACCAGGACAGAGAACAAATCTTAAGTTGGATTCATCCTAAAGTAAATAAGGCAGCTGGTGGAGCAGTCTGGAGAATGAATTGAGCTTGGTGGTGACTTCTGACTTAAAGTCAGAAGATTTAAAATATCTGGAATCCAGCACTTACAAGTAGTAGGACCTTGGGCAAGTCATGGAAACTCTCAGGCTCAGTTTCATCATTCAAAGACAGCAATAGGCATGCCTTTAATAGTGACCCCCACTGGGCTGTTGTGAATAAGTTGTTACTTGCAAATTTCATCAGTGCTTCATGGGGCCATCAGTCCAGGTACTTTCTCCACTGGTCCAGAACACAACCTCTCCGTGTAGAGGCAGTCAATCTTTATGAGTTTGGGGGACTGAAAAACATCACCTAATGGTAAATCCATTAGGTAATTAGCATCTTTGCATTTAGCTAGCCTGGTGCTCATCTGACAGATAACAGTCCGTTACCAGACATCCATCAATGCCTTTCCACCTTGAAAAGACCTGACAACTTCTCCTTTACTTGCTCGCCTTCAAGAATCCAGGGTTCCATGCATCCCGTGAAGAAGGAACACAGTATGACTAGGAGAGGGTAAATAGTATAGAAATATGAACACTACATTATCTCCTTACAAAACTAAAAGTTCTTTAAAGGCAATCTAATCTAGATTATAATCTATCTATAAAGATAGATCTAAAATAATAATTTAAAATCTAATATGATACTAATGTCTTATCTAGACCCTTTCTTTGTACGGGTTTTTTTTTTTAACCTTTGCCTTCTGTCTTAGTAAGAGTTTTAAAACAGAAGATCAAGAGGCAAGGGCCAGGTGATTGTGATTAAGTGACTTGCCCAGGATCACATAGCTAGAAAGTGCCTGAGGTCAGATTTTAGCCCAGGTCCTCCCAACTTCAGGCCTGGACCTATCTACTGTACTACCTACCTGCCTTTAGACCCTTTCTTTGCACATTTAATCCCATCTCCTCCAAGAGTTTCCCCCTATATAATTTCTTCTTCCTACTGGCTCCTTCCTTGATGCTTCCAAAAATATCCAGGTTTTGGCTGCTTTAAAAAAAAATCTTCAACTGAACCTGCTGTCTCTTCCTACTTTCCTCCTATCCCCACTTTCACCACCAAAATTCTAGAAAATATAGTCAATCCAGTTGTTAGGTGAACTGCCTCTGCTTCATTACCATCTATATACTCACTTCTCAACATCTTGCAGTTAGATTTCCAATACCAACTCTTCTAAAATGGTGGCTCCCTACCTGTACAAAAATATTTACAGCTGCGTTCTTTGTGGTGACAAAAAATTGGAAAGTCAGGGGATGCCATTCAATTGGAGAATGGCTGATTGTGGTATCTGCTGGTGATGGACTACTATTGTGCTGAAAGGAATAATGAACTGGATGAATTTCATGTGAACTGGAATGACCTCCAGGAATTGATGCAGAGTGAAAGGAGCAGAACCAGGAGAATCTTATACACAGAGACTGATACACTGTGGTAAAATCAAATGTAATGGACTTCTCTACTAGCAGCAATGCAATGATCCAGGACAATTCTGAGGGACTTATGAGAAAGAACGTTATCCACAATCAGAGAAAGAACTGTGGGAGTAGAAACACAGAAGAAAAACAACTGTTTGATCACATGGGCCGATGGGGATATGATTGGGGATGTAGACTCTAAATGATCACCCTAATGCAAATATTAATAAAATGGAAATAGGTCTTGATCAATGACATATATAAAGCCCAGTGGAATTGCTCATTGGCTATGGGAGGAGATGGGAGGAGGGGAGAGAAAGAACATGAATCTTGTAATCATGGGAAAATATTCTAAATTAATTAATTAAATAAAAGTTTTCAAACAAATATATGCATATATATCTCTATCTTAAGGTTCCATCCTGAGCCATCTTCTATCTTTGTATTCTCCCTCAATGATCTTATTAACTTCCAAAGGTTCAATTACCTCCATGCATATGGCTTTTAAAATCTACATGTCCATAACTAATTTGTCTCCTTAATGCCCAGTCAGCACGTCATCGTTGACCATCTGCTGGACACTTCCACCTCTATTCCTGCTGACATCTCAAAATTGAACATATCCAAAATAGAACATATCATCTCTTCCCTTTAGTTTCTCTCCTCTCCGGGCATTCCAGTTTATGTTGAGAAAACCACCATCTCCTTGATAATACACTTTTAAAACTGCAGAAACATCTCTCTTTTCCCTCTTTTTTTATCCCTCATATTCAATCAGTTGCCAAGTGCTGTTGAATCTACCTTTACAACATCTCTTGCATTTATCCCTTTGTCTCAACTCACACAGCCACCACCTGAGTTCACAGGGACTTTTAAAATAGCCTCCTAATTGGTCTCCTGGCTTCCAGTCTCTTCACTTTCCAATCCATTCTCCACACAGCTGCCAAAATAATCATCCTAAGGCATAGGTCTAATCGTATCTTTTCCCTGCAGTAGCCTATCCAGCAGCAAACTAACTACTGCCTATGGAATAAAATACAAACTCTTTAATATTGTTTCTAAAATCCTTCAGAATCTGACCCCAACCTTGATTCTCATTATTGCCTTTTCCTAGTCAGTGTCCCCACTAAAATGGCCTATTCGCCATTTCCCAGACTAGACATTTCATCTCCCAAGATACAGAAGCAGTCCTGGAGTCAGGAAGATCTGAGTTCAAATCTTGCCTCAGGTTTTTCTAGCTGTTTAACCCTGGGAAAGCCACTTAATTCTTATGTATCTCAGTTTCCTCATTTGTAAAATAGAGGTAATAATAACACCTATCTTCCAGAATGGTTGTAAGGATCAAAGGAGATAACATATAAAGCAGTAAAATGCTATTATTATTATTATTATTATTATTATTATTATTATTATCACCATCACATTTGAAGAAGCTGTCCCCAAGCTTAGAAAGTACTCCCTTTTCATCACTGTCTTTCAGAAACTTCATCTTCCTTCCAGTATGAACTCAGGTGCTACTACCTACCTCCACTATGAAGTTTTGACCTGATTTTATAAAATTATTCATGCTCTTTCTCTCCTCGGATTTCCTTCCATTATACTTAACTAAGTACATATTTTACTCTTTCAGTCAAGTGAAAAGCCACTGAGGTCAAGAACTATTCTTTTTTTTTCCTTTGTTCCCCAGCATTTAAGACAATGCTTTGCCCAAGAAGCCTTTCCTGTTTCTCCTTCATCTTAGTGTCTTTCCTCTGAGACTATCCCTTATTTTATCCTGTCAATATCTGGTTAATATATAGCTGTTGGTTGTCTCCCCAATCTAAGTGTGAACTCCTAGTGAGCAAGACAGTCTTTTGACTTTCTTTGCCTCCCTAGTGATTAGCATAGCACCTGGCACTTAATAGTTGCATAACAAATACTTGGTGATTGGCAAGTGCCTGACAGCATGCAGTAGGCACTTATGTTTTCGCTAAACAGATGAATGAATGACTTAAATGACTCAAAGGACAAATTGAGCAAGCAATAAAAAAATTTTATAACCCTAAAGTTCATCCAAACCATGGTACTTTATATACTTGTCACATAACAAGGAGATTTCTCACTTAGCAATATGTAGATATAATATATTTAGTTAATGCTGTCATTGAATATTAATAACACACTTAAATAGCACTTAAAGTTGGATAAAATGCTCACACAGTAACTATGAGGTAGGTTTATTATCTCTGTTTTACAAATGAAAACACTGGGTCTTGGAAAGGGGCTTCAGATGAAAAACAGACAGTCTCTGATCCAGAAAGGATCTAAGGCTTGGCTAGTTCAATTGCTCTTGAAGAGACAATGAACTCGCCTCCAAGGCACAGACTGCACTCATAGCTCTGTCTCTAGCTACTCTTCAGCATAAGATTTCCAAAGTGGTACATGATGTGGAGCTGACTGAATGGGAACTGAATATCCTAAGGCAATGAGGAATGCCTTACCAAAGGCCAGGGACTCCAGCAAGAAGGATTCTTCAAACCTCCGAGGTTCAACCTATTCCCACTTCTGCCTCCAGATGAAAAGCTCATACCAAACTCAAGCTACCCATCGTTGCCCTAGGTGGAAGTGCTGTAGCACATCAGCTAAGAGAGCACAAAACCATCCAGCCAAGCCAGTGGCAGAAGATGAAAAGAAACTGCAGCTCCCCATCAAAGATCAAACCCAGGGACTCTAGCAGAGAGTGACCCAGCCAGTAGAGATATGTCTGAGAAGAGTCCAGTAGCTGAGTGATCTCCCTGTGAGTATGACAGTGTCAGAGCTGCTTGCCCAGCAATCCCAACAGCAGTCATGCCTGGTGAGGAGCCGCATCAGCAGCCAAGTTCCTTGCTTGACATCCCCCACCCATCCCAGCCCCCCAGCCCCAACCCCGTCCCAGTAGCAGATTGACCTTTCTGGCAAAGATACCATGTTCAGCTGTGCTGCTCACCCAGCAGAGATTCCATATCCTTTAAGGAGACAGTACACCGGATTAGCAGAGCAACTCATCCATCACTGACTCCACATACCTCAATGAACTTCATGAGGACCCTCTGCAGAAATCATGGATAATACCATTTCAGAGTTGTGAGTTGCCCAGCTACATGTATTCTCTACATGTGTCCCATTACCGTGGCACTTAAATTGGTGCCCACTATTTACCCCCACTGTCTTTCTAGATAGGAGACAGACAGACAGTCAGACAGACAGACAGACAAATAGACAGAGACAGAGATACAAATACATTTGTGGGAGTGATACCTCTGGAGGGGCAAAATATTTTGTAACTACTGTTCTTGTTATACCTTTATACCTTGTTATACAAAATGCCTTTGCTAAGAAAAGATTTTGCTGTCTTATTGTTTGGGGAAAGCAGAGCAGTGGGGGTTTGTGAGCCTGTATTAGGAGAGAGTTCCCTAGTGGGGGAGATACCCTCTAGAACCCTGAAAGTGGTTGTAGTCATCCCCCTGGGCACCTAACCTGCCCTTAGGGTTGGGCAGGTGAATTGACAGTGAAGTGTCACATACAATAAAGGGTCAAAACCAGGACTTGAACTCAGATACCCTGGATATGAGATGAATATATTTTATACTATATCACGCTGCTTTTTAGATTAATCTGAATGATTGTCATGAGAATAACAATAAGTCAAATTGGGGAACCTTCCATTCAACCTCAATTTTGTTTAGTTCTTTTTAAGTCATGTCCAACCTTTTGAGGTTCTCTTGGCAAAGATGGTTTGTCATTTCCTTCTCCAGTTCATTTTATTGAGGAAATTGAGACCAACAGAGTCAAGTGACTTATCCAGGGTTACACAACTAGGAAGTATCTGAAGCCAGATTAGAATTCAGAAAGATGAATCTTTCAAACTCTAGTCCTGACAATCTATCTACTGTGCCACCTGGCTGCCCAGGAACCTCAAGGAAAAGCCAGTTTCACAAGCATTAAGGCATATCTTACAAAATCAAACTTATCATATTTCATTTTTTAAAACCCTTGCCTTCTGGCTTAGTATCACTTCTAAGGCAGAAAAGCAGTAAGGGCTGGGCAGTTGGGGTTAAGTGACTTTCCCAGGATCACACAGCTAGGAAATATCTGAGGTCAGATCCTCCTGACTTCAGGCCTGGAGCTCTATCCAATGTGCTACCCAGCTGACCCAATTTATCATATTTCATAAAGAGTCTAGACATATCATTCATCAGGAGGATTTGTACCTGGAATCATCAACATAAAGCTGGAAATTCAAGGTCATCTAGTCCAACCCCTCACATTACAGATAAGGAAAATGAGGCACTGAAACACTGTAATTTGCCCAAAGTCACACATCATAAATGGTACTGCTAATATTTTAATCCAGTTCTCTTAACTACAAATCCAATACTTTCCCCACTGTTGATTTTATTTTAATCAAAGACAGTGCAGGCAATATGGCATCATGTCATTTCTTTGAGTTGTAGTAACACTCATAGTTTCAGTTTCCTTACTTTTAAAATGGGGAAAATAATATTTGTACTACTTACCTCACAGGGTTGGGATAAAGAAAATGTTTTATAATGTTAAAAGCATGAAAGAAATGAATGACTACTAATAACCTGAGCAAATCATCCCCCACCTCCCAGGTCTGTTCCTATTATAATGAATATGAGCTCCTTCAGAGTAGGGTCTATCTTGTTTCTTTTCTAATCCCCAATATTTAGAATAGCGTTTTATCATTTTATTAGGTAAAATACCTAATAAATGCCTCTGCATTTATTCATTCACATATTCCCTCAAGAGATACTATTAATTTTAAGAGAGGAGAAATGAAGTTTGAGTTGCCAATTCCAACTAGAAACTCCTAGAGATACCCATTCAGTTTTGGGGAAGTTGAGTATCTACATAACAGTTGGCATAAGTAAAAAGCAAAGAGGGGGCAGCTGGCTGGCTCAGTGGATTGAGAGTCAGGTCTAGAGATGGGAAGCCCTAGGATCAAATCTGTCCTTAGACACTTTCTAGCTGTGTGACCCTGGGCAAGTCACTTAACTCCCATTACCTAGCCCTTACCATTCTTCTGCCTTAGAACCAATACACAGTATTGACTCTAAGATGGAAGGATAGGGTTCAAAAAAAGAAGAAAAGGAAAAATAAACTAGATAAATAACATTAGATGAAGGAGCAGCTAGGTGGCACAGTGGATAGAGGGTCATAGTTGGGACTGTCTGGGTTTAAATCTAGCCTCCGCTACTTACTAGCTATGTGACCCTGGGCAAGTCACCTAACTCCCATTGCCTAGCCCTTACCACTCTTCTGCCTTGGAACAAAGTATTGATTCTGGGTTTAAAAAAAGAAAAGGGGAAATAAGTTAGACTAGACAAAAAAGATAAGATGAGGGAGCAGCTAAGTAGCACAGTGGAGAGGGTCAAAGTTGGGAATATCTGGGTTCAAATCTGGCCTCAGATACTTCCTAGCTTTATGACCCTAGGCAAGTCACTTAACTCCAATTGCCCGGCCCTTATTGCTTTTCCAGAGTCTTAGAGTAGTCACTAAGACAGGAAGTAAGAATAAAAAAAAATTAGATGAAACTGTACCATCTCCTTTACCTACCCTACTAACTGTTCCTCCCTCACAACATTCTAGCTCTATGCCTTTTTGCAACTGGTCTCTCATACTTAAAATGTTTTTCCCTTATTTCCTTCAAAGCTCAGCTCAAACCCCACCTCCTCCCTGAAGCCTTCCCTCTCTCTCCTCCACTTTTAGTGCCTTCCCCCCAAAATACTTAATATTTACTTTGTAAACACTTATGTGTATGTGTTGCTTACCCTGAAAGAATTTAAGTTCCTTGAAAACAAGACCATTTCTTGGTTTGGTTTTTGGTTTTGCTTCTATTTGTGTCACAAACACTTACACTGGCTGCCACCTAACAAATGCTCTTTGTAGAACGATTTTGGATGGGTGGCTCTCTCTCCTCACTCTCGCTCACTCCATATATTGAATCCATTGCCAAATAGTGTTGTTTCTAACCCTTCCCAATTTTTCTCATGTCTCCTTCTCTCTCCCCTCACAGAGCCACCACCTGAGTTCAGAGCCTCATCGCCTTTTGCCTAGATACTGAACTAGCCTTCCAGTTGGTCTCTCTCTACCTCATCTTTCACTCTAATTCATCCTCCATTCAGCTAGCTACAAATGATTTTGCTAAAGCACAGAGATGACCAGGTCATAACCATAACCTTACCCATTGTCCCCTATTTTCTCCAGGATCAAATAGGAAGTTTTTATTTAGCATTTAAAATTCTTTACAACATAATTCCTACCTGCCTTCCCACTTTTTTTTACACTCTACCTTCTCCATGCACTCTGTGATTGCTATTTGTCCTTTGGTGATAGCGTGAGGTGGTGATGCCTTGACTTGCAGTTGAATTTGATTTACACAAGGCAGAGTTTCACAGAGTTGTTAACTTCATTCTCTTTTCCAGAGTCATCAGTATCCAGTGGCAAGACAGAAGTCAAGATGACTGGAGATGGTCCAGGATGCACCTTGGCATCTTTGATTACTGACCAAGCCTTGAATACTCCACAATGCCCGCTTTGGCCGCCTTGGTGGTTGTTGCAACAGAATTGTTCTCATCTGCCCATTCTGCCAAGAGAAGTCTTCACATCTCCCTAACTTACCAACAGGTTAAAGGATTGTCAATTACTCCCAACATGGTTTGGCCCATCACTGGCCTAGATGGTTTTACAAAGATGTGGCTGCTGTACATACTACAGCTTCTTGGAGCCAAGGGAGAAATTTAGGTGACAGGCAGATCCTAAAGATGGATGCGCAGCCCTGAAAAGGCTCAGCATTCCCTCATACCAGAGATGCTAGTCCTTCCTCACCACCCCATAAATTCCACTCTATGATACTAGTCTACTGGCCTGCTTGCCTCCCATCTCTATACCTTTGGACTAGCTGTCCACCATGATTGAAATACTCTGCCTTCTCACTTGGGCCTCTTTGTTTCCTTGGCTTCCTGACTTTCCCCAGCTGTCAATGACTTCCCCTCTGAGATTACCTTCTATCTACTTTCTCTAGACCCTGTTTGTATGTATTCATTTATGTGTTATCTTCTCCATTAGACTGTGAGCTCTTTGAAGACAGGCAGTGTTTTTTACCATTCTTTTTATCCCCAGAGCTTAGCAGTACATAGTGAGTATTCAACAAATATAAAAACCTTTACCTTCCATCTTAGAATTAATACTGTGGATTGGTTCCAAGGCAGAAGAGCATAAAGGGCTAGGATTTGGGGGTTAGGTGACTTGAACAAGGTCACAGTGGCTAGACAATGTCTGAGGCCAGATTTGAACCCAGGACCTCTGATCTCTACACCTGGCTCTCAATCCACTAGCCACCTATCTACCCCTCAGTACAATACCTTTGATTGATGAGTGAGTGATATGCCACAGTAAGTTCCAAATAGCTGTAAAATAAATATCATCAAGTCATATCAAAGGAAAAATATTAAAAAGAATGGAAGTACTTACAACTATTTTTATATAGTCTTATAATTTATTTGATCATGGTTATTATATGAACAAAGATCAGTGCTGGCACACTTTCTTCCTTTGTTTCTTCCATGTTCTTTCTCAGGAAAAGCTGCAGAACAATAAACTTATTGATTGTTTTGTGGAAGGATAATGCTTTCCTGCCTAGGACTCCATGGAAGCCATCCTCAATAGATCTGGGAAGCCAAACTTTAGGTGCTCACTTTGCCACAAGTCCAGTAAAATACTCTGCTCTCCAAAGGACTTTATTCTCTACTTTTTGCCATTAAGAGATGATTCTTTTGTTCTCTGATCCAAGAGGATGCTTCTCAAACAAAAGCAATGCAGTGGAAATAATAAGGGAAATAAATCCTTATTATTATATATAGGTATATATAAAATATATTATATTATATTAAAAGTAAGAAATAATAAGAGAAGAAAACCCACAATTTTTGTAGCAAGTTTTGATAAAGATCTTATACTGAAGCCACATAAGGAATTGATTCAAATGTATAAGCATGAGTACCATTCCCCAATAGACAAATGGTCAAAGGAGCAAGTAGATTTATACTATTTCAAAAATCAAAAATTCAGAAAAGTTTCAAGACTTCAAGAATTTTTTTTAATTTCAAAAGAAGAAAGCCAAGCTATCAATACATAAAAGCAGGCTCCAAATCACTAGTAACAAAGAAATGCAAAAAAGAAAGAAACTCTGAGAAATTATCTCATAATCATTACACCAGCAAAGTGAACTGTGGATTTTAAAATTAATATTCAATATCTCCAAAAGTATAACATTTATAGATATTTATTCATATTTAACTAGAGAGCTAGAGAACACAGAGAATGTTCCCCACTCACTTCACATGGAAGAAAGAGCTAGGGCAACAAAGACCAGGTGAATTCATGTGGAAGAGAGAGGGCATGACAGAGCGAACCCAAATTATATACAGACTTCGTAAAGATTCAAATATATGAACGGCAAAAGGAATTGTGGGTAAATACAGAAAGGAATCCTGGGCAATGCAGTTCCAAGGGTTCAAGATTTTCCAACTGTACAGAACAAAAAAAAAAAAGGAAAAGGAGAAATTGTTGGAGGGACTGTGAGAAAACCAACACATTCATCCATTGTTGGGAGATCTGTGAAGCAGTCCACACATTCTGGAAAGCAATGAGGAACTATGTTACCCAGCTGCAAATATGTAACCCCAAGAAGACCACTCATGGACCTATACCCCAAAGAGAACAAAGAAAGAGGAAAAGGTCCCACACATACAAAAACATTTGCAGCAGCTCCCTTCCAGTGTAGCAAAGAGCTAGAAACTAAGGAGGTACCCCTCCACTGGGGAGTGGCTAGACAACTTGTGGCACACCAAAAGAAATGATGAGTACTTTTCAACTACAGCCAGGTAGGGAACACTTAACAAGTGCTGGACACAAATTACATGGAATTTGAAAGCTTTTGCATGAACTAGCTATGGACTGAGAACTATTCTTTGTATGAAACCTCACTGATTTAAGTATAATATACAGTAGAAGAAATTAACATAAATACAAGGTGCCCCAAAAGTCTTGATGTAGTTTGAAGCTTCTATATAAGACCAAAAGACTAAGAGCTTCTAAATAAGATCCTCTATATATGACCAGGGGCAGTTTAGTGGGGCAGCGGATGGAGGGATAGGTCTGAAGTCAGGAAGGCTCATCTTCATGAGTCTAAATCAGACCTCAGACACTTACTAAAGTGACCCTGAGCGTTCCGGGTTAAGATGGCGGCAGAGTAAGAAGCAGCTCCTAACCTCTCCTGACCGAAACACACAAAACTCCTCAAGGGGACATAAAAACAAGTCCAGACGAACGGAGGAACCCCACAACAGGGCACAGCGTGGAAGGTACGTGGAATCGAGACATTTCCAGGCTAAAAAGGGCTCTCACTCACTCAATCGCGAGCTGAGCAACCGCCCCACCCCCACCCCCTCCACACTCACCTATAGCTCCGAACCCAACTAAAAAGAAATAGAGCAAGTTTGGGGCACCCATCGAGTCATCAGCAGCTCCGGGACCTGTTCCTGACAGCAGCAAGACTTAGGACCCCATTAAGTCAAAAAAAGCACGCGAAATCTGAGCGCG
>NC_058131.1:166382348-166404801 GCF_016433145.1 Gracilinanus agilis | reverse complement strand
GAAGGGAAGGGAAGGGGGAGGAAAAAAAGAAAAAGGAAGCAGGTTTCCAAATCAGAGACCAGTGAGTTTGATTACAACATCTGGCAATATTGTCAGGAGCTAAACTGAAGTCTCCAAGCAAAAATTAGAAAAATCACACTAGCAATTCAGAAAAAAAAAACTACATACACAATACACATGGATTTCAGCAAGGTACCTGACAAAGTTTCTTATGATACCATTGCAAATCTCTTTGGGGACAAGATGAATAAATTTGTATTAGATCATTGGATTTGGGGGCAAACCCAAAATTTATTGAATTTACCAAAAGAATGATTATTAAGTAGTAATCGATTATTGATTCATAATCATTATAATTAATAATCAATTATTAGCCATCTCAACCTGAGTTATTTCCAGTATGAATGGGAGCCAAATTTAATTGGCTTTCAAGAGTCTCACTAAATTTTCAGTAAACATTTACACCTTAGAAATCAAAAATGTCAGTCCAGGCTCAACCCATTGTTTATTAATTTCTAGGCTTTAGACACTGTTGATAATGCAGATTAAAGGGCGAATGAATAAACCTTTTTTTTCTTCCTTTGTGAGGAAGGTGTGAAAAACCAGCACGCCCCTGAAAACTGAGTTTGATATATCGGGCAAAGACTGAGTTTGGTATATCAGGCATCGAACACTATCCTTACTCTACTGGAAATACAAAGTTTAGAGAGACATAGTCTTTATCTTAATAGAACTTCATTCTAGTGGACTATCCTGTTTAACTTTTTTTTTCAAAGATTTGGATTAAAACATAAATATTATGTTTTATTGCCTACCAGTAATCTTTGGAGGACAAAGACCATGTGAGGTATCATTGTCTCTTCTATACAGTGATTTACCATTGTAGGTATGTAATAAATTTTTTACAAATTGAATTGAAACATTGATCAAAGGCAGGAAGAATAGCTCATACATGGCATGTTGGAGTTGAATACATATAAATATAAATATATAAATGTAAATATATAATATATTTATATACAAATATATATTATACTATATAAATATAATATTATAACAAATATAAAATATATAAATAAATGAATATATAAAGGTCTCAAGAGCCAAATAAAACAAGATGCAAATTGATAGGGGGAAATGTTGAATATTGTACATAGGGTGTTTTTTTAAATCAACTGCAGGATGGGGGAGACGTGACTAGAAAGCAGTTCATGTGAAAAGACTTGGGGGTGTTAGTTGACTGTAAACTCAAAGTGAGTCAACAGTGTGGCATGATTGCCAAAAAAACCAATGTGATCTTAGGCTGCATTAATAAAAATATAATATCCAGAATAAGGGAAGTGATAGTTCCCTTGGGTTCTGCCTTAGTCAAAACTCTTGGTGCTGCATTTTGAAAAGGATATTAACATGTTTAGAGGAAGGTAACAAAGATGGTGAATAGACTCAAAATAATATCATATTGTGAAAAGTTGAAGGAGTTGCATATATTTAGGCTGGAGAAAACCAGAGAGTAGGTGGGTAGAAGAGAAGGGAAGAAACCAAAGGAATGGACATTATAGCTGTCTTCAAATATTTGAAAGGTTGACATATGGAAGAGAGGAGAGATTTATTCTCTTCAGGTCCAGGAGGCAGGAGTAGGGACAGTGGGAGGAAGTTACAGAGAATCAGACATCAGCTTAAACTAACGAAGAATTTTTAACAATAAGAGCTGTTCAAAAAAAAAAGGAATGGACTCCCTTATGTGGTGATGAGCTCCCCATCCCTGGAGATGTTCAGAGGCTATTAATGGATGTTATAGAGGGTCCTCCCATGAAGAGTTTATATTGGAGTAGATGACCTCTAAGGTCTTTTTCAACTCAGATTCTCTGACACATCTGTGAGTTTATGCCAGATTGATCTGGGTTTTGAAGAGAGTATTAATAATTCACAATGTTTCAGAAGATAAAAGCAGCCGCCGACACTGGGGGATAAGTCATGAGACTTGTCTCCCTCCTGGTCTACTCTCATCATTTTTCTGTGCTATTTTCTTGATGCCTTTTTGGAAAGTAGAGAATGGATGCTGAAAGTAGGAAAGGAAGACATATGTTATAGAACAGAACCACAACCACAGAATTGGAAGGAACCTTGTACACAGAATAGGTGCTTAGTAATGCTGTTGACTTGACTCATAGCTCAACTAATTCAACATATTTCTGATTACATATCCAAACAAATGGTCATCAAGCCTCCCCTTGAAGACTTCTAGTAATGAGGAACTCACTACCTCCCAAAGTAGTCCATTCTACTTTTGGACAGCTCTTATTGCTAGGAAAGTTTTTCTTCTATCCAGTCAAAAATCTTGCACTTTATATCTTCTGTCCTTTGCTTCCAGTATTGCTTTTAGGGGCAAATGGAACAAGTCTAATTCTCTTCCAGGTGAAAAAACTTCAACTATTTGACCACTATTGGCATGTCCCCTCTAAATCTCCCCTAGCCTTAGAAGTCTCAGTCCTTTCAAACAATCCTTCTATGACATGTTTTTCAGCCCCTTCAGGATCCTTTCTACCTCTCTATGGATATACACCAACTGGGCAATGCCCTTCCAAAAAAAAAAAAATATATATATATATATATATAATTCTGAACTGAATCCAAGATTCCAAAGTAATCAGAACTGTCCAAGGCAGAATGTAATAAAACTATCTCACCTCTCTATTTCTTCTATTTTGCTTTTGTCAAAGCACATCAAGATCACATTCTCTTTTCAGGTTTATCATGTCACATTGGGGCAAAAGACCCTTAATTTTTCCCACACACATGCATATTGTTACCTAGCCATACCTGTGTGCTCTTGCACTTCTGTAATCAATTTTTTTTCAAATTCAAATACTAACACATCCTTATTAAATTTATTCTTGTTAAGTTTGGCCCAAGATTTTAGCTTGCTGAGATCTTTTTGCATCTAAAATCTGTCACCCTACATAGAAACTACTTCCCACTTTCATATCATCTGAAACACTGATAAGCATGCTAACTATGCCTTCAATGAAGTCATCAACAAGTGAGGAGTGCTCAGGAAAGTACCCCATCTGCCTGTTGAACTATAAGGAGGCAAACCTTTGTCTGGATCTTTGAAAACAACTCTCCTTAAGGGCAAGGACTCCTAACCTGGAGTTGCTGAATTTTTATTGTTGTTGTTGTTGTTTTTTAAATATTTGGGGACACTGAGGGGAAGTTGCAAGTATATCCAGTATAATTGGTTTCCTTTTTAATCCCAAGTACTCTAATTTGAGCATTTTAAAAAAATATTCTGAGGTCTCACCATAGGCTTCACCAGATTTCATGACACAAAATAATTAAGAACCTCTGCCCTTCAGAGTTTGCCACTGATCCCTTGTTGAGGACAAGGACAATTATTAAATTGGTCTCAAAGACCAAAAATATACCAAAACAAATGAGTTATTTTGGAGATACCTTCTTGGTTCCTTCTACAGGATGAGTTTTATCAACAGCATCTACTCCTATGCAATTTGCTTGGTTAGGATTTATGATATACAGGGGAGTCACTGCTCTGGGTGGGTCTATAAAGGAGAGCCAACAGACTCCAAGGACGCTTATATCCTTTATGTCTTTCTTCCAGAATGAAGCAAGTAGAATAGAGAACTTCTCTTTCTTTCTCCACTGCAGGGAGTCTCTACTGGTTGCTCTAAGAGCAGAAGCACATAGATCACAGAATAGATTTTCCCAAGGGTGCTAAATGGAGGTTTTCTTTTGAGGCATAGATCAAAGACCAGAGAACTAAGAATGGGCCTTCCAAGACCAAAAAATGGCATCACTGATGAGGAAAAGTATTGAGCTCATACAGAAGTGCCCTACCCTTTGACCCAGAAATACCACTACTGGGTTTATATCCCTAAAATATCAGAGGTAAGGGGAAAGGATTTACTGGCACAAAAATATTTTAGCAGTTCTTTTTGTAATGACAAAGCATTGGAAACTGAAGCGCCATTCATAAACTAAGGAATGGCTGAATAAGCTATAGCATGTGGTTGTAATGGAAAATGATTGCACTCTAAGAAATGATGAACAAGATGAGTTCGGAAAAACCTGGAAAGACTTCTATAAACTGATACAAAATAAAATATGCAGAATCAGGAAAATAGTATATACAGCTACAGAAATATCGTATGATGATCACCTATAAAAGACTAAATTGTTATTAACAAAACAAGGTTCTAAGAAAGCCTCAAGGGGCTATCCAAAAAAAACCCTGCTATCCACAGCCAAAAAAGGAATTGTTAGAATCTTGTTGTAGATAAAAGCATGTCATCTTTCACTTTATTTCATTCATGAGGTTTTTTTATTGCATATGTGAAATGCTTCTTCAGTGACAACATGGGAAACATGGAAATATGTATTGCATGAAAGTACTAATATAATCTATATCAGACTATTTATTGCCTGGGGGAAGGGAGGGAAGGAGAGAGAGAGAGGGAGAGAGAGAGGAGAGAGAGACAGAGACAAAGAGAGAGAGAGAGAGAATTTGAATCATGAAATGTCAGAAAACAATTGTCAAAAATTATTTCTACATGTAATTGAAAAAAAATTGACTTAAAAAAAGTATAAGCCAGAAGCAGGCAGATGCTTGTTCTCATGGCCCAAGGGAAGAATTTATTTCCCTTTTCCTGAACAATTTCCTTAGTAGAGAAAATAGGAACTAAGTTATCTAGGCAATGTGGCCCTACAACCTAGCAGAAAATTGATTTTTTAATTTCTTATTGTCATGCAAAACACAATTCCATATTGATCATTGATATAAGAGTACGTTCATACATAACCAAAATCCCCAAATAAAACCATAAACACACTGATATGAAAGATGACTCCAACAGTTCAGAAAAGAAATTTCTTAAGGTTGCCTCAAGATAACACTGAGTTCAGAAATTTGACCCTCTAGAGCAAAAGTGTCCTTAACCTTTTCCATGGGTGTCATGGACTTTTTAAAAGTCTGGTGCCTTTGTACCCCATCTAAAAATAATATTTGTATATGTTTACACTTTTCAAAATACTGTTTTAAATGCATAAAATAAAATACATGGAGTTACAAATAAAATGAATTACATAGTTATCAAATAAAAAATTTAAAGACAAGTTCATGAGCCCCAGGTTAATCATCTCTGCTATAAGAGTTAGCTAGCTGTGTGACCTTGGGCAAGTCACTTAACCCCCCATTGCCTAGCCCTTAATGCTCTTCTGCCTTAAAACCAATACTAAGCTAGAAAGTAATGATTTTTTAAAAGAGTCAACTAGGTGACTCAGTGTCTAGAGAGCCAAACCTGGAAATAAAAAGTCCTGAGTTCAAATCTAGCCTCATATACTTCCTAGCTATGTGACCCTGGACAAGTCATTTAACCCTAGTTGCCTAGCCCTTACTGCTCTTCTGCCTGAAACTGATACTTAGCATCAATTCTAAGGCAGAAGGTAAAGATTTTAAAGAAAGGAGGGGGAAAGAATCTCTGCCCTAGAAAGGGAAGAAAAGTTCTGAAATATCTTGGAGAAGTGAATAAGACAATTGCTCACATGAGTCATTAGGAGCTGGAGAAGTAGTAAAAGCCTACTATTGCCTCCTAATGGGGAAGTAGCAGGTTTCTGCTTTGCACTCTACCATTGCTATTGTCATCAGAATAATGGCAGGCGGGTCGCTGTCCAGCAGCTACAAGCCTTCTAGGCAAATAAGAACCACACGGTGGCACTACAAATCTGGGAGGAACCACATGAAACCCTCTGGGGAAGCTTCAGCTTCCTTTTAAGAGGCGCGTGTGGTCCATTTTGAAGGCATTGTGTGTTTTCTCTATCTGTGTACGGGCTGCTGTGATTTCATAGCCCCAGCGCACGTTCTGTGGGGTGACATCCAGGCTATCTTTTAGCTGATGTGCTTTTTTTTTAACCTTGAGCGCTTGCATGGCAGCTGGGAACCTTGACGTCCAGATGTGTGGGATCCTAGCCTGCCCGTTGCACAGATGCCCCCCAGGGGACCTCTCAGCTCCAGAGAAGGGAGCTGCGGAGGGGCAATATGGTACCCAGGCAGGGAATTCTTGGAGGGGGAACCACATGGTCTCAAGAGAGGAGTCGGGCAGTGGTCCCAGAAACCGCTGAGTTCTTGGACCAGGTCCTCTGAAGGGCGGAAGGGGAATGAGGAGGAGGATGCATAGTTTCTAGAGGAAGAGTAACGGACAAATCCATGATGCAGAAGGGCACGCCTAGACCTTGCCCTCCTTTACTACTGTGGTTATATGGCCTGTGCCGGTCTTTTGAGAGGGGAATGACTGCCTGACAAACTAAAGGGCAAAAATCCCTCAAGGAGCCTCAGGCACAAGGTAGCATTAAAATTCTGGAAGATACAGTGCCTGGTTAGGCAAGTAGTAGGTACATCATAAATGCTTCTTTCCAGGGCGGCTAAGTGGAAAGAAAGTCAGGCCTAAAGACAGGAGGTCCTGGGTTCAAATTTGACCTCAGACATTTTCTAGCTGAATGACTCTGGGCAAGTCACTTAACTCCCATTGCCTAGTCCTTCCTGCTCTTCTGCCTTAGAACCAATAAATAGTATTGATTCTAAAACAGAAGGTAAGGGCTTTAAAATAAAAATACAAAATAAATGCTTCTTTCCTTCCTTCCCTGAATGTCTGCAGCTACTAGAGTCTTTTTACCTGTCTCTCTCCCAAAGAGGATGTGGAAGCATGTGTCTCTCTCCTGAAGATCTAGCAGATATCAGGTCACATTCAGCTTTCTCTCCACTAATTAAGAAATCTCATCTCTTTTCTGCAAATACAGTAGCATGCAAAGTGCCCCAGGCTTAGTAGGAAGCCCAGTTACCTAAACAGTCCTTTTTTTTATTCTTTGCATATGGTAATGTTGGTGTTTGTTGGTGTTTGTAAAGTTCATAATAATAATAATAAAGTAAATTCATTTTAAGTGAATTTTTGATTTTTTTTTAAAGTCTCCAGATACAGATCACATCTGCCCTCTGAGGATCAACCTACTAAGACCACAGAGTCATCATCTCACCTGGCTCACCTCCAGGTGATGAATTCTTAAAATATTAAAATTGAATTTAAATGCATGAAGACCATCTAGTGACATGCAGCATGCTTGTGATCTGCAGCCAGAGGGCTCATGTGGATGAAATCAGGGATCCCGGATAGTGCCCCTCATGGCCACCTCCCAATTTACACTCACAATCTGGGCTCCCCAAAGGGTGACTATTCTAAGTTCAAGGTGCTCTTACATTTCCTAAAGCCATACCTTATGCCTCCCCACTGGTATGCTTCCCTTTTAGTAGTCAACCAGAGGACAGAATTAACTTCAGAGAAGAGAATTATTGAAGTAACATTTAAGAAGATTTACATGGGAGCATTCTCCCATAAATCTATGTTCTACTCTCTTGGAAATATATGCATTATTTATGAGAAGAATAAATACAGAAATTGCAACGTGGATGGAGTGATTTATATCCTCGGTGCCTGAGGGTCTGTGATGTCTTCTCAAAATGTCCTACAGTTTTGTGTTTGTTTTTTAATAAACCCTTACTTTCTGACTTTGAATTGATACGAAGTATTGGTTCCAAGGCAGAAGAGCGGTAAGGGCCAGGCAATTGGGATTAAGTGATCTGCCCAGTGTCACATATCAGGGGTGAGTCGGAGGCCAGATTTGAATCCAGGAATGTCCAGTCTCCAGATCCACCTTTAATGTTGCTTTGTTGGACCACGTCACTCCACTGAGCAACCTGAGCCTATCACCTGGATGTAATGTCTTTGCTGGATGTTGTTCTGCTGGTCATGCTGGACACTTTGATTGTAGTCTCCTTGGCTTTCTTATCAAATCCTTAATAGCTTTGCACTCCAAGAAGAAAGGATATTGCCCAGGAACCATATTGACTGTCTTCTTCCTTTTTTAAGGAGCAGGATGCATCAGGAAATCCAAATTCACTAGAAGCTCCAGTGCCTGAAACTCTCAAATTCAGCAACTCTTGAACTTGAATTTACCCAAAATACAGCTCTGGTGCTGCCCTGGAAATCTCCCTCCTCTAATAAAAGGATAGATTTCAGAATCATGTCATCTAAGGCACTCAAGATCTGCCTTTCTGTACACGGAAGTTTGTGTTCAAGAACCAACATCCATGAATTCTCCTCCTAGGCTGCCTTCAAACATCTCCTACAACTATGGGCTGCTGCTTCTAGACATCATTTCCCATGGGGTAGGAGAAGGAAGAGGGGGAAATTTCCCTCCCTTCTCCTTAATACTGCACTTTGTAAGACATAAGGGAAAAAGTAAAAAATAAGCCTTCAAGAGCTCAGAACCTCCTTACTAGCTCAGCCCTTTCCCTATGGCTGATTGCCTCCTCAACTCTTCCTGGCCAGGATTGGTTCACTCATTAAAAAAAAAAACACCTTACCTTCTTTCTTAGACTCAATATTGTTTATTGGTTCCAAGGCAGAAGAGTGGCAAGGGCTAGGCAATGAAAGTTAAGTGACTTGCCCAAGGTCACACAGTTGGGAAGTATCTGAGGCCAAATTTGAAATCAGGACTTCCCATCTTTATTTTTTTTAATAAAACCCTTACCTTCTGTCTTGGCGTCAATACTGTGTATTTGGTTCCAAGGCAGAAGAGTGGTAAGGGTAGGCAATGGGAATCAAGTGACTGGGGTTCAAAACATCTTTGGACACTTACTGGTTGTATGACTCAGATGAATCACTTAACCTCTGGCTTCCTTAGTTTCCTTTACTGTAAAGCAGGGATAATAATAGCACCTTTGTCCCAGGATTATTGTGGAGACCAAATAAGATAATATCTGTAAAGCTCTTAGCATGCTGCCTAACACATAGTAGGTGTGTAACAAATATTTGTTTCCTTCCTTCCTAATAACAGGTAAGCATTTAGGTGTAAGAGAGCAGGTAGAAAACATGAGGGGAAGACCCAAGGATTAAGTCAAAGTCAGGCAGGCTGTCAGGAGAGCAGAAGGAAGTCCAAGATCTGATGGACAAAGACCTTGAAATAAAGACAAAGTCAGGATTCTTTTGGGGTGGGAACCAAGGACCAGATTCTCAGAACTTGGCCATGTCATGTTCTAAAGATCAGATTTATTTAGGGAGAATTTTTCATTAATTAGAAAGTCGTGTTAGAATGATGTTAATTAGGGTAGTATACTGGTATCAAGCTCAGCTAGAACCAGAAGCCACTAAGGATCCCTAGAATATGTCAACTTGGACAACCATACATTAACATTATCTATGTTTTATTGTATTTTTATTTATTTTGTAAAATATTTCCCAATTACCTTTCTTTTAAATCCTTACTTTACCTTCAGTCTTAAAATCTATACCAAGTACCCATTCCAAGTCAGAAGAGGGGTGAAGGCTAGACAATTGGCGTTAAATGACTTGCCCAGGGTCACATAGCTAGGAAGTATCTGAGGCTGGATATGAATCTAGGTCCTCCTGACTCCCAATCACTGACCCACCTAGTCCCCCCACCAACCCAAATCATGTTTTTATCTGGTTAAAGCCTTTAGAGTCTTGCAGGCTCCCATGCCCTCCAGGCTGATGTGTTTGACATTTCTAAGCTAGGGAATCAAATTAGGGAAATGATAAATAGTCACAGAAGAAAATGGTAAATAGCTCTGGAATCAGGTTAGGTAGATGGTAGATAAATGAGATGGTCAAGTTAGGAATATGGTAGCTAGATTAGTGAGTTAAATTAAGGTAGATAAATTAATTCAGTTGTAAGGAGAAGCATGTGGTCAAAAATAAGGTTAGGCTCTGTTGGCCCTTCATTCTTCCCAGATTCCTACATTCTAGAGCTGGATCAAATCACATAATTAGCTACTTGGTTATAATGTTTTTAAACTGTATCTTTGTGTCTAATGAACAGCATCCCATCTAGACAGTTTAAAAGATAATGACACATTCTCATTCATCCTCCATATCTCATGTATTTTCAATCATGTAATTTATGCATGTATGTACATTATAATATTATAAAATATATGCACATATAAGTATATGTTGTTCAGGTGTGTCTGACTTTTTGTGACCCATTTTGGGGTTTTCTTGGCAAAGATACTAGAAAGGTTTGTCATTTCCTTCTCCAGCTCATTTTACAGATGAAGAAAACAGAGTTAAGTGACTTGCCCAAGATCACATGGCTAATAAGTGTCTGAGGCCACATTTGCACTCACATCTACCCTCTGTGCCACAGCACCAGCAGTAAACATTCCCATTTATGCACCCTCAGAGTTCTGGCTCTAAGGACTGCCACCTCTGTTGCAGGATTTCAGGTCTAAGTACCAAGCTCTCTTCTTGATTCTCTAGGCACAGAAGATTGATATACAGGAATTAGCATCCTTGGATTCCCCCTCTCTGGAGGCTTGCAAGCATGTCTCCAATAGCCATGTGTTTCTGTCACAAAATACCTTTACAAAAAAGGGATTCCTCAAGCACTCAGCTTCCCTGAGCTCACAGCCCAAGCCAACTTCCATAGAGGAAGACCAGCTCACTTCTGAAGACAGATGACTAACCTAATGATCTAGTGATCAGTCAGCCTGTCACTAGAACCTCTTAGGGTCCCATCAGATGCCTTCATCCAATGGCCAGCACCCTCTTGTGTTATCAGGTTGTTTACAAAACCTCATTTAGCCTCTGTAATCAAGATGTTTAAGAAAACTCCCTAGTTTAATCAGGGACTGCCCTGATCTTTAACCCTCCTATGAATGAAAACTTAATAGCAATAAATATAAAGTTTCATGGTCTGCCGTGGCCAAAAAATGTATCACCCACTAGCCAGCTTTCTATGCTGGTCCTCAGAAGGCAGCCACAGTTTCTTGCCAGGACCATACTCAAAGCCTTTCCAGCATGGTAGAACTGGCCAGCACTTGTTCTCCATTGGCATAGTGTCTGAAAAACTAGAGTCACCTTCAGGCCAAGATGAGACAGTGGAGTAAAGATGAGTCTGGAATTCAACAAGAAGAAAAAAGTTGGCTGTGTTGCCTTTGGAAAATTGTATGGTTCTTTTAAAAAATGTTTTTCAATTGTCAAAATATTTGATTTATTTTATTTTATTATTAAAATAGCTGACTGCTTACATTATAACATTTGATGACTCCCAAAGAAAATGGGGAGGCACACTATGGCTGTGGCTGCAACACATTATGAATGAGCACTCGTGAATGTTATAAAGGATGCCATCATAGAAATGGGTGACCAGAAAAAAATGATCAGCCTGTTGCAAAATGATAGGGAGGGGCAAACTATTAAAAGGGCCCATGCTCCACTTGTACCTATGTAATGTGAAGAGAATCCTATAAAGATATGTTGAGAAGATCACTCAATGATGAGTCTATGGAAGCACGTTGACAAGAGTCACATTGGATGGGTGGGCGGTTGGATTACAATTGGCATCAATGGGTTGTATACCCATATAGATAAAATTACAGATTTAGTGTAATATTGGATTATAAATATACAATCTTATTCTTGACTTGAAAATGAATAACTTCACAAATCCAAGACGGAGAATCTATGGCCAGAGAGCAATTCATATTAAAAAAAAAAAAAGGTCTGAGAGTTTAGTTCATTGCAAAACTTAGACTGTGATGTGGCAACTAGAAAAAATCCAAAAAACTACTTTGATCTCAGATTGTCCTTAACAAGACACATGGTATCCAGGACTAAGGAGGTAAGAGTTCTGCTATAATCTGTCCTGGTCAGATGATAATCAGAGTATTTCTTTTAATTCTGGGTGCCATATTTTAAGAAGGACGTTGATAAAATGAAGATCATTGAAAGGAGGATAACTGGGATAGAGAAGGATATTGAGATAATTTCCATTGAAGATTAGTTGAAAAAAACTAGAGAAGGGAAGACACTGTAGTTGTCTTCAAATATTTGAGGGACTTCTATGTGGAAGAAGAGTAATGAGTAGAAGTTACAGGGAGGCAGTTTTTGACTTAACATAAGGAAAAATTTCCCAACAATTAGAACGACCCAAAAGTATACCAGACTATCTTCAGAGACTACAGGTCTTCTTCAGTCAAGGATATTGTCAAATGCCTGTCTGGGATTCTTTGGTGAGCTAAAGGAGAGTAAGTGCATGTTTCAGGGAGACATAAAGATACCCTGTTTCCCTGAATCTTGGTGTGTATGGAGGAAAGTAAAGTGAGATAAATTTAGAAAAACAGAGGGCTTCGAATAACAAGCCTTTGTGACTGTTCATTCTTCATTTTTAAAGAGGATCGATGACATTGACATCACAGAGTGATGTCTTGACTTGGCATGTAAGTTGGATTTAAATAAGGTAGTATTGCACAAGATCATCAGCTTCATTCTCCTTCACAGCCATCAAAGTCCAGTGGCAAGATGAAAGTCAGGATGATTGGTGATGGCCTGGGATGCAATGGATGACCTTGGTGTCTTCATTGTTTGACCAATCTCGAGGCACTCCACAGGGCCTTATTCAGTCACCTTCTTGGCATTTAGAATAAATTTTTCTCATCTGCCCATTCCACCACGGAAGTCTTTACATGCTTGGGATGGGACCTTCTCTCCAAAGACACTGATAGATTTGACACCTGCCAGTTACCCTCAGCCTGGTTTAGCTCATCTCCTTAGATGGTTTTACTGGGTTGTGGCAACCAGGCATGTCAGAGCTTTTTAGGGTCACAGGTGAAAGTTGGGGGTGAGAGGTGGACACTAAAGGAGGATGAGCAACCCTGAAAAGCTTTTAGAGTATGGCATGGTCAAGGATTTCCCATCGATGTATTCAGCAACCAACTTAAATTTTAAATATTCCCCATACCTGATATTATGTCTCTACCATAACTATCTCTACAAGGCCTCCCTAAAAGTTAATTTCTCCAGTTTTTCTTATTAAAGGCTAACAGTTTTGTGAGCTTGTCATACAAAGCCTGTTGTTATAATTAATTCCATGCTTCTGCTTGTTTATTACCAGACTGTTTATTCTCCAGTACCCTTTACCTCAATTTGACTGTAAAAATCTTTTAGTATCTTAATGTTTTTTGGCAAAAGTAACTACTGCATTGTCTCCCCCCACCCCACTTTTCGTCGGGACAGGAGTTTGTGGCAACAGGTATGGCACATCTTTCTTCTCTTGAATGGACTGCATGGACTGGTAGATCTTAATTGAAGATAAATTGATCTGCATAAATCAAAATTTACCAAAGAGGTAAAATCAAAGAGGTGACAGATTAATTTACCAAGGGATTCTTTACAAATGGCTCAGCTCGGAATGCCTTTAATCAGTGAGCTCCTCTAATGCATTTTAAAACTCTTCATAACCACTGCTATCATCTAAAATCATTTCTCTTGGTACTGTTTTTGTTTGGTTTTGTTTGACTTTTTGGTAGAAGTCCTATGGGAAACATTAGGGTTTTTTCTTCCTCCTTGCTTTTTCCCTTTCATTTCAAAACTGCAAGTCTCCTTCAGAGCTGAGCAAGTTCAGTGAATTCCTTAAATTTCTTCCACCCTCATCTCCCAAATTTAGCTCTGGTGTGGATTCATTGAAGACTCTGGACTTGTAACTTAGGGCTAGTTCAAGTTAAAGAGTGGGAAATGGAGAAGGTATATGACTAATTTGGGATGTTTTCCTACTTGTTTAGGATTTATTTGTAGTTCCAGACAAAACCCTCCCTAGACAGGGTAACAGTCCCTGATCCTATACTTTGAGGGTTGCTTTGCACAATCAATCAATCAGCCAGGCTATGACTCAAAGAAGCAGCTTGAGGATGAGCCAGAGGAGGAAGTAGCTCTGGCCAGCTGGAGCTATAAAAGGCTGAGTAGAGAAATAATAGCTCACATTTATTCTCCAACATGATTTCACTTATACGGGAAAATCCCAGCATAGAAACTTTCTCCACCAAGGCAGATCCCAATCTCAACTAACCAACTTGATCTTTGCTACAAGGCTGGAGAGTTAGAAGGATGCCATATGGAGGAAGAAGAAAAGAAAGACTATGAAATGTACTGTTGGAGCTTTTTAAAAATTGTGCAACCTTTCCCGAACAGAAGAAAGCTAGATGCATTGAGAAAATGACCTCCAAAGAATGAGACAGCATTAGAAATTATCAGTTGAAGTCATCCAGTAAGGGTCATGGGGAGAAAAGGGAAGAGAAGCTGTTGATTCCCTACTCAGAGGTACTGAAGCTAGATTATTTCACCTATTAACAAATTCTGTTATCTTCCTAGAGCATATTTCTGAGACAAAACAGAGAACCTCCCAAGCTTATCAAAATGAACAACTACTACCCACTTTTCGGTGATTCACATGGGACAAAAAAAATGAATCCAGAAAGGCCTTAAAAGGTATTGCTGAGACAATGAAATATTTAGCAAGCAACTGAAAACCAAAGAAATATATGGTCCATTTTTGTTATTGTTGATTTTTTATTTTCTCCCTTTACTGATTTCTATTAAAGGGAAGGGATACAGAAAAGAAAAAAATGATTTGAAAAGTGAACAAGTGGCTAAGCAAGTGGTGATTGAGAATGAGACTTAAGTAGGATTTTGGACGAAGTAGACTCCTGGTCAGGAATAGAGAATTCCTAATGAAAGTGGGTAAGAATATATTTTCTGGGTGACTTGCAAATTGAGTCAAACCTGTTTTAACCTAAAATGATGGAAAAGGGAAAAAATTGCCTTTCTATTGCCACCATAAAGAGCAGCTTCAGTTCAAGAAAGACTATCAAGCAGAACCCCAAAAGTTCACAGGAGTCAAAAGTTAAGAGCAAGGTGGGTGGCTCAGTGGATTGAGAGTCAGACCTAGAGATGGGAGGTTCTGGATTCAAATATGGCCTAAGACCCTTCTAGCTGTGTGATCCTGGGCAAGTCACTTAACCCCCATTGCCTAGCCCTTACCACTCTTCTGCCTTGGAACCAATACATAGTATTGATTCTAATGTAGAAGGTAAGCATTTAAAAAAATGTTAAGAAAGGAGAAACCCCTGGCCTTATAAAATGTCCTATTGTATATATACATAACAAATGATGAGGGGGCAGCTAGGCAGCCTAGTAGATAGAGATTCAGGCCTGAAAATGGAAGATCCTGGGTTCAAATGATGAACATGAAGACAAAAAAGGAATTTCCTGTTCCAAATTCAAAAAGGTAAATTTCAATTCAATAATAAGAAAAAGAAAAACAATTCCTGCCCTCAAAGAGCTTATCATGAGCACCCTTTTACCCCGATGTCATAAATAAGAGGGGAATGGATAGTCACAGTTATACACAAAATGACAGTCCCTAGGGTTGACAGATTTTGTAAACATACCAAGCAAGACCATGACCAGTGAGGCTTCCATTATTTTCTGGATCATCATTCAGTAACAGGACAAGTCCCAGCCATCATTCAGAAAATGGATTACATTCAGATGGGAACGAACACTTTAGAAACCCAGTATTTGGGAATTGTATAGATGGGAAAGGATGACTAGATAAAAATTTGTCTGGAAAAAAGTTCTGCAGATTTTAGTGAGCTTCAAGCTCTCCATGACTCAATAGCCCCATGTGGCAGTGAAAAAACTCAAACACAACCATAAGGGGAACTTGCCAGAATTCTGTTTAGAATCGTTTTGTTAATTTTGTGTTAATAAAATAACAAGACTGAGAAAGCATGTCCTTCCTTCTGATAGAGAGATTGAATAAAAGACAAACAGCTGGAAACCAAATACGTATCTATTGACTGGAGAATATGACTGGAGAATGGCTGAATAAATATAATATAGGAAAGAAATCAAATAATATTGTATTGTAACAGATAATGACGAAATAATAAAGAGTAACATGGGAAGATTGGTATAAAGTGATTTAGAATGAGAAAACATAACTAAGAGAAGGATATATACAATGATAATAATCTAACATTTTTAAAACACTAAAAATACACCTGAACTTGGATTAATTGCAAATGAATAATTTTGGTTCCAAAAAACAGTGTGATACTCATGTCATTCTCCAATCAATAAAGTGGTAGGAGAATGGTTGATAGAATGTTACAAATTCTATTAGACTTATTTGCTCTGTTGGTTGGTCTTGCTTAATTGTTTTCTTTGGTGTAAGGAAGGATGAAATGAGGGAACACATATTGGGAAATGACTATTGCTAAAAATAAAGGGGGACTTCACCAAAAAATTTAGAGATAGCAGAATTCAGATCAATACAACTATCGATCTTGATTCCAAAAGTCTGATGAAACTTGTTCTTGCTCTTAATAGAGAATTGGTTGTCTATAGAATGAGGCATAGGCTATGAGATAAGGTCAGTGTGTTGGTTGGTTTTGCTTAATTATATTTCTTTGCTAAGGGGAAGAGGGTCCTATTAGAGAATAATATTGAAATATGATCAAATTTTTAAAAAATAAATTTTAAAATAATAAAGTATGAAAGAAAATTTATCTAAAAATTATTCATTATTACCCAACTGGATTTATAGTAGGAATACAAGAATGGACTGATTTTAAAAAGTCAACATAGTTAATCGTATTAAGAACAAAAACATCTCAACAAGATGGAGCAAGAATTTTTACCAAGTGAAATATTCATTTATGCTATATAATACAAGTATAGAGGGATCTTTTTAATGTAGCAAAAATGATCAAAAACCTGATTATATGAAATGGGGATTCACTGGAAGATTTCCTAATAAATAGGAGTAAATCAAGGATGCCACCTTTCCCCACTATTATTTGCTATTTCTAAAAATGCTAACAATAACAACCAGCAAGAAAATGAAATTAAAAGCATAATGATCAGCAAGGAGGAGATAAAACTATTCTTACTTGCTAAGGGAATCAACCAACATACCAAGAAAGACAATAACTTCAGCAAAATTTAAAAAACGATGATAAAATCCAAGAGATAAAAATAAAAAGTGAAATTTCATTCAAAATAGCAACAATAGCTTCCGGGTTAATATGGCGGCAGAGTAGAAGCAGCTGCTTAATCTCTCCTAACCCACACATAAAGGACTCCTCAAGAAGACATAAAAACAAATCCAAATGAACGAAGGGACCCCACAACAGGGCGCGGCATTGAAGGTACGTGTAATCGGGGCACTTCCATGCTATAAGGGGGTGAAACAGCTCTCACTAAAATGCGAGTTGAGCAACCCCCTCCCCCCCCCCACACCACCTACAGTGCCAAAGCCAGCCCACAAGAGCTAGAGAGAGCTTGGGGGACCCAATAAGTCCTTGGCAGCTACCTGGGGTCACCAGGGCCTGTTCCTGAGAGCAGCAAGGCTTAAGACCCCAAGAGGCTAAAGAACGTGCGGACTTTGAACACAGACCTTGAGAGCAGGCTCGGACTCGGATTCTGAGCACAGGTGAGGATGCGGAGCTTCAGGCAAAGGAACAAGCAAGGGGACCACCAGGAGGCTTGACCCTGAGAACAACTAGACCTGTGACCTCAGGAACCTAGAGAGTGCAGACAGACCCTGGGCGTGAGGATAAACCTGAGAGGGTGCCCAGCTAACAATGGCAAGTCATCCACAGGAACCCCAAAAGAGAAAGATCAGCAAGAAGAAATCTGTAACACTCAACAACTTTTACACAGAGAAAATCCAGACAACAGAGCAAACAGCGGAGGAGAACAAACAAATAATCATATCCAATCCTTCCCAAAATAATGAAAACTGGTCACAAGTTAAGTGAACACAGAATAGTATACTTGTCAGATCTCTGGGAAAGAAAAGATTTTAAAACCAAGCAAGAGTGAGAGAAAATTACAAAATATAAAATAAATGATTTTGATTACATCAAACTAAAAAGCTTTTGTACAAACAAAAACAATGCAGCCAAAATCAGAACTGAAAAAACAAATTGGGGAAAAATCTTTATAACAAAAAACTCTGACAGGGGTCTAATTACTCAAATATACAAGGAGTTAAATCAATTGTATAAAAAATCAAGCCATTCCCCAATTGATAAATGGGCAAGGGACATGAATAGGCAATTTTCACATAAAAAAATCAAAACTATCAATAAGCACATGAGAAAGTGTTCTAAATCTCTAATAATTAGAGAAATGCAAATCAAAACAACTCTGAGGTATCACCTCACACCTAGCAGATTGACTAAAATGACAGAAGGGGAGAGTAATGAATGTTGGAGGGGATGTGGCAAAATTGGGACATTAATGCATTGCTGGTGGAGCTGTGAACTGATCCAACCATTCTGGATGGAAATTTGGAACTATGCTCAAAGGGCTATAAAAGAATGCCTGCCCTTTGATCCAGCCATATCATTGTTGGGTTTGTACCCCAAAGAGATCATAGATAAACAGACTTGTACGAAAATATTTATAGCCGCACTCTTTGTGGTGGCAAAAAATTGGAAAATGAGAAGATGCCCTTTGATTGGGGAATGACTAAACAAATTGTGGTATCTGTTGGTGATGGAATACTATTGTGCTCAAAGGAATAATAAACTGGAGGAATTCCATGTGAACTGGAAAGACCTCCAGGAATTGATGCAGAGTGAAAGGAGCAGAACCAAGAGAACATTATACACAGAGACTGATATACTGTGGTAAAATCGAATGTAATGGACTTCTGTACTAGCAGCAATGCAATGACCCAGGTCAGTTCTGAGGGATTTATGGAAAAGAACTGCAGGAGAGGAAACACAGAAGAAAAACAACTGCTTGAACACATGGGTTGAGGTGGACATGATTGGGGATGTAGACTCGAAACTACCACACCAAATCAACTATCAACAATTTGGAAATAGGTCTTGATCGATGACACACGTTAAAACCAGTGGAAATGCACATCGGCTATTGGGGGTGGGGTTGAGAGGTGAAGGGGAAAGTAAGAGCATGAATCATGTAACCATGTTAACTTTTCTAAAAAATAAATATTAAAATTTAAAATTTAAAAATTAAAAAAAAAAACAGCAACAAGATGCACAAAGTGTTTGGGAATCAACTTACCAAAGTATACAAACTACTTCTATAAATTCAATTACAAAAGAATACTCAAAGAAATAAAAAAACTTAAACAGCTAACAAAACAAATTTTCAGTGCTCACCACTGAGACACATCAATATAATACTAATGGCAACATTACTTAAAGTTAATTTACAGTTTTAATGGTATACCAATCAAACTACCAAAAGAAGTATATTATAGAACTTGATAAAATAATAAGAAAATTCATTGAAAAACAAAAGATCTATAAAAATCAAGGAAAGTAATGAGATATGGTGGGAATAAAAGGAGAATAGTATTTTCAGATAGATTTTATTGTAGAACATCAATCATCAAAATCATTTGGTACTGGTTTAAAAATCAAGTAGATTACTAGAAGAGGAGAGGCAATGAGAAGTCAGAGATAATTTGATGTAATAACCCAGGATCCAATAAACTTTAAAGCTTACATTATTTAGGAAAGAACTCTCTATTTGATAAAAACTTCTGGGAAAACTGGAAAGCAGTCTGCCAAAAATTAGGCTTAGGCCAACATCTTACAGTTTATTTCATAATAAATTATAAATGGTCCTGACCTAAATATTAAAGAAAATACCATAAAAAATTCAAAGAGAAGCAGATCGTTTACTTTTCACAGCATGGGTAAATTATGAATTATAACCAAACCAGGAACAGAGACAATTACAGAAGGCAAAATAGATTATCTTGATTACATGAAATTGAAAGTCTTCTACCTAAACATACTCATCTAAAAAATAAGTGATGGGCAGTAGGATGTGTTGTGAGGAAGACTAATAAATTATTATTTAGGAGGCTTAGCAGGCAGGGCTGAAGGATTCTAAATGGAATAAGGAAGCAGGAAGTTGTGCTTCTCTCTCTGAGATGGACTCCATGGTGGTTGGGAACAAGTTGTAACTGACCCCCTGGGAGACCTCAGAGGAAGTGGAGTTCGTACCCTGATTTCCTGGGATCCAGAAGGAAAACTGTCATCTGCTTGTGGAAGAATTTTTGGTAAAGACTATTAATCCCAACCTGAGTTGCTGTTTAACTTGGGCTGGTTTAGCTCCCAGATCTACCTACCTGAAGGAGTATAGAAAGTAGTCCTGGAAAAGCTGCAACATCGCTGGAGTGGGACAGGACTCTGCTGTGAGGATACCCACTTCAGTCCTGCTATTCTTTGGGCCCTGTCTTGCTTTAGTTCTTAGTTCAGTATAGATAAGTCCATTCCCTGATCCAGTGGTTTGCCTTAGTCTGGAAGTATAGAAACCCCTATTCCCATCCTTTAAATTATAGTTTTCTTTTATTAAACCTGTGTTTATAAACCCTCCTGTCATTCACTTGCTGGTTTTTCAGACCCCCTGGCTGAGTGGATCAGTGTGGCATTTAAGGCCCAACTGTTACTCCTGTCAACTGCCATTCCCCAAATAGCTAAACTCAGTTTCCCTAACTTATTTCGGTCCCAAACTATTGTCCATTCCTGTCTCCTACTCACCCTTCTGAACCCAGATTAAATATTTAATTTAAACCCACGTTTTCCCTCTTTTTTTTTAGACATTTATTAATATTCATTTAAATCTGTTTACATACTTTATGTCCCTACTTTCCCCTTCACTCCCCCCCTCCACCCCCCCCCCTCTCCCTCCAACCATGGCCAATGCGCATTTCCACTGGTTGTAACAAGTGTCCTTGTTCAGGGTCTATTTCCCATTCATGTCCGCCTCAGTCCATGCATTCAAGCAATTGTTTATCTTATATGTTTCCTCTCCTGCAGTCCTTCCTCTGAATGTGGGTAGCATCTTTACCATAAGTCCCTCAGAGCTGTCTTGTGTCATTTCAGTGCTGCTGGTACAGGAGCCCCTTACATTTGATTTTACCATAGTATATCAGTCTCTGTGTACAATGTTCTTCTGGCTCTGCTCCTTTCGCTCTGCATCACTTCCTGGAGGTCTCTCCAATTTGCATGGAACTCCTCCAGTTTATTATTCCTTTTAGCACAATAGTATTCCATCACCCGCATATACCACAATTTGTTCAGCCATTCCCCAATTGAAGGACATCCCCTCATTTTCCAGTTTTTTGCCACCACAAAAAGCACAGCTATAAATATTTTCATACAAGTCTGTTTATCTATGACCTGTTTGGGGAACAAACCCAACAATGGTATGGCTGGATCAAAGGGCAGGCATTCTTTTATAGCCCTTTGGGCATAGTTCCAAATTGCCATCCAGAATGGCCGGATCAGTTCACAACTCCACCAGCAATGCATTAATGTCCCGATTTTGCCACATCCCCTCCAACATTCATTACTCTCCCCTTCTTTCATTTTAGTCAATCTGCTAGGTGTGAGGTGATACCTCAGAGTTGTTTTGATTTGCATTTCTCTAATTATTAGAGATTTAGAACACTTTCTCATGTGCTTATTGATAGTTTTTATTTTTTTATGTGAAAATTGCCTATTCATGTCCCTTGCCCATTTATCAATTGGGGAATTGCTTGATTTTTTATACATTTGCTTTAACTCCTTGTATATTTGAGTAACTAGACCCCTGTTCCAGTTTTTCGTTATAAAGATTTTTTCCCAATTTGGTGTTTCCCTTCTGATTTTGACTACATTGTTTTTGTTTGTACAAAAGCTTTTTAGCTTAATATAATCAAAACCATTCAATTTACATTTTGTAATTTTCTCTAACTCTTGCTTGGTTTTAAAATCTTTCCTTTCCCAGAGATCTGACAGGTATACTATTCTGTGTTCACTTAACTTATTTATAGTTTCCCTCTTTATATTCAAGTCATTCACCCATTCTGAATTTATCTTGGTGTAGGGTGTGAGATGTTGATCTAAACCTAATCTCTCCCATATTGTTTTCCAAATTTCCCAGCAGTTTTTGTCAAATAGTGGATTCATGTCCCAAAAGTTGGGCTCTTTGGGTTTATCATACACTGTCTTGCTGACATCATTAACCCCAAGTCTATTCCACTGATCCTCCCTTCTATCTCTTAACCAGTACCATATTGATTTAATGACTGCTGCTTTATAGTATAGTTTAATATCTGGTACTGCTAGGTCCCCTTCCTTCACATTTTTTTTCATTATTTCCTTTGATATTCTTGATCTTTTGTTATTCCAAATGAAATTTGTTATAGTTTTTCCTAATTCAGTAAAGAAGTTTTTTGGTAATTTGATAGGTATGGCACTAAATAGGTAAATTAATCTGGGTAGTATGTTCATTTTTATTATGTTAGCTCGTCCTACCCATGAACAGTTAATGGCTTTCCAATTGTTTAACTCCAGTTTTATTTGTTTGGAAAATGTTTTGTAGTTGTTTTCGTATAATAGCTGTGTTTGTTTTGTTAGATTGATTCCCAAGTATTTTATATTGTCTAGGGTGATTTTAAATGGTGTTTCTCTTTCTACCTCTTGCTGTTCTAATGTGTTGGAAATGTATAGAAATGCTGATGATTTATGTGCATTTATTTTGTATCCTGC
>NC_058131.1:166222395-166377348 GCF_016433145.1 Gracilinanus agilis | reverse complement strand
ATCTGACAGGTATACTATTTTGTGTTCACTTAACTTATTTATAGTTTCCCTCTTTATATTCAAGTCATTCACCCATTCTGAATTTATCTTGGTGTAGGGTGTGAGATGTTGATCTAGACCTAATCTCTCCCATATTGTTTTCCAAATTTCCCAGCAGTTTTTGTCAAATAGTGGATTCATGTCCCAAAAGTTGGGCTCTTTGGGTTTATCATACACTGTCTTGCTGATGTCATTTATCCCCAGTCTATTCCATTGATCCTCCTCTCTATCTCTTAGCCAGTACCATATTGTTTTGATGACTGCTGCTTTATAGTATAGTTTAATATCTGGTACTGCTAGGCCCCCTTCCTTCACATTTTTTTCATTATTTCCCTTGATATTCTTGATCTTTTGTTATTCCAAATGAAATTTGTTATAGTTTTTCCTAATTCAGTAAAGAAGTTTTTTGGTAATTTGATAGGTATGGCACTAAATAGGTAAATTAATCTGGGTAGTATGTTCATTTTTATTATGTTAGCTCGTCCTACCCATGAACAGTTAATGGCTTTCCAATTGTTTAACTCCAGTTTTATTTGTTTGGAAAATGTTTTGTAGTTGTTTTCGTATAATAGCTGTGTTTGTTTTGTTAGATTGATTCCCAAGTATTTTATATTGTCTAGGGTGATTTTAAATGGTGTTTCTCTTTCTACCTCTTGCTGTTCTAATGTGTTGGAAATGTATAGAAATGCTGATGATTTATGTGCATTTATTTTGTATCCTGCCACTTTGCTAAAGTTGTTGATTATTTCTACCAGCCTCTTAGTTGATTCTCTAGGATTTTTTAAGTATACCATCATATCATCTGCAAAGAGTGATAGCTTAGTCTCCTCATTGCCTATTTTGATACCTTCAATTTCTTTTTCTTCTCTAATTGCTATTGCTAGTGTTTCTAGTACTATGTTGAATAATAGAGGTGATAATGGGCATCCTTGTTTCACTCCTGATCTTATTGGGAAGGCTTCTAATTTATCCCCATTGCATATAATGCTTGTTGATGGTTTTAGGTATATATTGTTTATTATTTTTAGGAAGGGTCATTCTATTCCTATACTTTTCAATGTTTTCAATAGGAATGGATGCTGTATTTTGTCAAAGGCTTTTTCAGCATCTATTGAGATAATCATGTGATTTTTGTTTGTTAGACTGTTGATATGGTCAATTATGTGGATGGTTTTCCTAATGTTGAACCATCCTTGCATTCCTGGTATAAATCCCACCTGATCATGGTGGATGACCTTCTTAATTACTTGCTGGAGTCTCTTTGCTAATATTCTGTTTAAGATTTTTGCATCTATGTTCATTAGGGAGATTGGTCTGTAGTTTTCTTTCTCTGTTTTTGATCTCCCTGGCTTTGAAATCAGTACCATATTTGTGTCATAAAATGAATTTGGTAGGACTCCTTCTTTGCTTATCATATCAAATAATTTGTATAGTATTGGGATTTGTTGCTCTTTGAATGTCTGATAGAATTCACTTGTGAATCCATCAGGCCCTGGTGATTTTTTCTTAGGGAGTTCTTTAATGGCTTGTTCAATTTCTATTTCTGATATGGGATTATTTAGGTATTCTACTTCTTCTGCTGTTAATCTAGGCAATTTATATTTTTGTAAATATTCATCCATATCTCCTAAATTGTTATATTTGTTGCCATATAATTGGGCAAAATAGTTCTTAATGATTGCCTTAATTTCCCCTTCTTTATAGGTGAGGTCTCCCTTTTCATCTCTAATACTGTCAATTTGGTTTTCTTCTTTCCTTTTTTTTATTAGATTGACTAGTACTTTGTCTATTTTATCTGTTTTTTCAAAATACCAGCTTCTAGTCTTATTTATTAATTCAATAGTTCTTTTACTTTCGATTTTATTAATTTCTCCCTTAATTTTGAGTATTTCTAATTTAGTTTTCATCTGGCGGTTTTTTATTTGTTCGCTTTCTAATTTTTTGAGTTGCATGCCCAATTCATTAATCTCTGCCCTCCTTAATTTGTTAATATATGCACTCAAGGATATAAATTTCCCCCTGAGTACTGCTTTGGCTACATCCCACAGAGTTTGGTAGGATGTCTCATCATTGTCATTCTCTTCAATGAAATTGTTGATTGTTTCTATGATTTCTTCTTTGACAATTTGGTTTTGAAGCATCATATTGTTTAATTTCCAATTGGTTTTTGACTTGCCTGTCCAGGTGCCCTTACTGATTATTATTTTTATCGCATTATGTTCTGAGAAGGTTACATTTATTATATCTGCTCTTTTGCATTTGTTTGCCATGATTCTATGCCCTATTACATGGTCAATCTTTGTAAATGTACCATGTGCAGCTGAAAAGAAGTTGTATTCCTTTTTGTCCCTATTTATTTTTCTCCACATATCAATTAAATCTAATTGTTCTAGGACTTCATTCATCTCTCTTACCTCTTTCTTAGTTATTTTTTGGTTTGATTTATCTAGATCTGAAAGAGGAATATTTAGATCTCCCACTATTATGGTTTTACTATCTATTTTCTTCTTGAGCTCTGCCAGTTTCTCCTTTATGAATTTGGATGCTATACCACTTGGTGCATATATATTGAGCAGTGTTATTTCCTCATTATTTATACTGCCTTTAATCAGGATGTAATGACCTTCCCTGTCTTTTTTAATCATATCTATTTTTACTTTGGCTTTGTCAGAGATCATGATGGCCACTCCTGCCTTCTTTTTCTCATTTGATGCCCAAAAGATTTTGCTCATACCCTTAACCTTGAACTTGTGTGTGTCTACCCGCCTCATATGTGTTTCTTGTAGACAACCTATGGTAGGATTTTGGTTTCTGATCCACTCTGCTATTTGCTTCTGTTTTATGAGTGAATTCATCCCGTTCACATTCAGAGTTACAATTGTTAGTTGTGTATTCACTGACATTTTTTGTATCCTCCCCTAGACCCACTCCTTCTTATTGCACTATTTTCTTTTACACCAGTGGTTTGCTTTGAGCCAGTATCCCTTATCCCCTCCCTTGATTGACTCCCCTTTCTGCCCCCTCCCTTGTTGTTCCCTTCTTTTTGTTTTTCTAAAGACCAAATGAATTCCCTCCCCCTTCTTCTTCCCTCCCTTTTTGGCCTCCCCACTCCCCTGCTCCCTTTGGTTTATCCCTTCTGACTTTCTCAGTAGGGTTAGATAGAGTTTTTTATCCAGATGGATAATAAAGCTACTCTTCCTTCTCCCGGTTGATTACACTGAGAGTAAGGTTTGATTATGCTCTCTTCCTCTCCTTCTTATGATATTATTCATCCCCTCCCCTTCCCATGCCCTCTTTGTGTGTAATAGAATACCTTATTTTTCTTATTTACTCGGATTTTTCTCGGTGTCCCCTACTATTCCCCCCCTCTTTCCCACCCCCCATGTCTTCTTAGACCATTTAGTATCCTGTCCTCTCCCTATGAATTATTCTTCTGGTTGCTATAGTAGTGAATATTATAATAGTGTATAGAGTTCACTACAGAGAATTATACATAGCATTTCTCCACCTAGTAATACAGATAATTAGATCTTATTTATGCCCTTAAAGAGTCAAGCTTAAAAGACTATGAGTTTTCTTTCTTTTCCCTCAGTTTCTTATTTACCTTTTCATCTTTCTCTTGATATTTGTGGTTGAGTGTCAAACTTTCCATTTAGTCCTGGTCTCTTTTGTGCAAAAACTTGGAATTCTTCAATTTTGTTGAAAGCCCATATTTTCCCCTGAAAGTATATGGTTAGTTTCGCTGGGTAGTTGATCCGTGGTTGCAGGCCCAGCTCTCTTGCCTTTCTAAATATTGTATTCCAAGCCTTGCAGTCTTTTAGTGTTGAGGCTGCCAGATCCTGTGTGATCCTTATTGGTGCTCCTTGATATTTGAATTGTCTCTTTCTGGCTTCTTGTAAGATTTTTTCTTTAACTCGAAAGCTCTTCAATTTCGCTATTATATTTCTGGGTGTTGACTTTTCTGGGTCCAGTGTAGAGGGTGTTCTATGGATCCTTTCAATGTCTATATTGCCCTCTTGTTGTAGAACTTCAGGGCAATTTTGCTGAATAATTTCTTTAAGTATAGAGTCCAAGTTTCTATTAATTTCTGCCTTTTCTGGAATACCAATGATTCTCAAGTTGTCTCTTCTAGACCGGTTTTCTTGGTCTGTCACTCTCTCATTGAGATATTTCATGTTTCCTTCTATTTTATCAGTCTTTTGACTTTGTTTTATTTGTTCTTGTTGTCTTGAGAGATCATTGGTTTCTAAATGTTCGATTCTAGCCTTTAAGGACTGGTTTTCGGCTCTAATGTTTTGGTTTTCCTTTTCAATCTGGTCATTTTTGGTCTTCAGTTGTCTTGTCTCACTTTCCAATTGAGAAATTCTGCCTTTTAAACTGTTATTTTCTTGCCAGATTTCTTCCATCTTCCTCAGCATTTCATTTTTAAACTCTTCCATAGCTTGTGACCAGCTTTCATTTTGGGGGGGAGGTTTGGGTTTTGTTTTCCCTCCTCTGGTGTCTGGATTTTCTCTGTGTAGAAGTTGTCCAGTGTTCCAGAATTTCTCTTGATAGTCTTTTTCTTCTGGACTTCCTTATTGCTGGCCATTATTGGCCCCGCCCCTTTTCAGCTTTGTCTTTGCACTCAGGGTCTGCCTGGGCCTTGCAAGCTTGGGGGGGGGGGCTCCGGGCTCCTTGTCCTCGGGGTCAGGCCTCCTGGTAGTTCCCTGTTTGCCCCTCTGCCCGAGGTTCCTTCAGCAGTCTTTGGGGCTGCTTCCACAGCCGTGCTCTGGTCTGCACCAGGTCCTCACTGGAGGTCCAAGCCTGGGCTGGAGCTAGGGCACTGCCTTTGCCTGCACAGATGCTCTTAGGGCCCTGCCTTCACCCCCGCAGAAGGTAGTGAAAGTCCGTGGGCTGGAGATCTTTATTCGCCCCTGAGGCGATGCCTTCAGTGCTTGGGAAAGGCCGTGTTTTAGGGGCCTTTGTCCTGGCCCGAGGCGGTGCCTTCACCCACGTGGACACTCCAGGAAGGTCGGTGTGCGCCCCCAGCCACCTGGGGTCCCTCCTCTTGCAGCGCACAGGTACAAGCCCCGGGGCTGCCAGGGATTATCTGGTTGCCCCAGTCCTGTTTACCCCGCTTGTGACTTGGTGTTGTGAGAGGTATGCGGTGGGGGGGTGGGGGAGGGGCTTCTTCCTCTCACGTTTTAGTGAGAGCTGTTTCACCCCTTTATAGCGTGGAAATGCCCCGATTCTTCGTACCTTCAATGCTGCGCCCTGTTGTGGGGTTCCTTCGTTCCTCTGGACTCATTTTTATGTTCCCTTGAGGGGTTCTGTATGGTTCGGTCAGGAGAGATCGAGCAGCTGCTCCTTACACTGCCGCCATCTTACCCGGAAGTCCACGTTTTCCCTCTTAAGAGATGGGAATCTTTGTATCAAATATTCCTCCCTGATAAGAGTTTGATATCCAAGATCCTAGCAAAAAAAACTAAGAAAAAGTAGATGTCCATCAGTTAGAGAATGGCTAAACAAATTGTGGCACATGAATGTAATGAAATGTTAATATGTAATATAAGAATCATCACGTATGGTGAATAACGAGAACCTTGAAATGACTTAGATGAAAGGATGCAAAATGAAGTAAACAGGGCCAGGAAGAAATTTATACAATTTACTCAAAAAATGTAAGAGAAACAAAATAATAAAATACAAATATTACAAAATTGCATTTAAAAACAGTGACCCCCAAAGAGCAGATATAAGAAAAGACACCTTCCTCTATTCCTCTGCAGCAGTGAATGTCCATAAGTGTGGAATATTGCATATGCTTTGAGATTTTTATGTATCAATTGATTATATTGATTTCCCTCTTCTTTTTTTTCTTTTAATTAAGAAAATTATTTGTTGTATGGAATGGCTCTCCTAGAGGAAAGATAGGGAAGTATATAGAGGGGAAATTAGGTGATATAAAAACAAAAGATCACTTTTAATTTATTTTTTTAAAAGAAAATTCTAGGGAATAAGCAACAAAACTGAGACCCTTAATAGCTCCAATAAATACATAACAAAATCTAGAAAAAAGGGAAGTTCCATTCAAAATAGCTAGAAAGTGCATAAAATATTTACCGTCTACCATCTACCATTTACTATTTACCATCTACCATCTACCATTTACCATTTACCATCTACCAAAGCACACTCAATACTTATTTATACTGAATTACAAAATGTTTCTTATAGAAATAAAGAACAACTTATTTTTTTTTAAACCCTTACCTTCTGTCTTGGAATCAATACTGTGTGTTGGCTCCAAGGCAGAAGAGCGGTAAGGGTAGGCAATGGGGGTCAAGTGACTTGCCCAGGGTCACACAGCTGGGAAGTGTCTGAGGCCAGATTTGAACCTAGGACCTCCCGTCTCTAGGCCTGGCTCTCAATCCACTGAGCTACCCAGCTGCCCCCAAGAACAACTTATTAAGCTAGAGAAATGTTCAGTTTTCATCTGGGGCCGTGTCAACAAAATAAAAATAACAATACTATTGGAGTTTATTTACAAGTTTAATGCCATACCAATGAACCTACCAAAACTACCACCAAAAGAATTGTTGTATATAAATAATTGGTGTATACAGCATCTTTCTTTTTGTATACAAAAGGGATATTTTACAGAATTAAATTAAAATAATAACAAAATTCATCTTAAGGAATGAAAGATTTAGAATATAGAAAAGGGAATCACATTTTCAGAACTATATTATTAAGCAACGACCATTAATATCATCTGATAAAAATATAAATTTCCCAGATTAACAGAAGAGGAAATAGAATACCTAAATAACTCTCTCTTAGAAAAAGAAATTGAACAAGCCATTTATGAGCTCCCTATGAAAAAATCATGAGGACCAGATGAATTCACAAGTGAATTCTACCACAGATTTAAAGAACAATTAATTTCAGTACTATATATACTATTTGGAAAAATAGCCTAAGAAAGAGTCCAGACAAATTCTTTTTATGACACAAATATGATGCTGATACCTAAACCAGGAAGTGAAAAAAAGAGAAATAAAATTATCCATCAATCTCCCTAATGAATATTAATGCAAACATTTTACATAAAATACCTGCAAGGAAACTATAACAACATATCACAAAGATTTTATACTATGATCAGATGGACTCTATACCAGCAATGTAGGACTTGTTCAATATTAGAAAAACTATCAGCATAATTTACCTTATCAAAAACAAAAACAACAAAGACTATCTAAACAGATACAAAAAAACTTTTGACAAAATACAACTCCCATTCCTATTTTTAAAAAACACTGGAGAATTATGTATTATTAAATTAGTTAATTAAATTATTACTATCTATCTAAAACCATCATCAAGCATTATCTGTAATAGATATAAGCTAAAAGCCTTCCTAGTAAGATCAGAGGTTAAGCAAGACAACTATTATTCAATATTGTCCTAGAAATGCTAACCATAGCAATAAGAAGAGAAAAAGAAATTGAAGGAATTAGAGTAGGTGATAAGGAAATAAAATTATTACTCTTTGCAGATGATATGATGGGATATGTGGAAATATTTAATAACTTTAGTAAAGTTTCAGGATGTAAAATAAACCCACATGAACCATAAATATTTCTATATATTACCAACAAAGTCCAACAGCAAGAGATAGAAAGAGAAATTCCATTAAAATGATGGCAGAAAATATAAAATACTTGGGAGTCTACCTGCTAAGACAAACCCAAGAACTATATGAACATAAATACAGAACACTTTTCACACAAGTAAAGTCAGATCTAAACAACAGGAAAAATATTAATTGCTCATTGGTAGACTGGGCCAATATAAAAAGTGGCAATTCTACCTAAAGTAATCTACTCATTCAGTATCATACCAATCAAACTACCAAAAAATTATTTTGTAGAACTAGAAAAAATAATAACAAAATTTATCTAAAACAAAAAGCCAATAATATCAAAAGAATCAATGGGGAAAAGATATGTAGGAAAGTGGCTTAGCCATACAAGTTCTCAAATTATATTACAAAGTGATATTCATCAAAACAAGCTGGTACTGGCTAAGAAATAGAATAGTGGATCAGTGGAATAGACTAGATACACAATGCACAGTAGTAAAATGTCTATAGTAATCTAGTGTTTGGTAAATCCAAATGTCCAAGTTTTGGGGGCAAGAACTCATTATTTGACTAAGGCTACTGGGAAAACTGGAAAGCAGTTTGGCAAAAACTAGGTCTAGACCAACACTGTATACCACTGTATACTCACACTGTATATCAAGATAAAATTTTAAAAAGGTGCATGATTTAGAGACCTAAGGAATGATAACATAAGCAAATTAGAGGAGCATGGAATAATTTACTTGTTGGATCTAAAGATAAATTTGTGACTAAACAAGAGATAAGGAGCATTATGAGATGCAAAATGGATAATTTTGATTAAATGAAAAGGGGTTTTACACAAATAAAACCAATGCAGCTAAGATTAGAAGAAAAGCAGAAAACTGAGGGGTTGGTGAGGTTTACAGCAATTTTCTCTAATAATGTCTCATTTCTCAAACATACAGTGATCTGAATACTATGATCCCCCAATAGATGAATGGTCAAGGGATATCAACAGGCTGCTTTTAGACAAAGAAATCCAAGCTATCTATAGTCATATGAAACAATGCTCTAAGTCAGTGGTGGGCAAACTACGGCCTGCGGGCCAGATGTGGCCCCCTGAAATGTTCTATCTGGCTTTGCAACATTATTCCTAATCTGATGAATACAATGAGTAGGATACAATACAGTGAAACTTCGAAAGAGTTGCCTTAGAAACAGACTGACATGAGCATTTCCTTTCCTTTGGCCCCCTCTTTAAAAAGTTTGCCCATCACTGATCTAAGTCACTACTAATTTATGCAATTAAAACAACTCCAGTAACACCTTATACCTATCAGTTTGACTAATATGACAGAAAAGGAAAATGACAAATGTTGTAAGGGATGTGGGAAAATTGGGACACTACTGCATTGTTGGTAGAGTTGTGAACTGTTCCAACCATTTTGGAGAGGAATATGGAACTATGCCTAAAAGGCTATATAAGACTGTGCATACATTTCGACCCAGCAATAGCACTATTAGGTCTGTATCCCAAAGAGATTAAAAAAGGGGTAGGGGACAACATATATGTACAAACATTTATAGTAGCTCTTTTTGTGGTGGCAAAGAATTGGAAAGGGGATGCCCATCAATTGGAAAATGACTGAACAAGCTTTGGTATGTGATTGTGATGGAATATTATTGTGCTATAAGAAATGACAAGCAGGATGCTTACAATAAAACCTAGAAAGCTTTACATGAACTAATGCAAAGTGAAATGAGTAGAAGTAGATCAATTGTACACAATATTGTATGATGATCAACTGTGAATGACTTAGCTATTCTCAGCAAAACAATGATCCAAGACAATTCCAAAGGACTCATGATGAAAAGTGTTATCCACATCCAAAGAAAGAACTGATGGAGTCTGAATGCAGATAAAAGCATATTTTTAACTATTATTTTGGGGGGTGGGGGAAGGTTATCTGTGTTTTCTTTCACAACATGACTAATATGGACATTTTTTGCATGAATGCACATGTATAACCTGTATCAAACTACTTGCCTTTTCATGGGGGTGGGGGAGGGTGGAGAGACAGCAAGGCAGAGAAAGAGAGAGAGAGAGAGAGAGAGAGAGAGAGAGACAGAGAGAGAGAGAGAGACAGAGAGAGAGAGAGAGACAGAGAGAGAGAGACAGAGAGAGACAGAGAGAGAGAGACAGAGAGAGAGAGACAGAGAGAGAGAGACAGAGAGAGAGACAGAGAGAGAGAGAATTTGTAACTCAATTTTTAAATGATTGTTAAAAATTCATGTAATTGGAAAAAATATTTAAAATGGTCAAAAAAGGATTTGATAGTAGTTTAAAAATAGAAAAGTAATTTAATGGAATAAACTAGAAAAAGAAGAATCAGCAATAATTTAATAAGCTAGCCTATTATTTGATGAACCAGGAAATGTGTATATGCATGTGTGTATAAGTATAAAACTTGGGAAAGTACTCCCTATTTGATAAGAACTGCTGGGAAACTGAAAAGTAGTCTGGCAGAAATTAGGTTTAGATTAACCTCACACCTTATTCCACAAAAATTCAAAATGAATACATGGCCCAAATAATAATAAGCATACCCAAAAGAAACTAGAAAAAAGGAAACTACACACCTTTCATAGTATTGGTAGGGTATGGTTTTTGAACCAAAGAAGGAATAGAGATAATTACAAAAGGCAAAACAGATAATCCTCATTATCTGAAAATGAAAAGCTTCATCTAAGAAAAAAGTGGAAGTAAATGACTAGGGGGTGGGTTGGGGGAAATCTTTTTATCAATTATCTCTGGTAAGGGTTTGACATCACTAATAGAAATATCCAAGACTAAATTCATATTCCCGATAGAGAAGTTTTCAAAGGATATGAACAGTTCTCAGGAGAACTGTAAACTGTTAACCACATGAAAGAGTGCTTGAAATTCCTAGTAATGAGAGAAATGCAAATCAAAATAATCCTGGGGATTTAACTCATGCTCAGAAGATTGGCAACGATGACAAAAGATGGGAAAAATCCAACTTGGAGGAGTATGGAGAGGCCATAGTAGTACATTGTTCGTATATTCTGGAAAGCATTTTGGAATTATATAAAGTAACTAAACAGTCTCTAACCTTTGACTCAGAGATTGTACTGCTAGATTTATACCTCAAAGAGGTCACTGATAAAAAGAATAGCTCCATTTATATGGAAATATTTATAGCTGCACTTTTGTAGTGGCAAAGAAATAGGAAAAAAAATATGTGTCCATTGATTAGAGAATGACTAAACAAATTGTGGTATATAAATGAATTGGAATATTTCTGTACAGTAAGAAACAACAGATATGGAGAATACGGGGAAGTATGGAAAAATTCAGATGAAGTGATGCAAAGCCAGGAAAACAATGTATACAATAATTACAAAACCATTTTTAAAATGAATTTTGCAACATCACAAATAAGAAGCATGGCCCTAGAAAATATTCCATTTCACCCATCCTTAAATCCTTTGGAGAGGTGGGAAGTCCATTGATATGAAATATTACATATATTTTCATATCTGGGGGGATGTAATGATTAGTTGTGCTGATTTTTTCTCTTCTTCATTGTTTTCATTTTTAAGAACAGATTTTGTTGTATGGGTTGGCTTTCCAGGAAAGAGGATGAGAAAAACATGAGGGGAATTAAAGTTACATATAATCTAAGTCAATAAAAGCATTTAAAATAATAAAGGAAATTAGAACAAGTGGTTGTCCAAAAGATGAAATAACAACCAAATAATTGCAGCATTGATCATAAATGGACTAAATTCTCTAATAAAAAGAAAAGGAGTTAAAAACAGGAAACACATTTAAACCAGAATATTTAATTAGATTGAAAATAAAGGAGTACCAAAATGTATCATACTACTAGAGGAACACTAATGGTATCATGAAAAGATATAATTCCAACCAGAAAGTATGAAAATGTGGGCATTATATTATGCTAAAAAATTCTTATCAAACTGAGAATATATTCATTATAAATACCATCTTGTATGCATTAAAATAGAACAAAATACAAACAAATAAAAAACCAATGATGGAAGAACTGTAGGGGAATGGACAACAATTCATTGCTGATAGATTGGTAGTCAGATGCAAAGATGTTAAAGGTCAATATAGTAATAGACAATAAAATTGACTGTGACTCCTGATCACCCAATAATTTCATCACTAAGATTTAATCCTAAAAATATCACAAAATAGGAAAAATAAACCCATATTTATAAAACATTCACAAGTGCTTTATCTGAAATAGTCCTAAAGGGAGGAAAAATCTGAACACAACTCATGCATTTAAAAAAGGGATCAATAAATTATGATACATGCATATAACATATATAATAACTAATTGACACAGCTCACAACTAAGGCAACTGCTAAATTGGCACATCATGAATGATAGTAATAAAAGATTCTCCTCCTCCTCCCCTTCTTAAATCTAGTGAATATTTTACCACGAGTACACGTTAGTGTCAGTCTACAGCGAGAGCTGTGTTCAATCGTGTCCAACGGTCCCTGACCCCATTTGGGGTTTTCTTGGCAAATACACTACGGTGGTTTGCCATTCCCTTCTCTAGCTCATTTGACAGACGAGGAAACTGAGATATACAAGGTTAAGCGATTTACCCAGGGTCACACAGATAATAAGTATCTGAGGCTGGGCAGTCCAACTGAGCTTAAGCTAAGGTAACTCGCTTCCAGCACTGCAAGGACTCAATGTCTTCTGTTTCTTCATGGTGTCCTCACGCTACTCCCCCAGGCACAGTTTCCCTACGGTAGGTCACTCGCTTGGGATCCCCAAGACCTGTTCCTCTGAGCAGCTCCACTCCAGACAGCTAAGGACTGGCTTTCATCTCAACTCGCAGAGGTCACGTCACGAGAACCTTCTCCTGCCTCAACTGCCCGGGGTTGCTTCTTGCTGATGCTTCGTCTCCTAAAACGCAAATCACTGCACCACAAGAGGAATGGCTAGGAGAAGAGAGTGAAATCTCTTCCCGCCGCAATAATTTAGGATCCCTCTTGAAGACTGAGTTATTCTTCTAAAAAGCAGGTTCCCTCCTTAGCTGGCGAAGGTCAGGGCTGCTTGAAGCTGTTTCCTGCTTCAAATGACTCAGAGAATGGGTCGCCTTTTTTTAAAGGACCGAGGTGGGGAGGAGCGGGGCGGGGAAGAATCCTTGACTAGTCATTGAGTAACGGACCTCTCTCCTCTTTTCCTGGAAGAGCTTCATTCTTTGCAAAGAAGCAACAAAGTATAAGCCTCTCTTTCCTCTTCAAGATTGAATAACTCTGCAAGGCTGCTAGATGGCAGAATTGAGTGCAGAAAAGACCCAAGTTTGAATCTAGTTATCAGATATTTACTAGCCATGGGACCCTGGACAACTCACTTAATCTTTGCCTCAGTTTCCTCAAATGCAAAATGGAGATGATAATGTTTATTATTATTAAATTAAAATTTCTCAGGTTTGTAAAATTTAAATGAGATATTTGTAGAACGTTTAGCACATTTTCCAGTATGTTGTAGATGTAGATTTCTCTTCTTCCCTCTTTTCTCCCTCCTTTTCTTCCTTTCTTCATTCCCTTCCTTCTTTCTCTCTTTTCCTTTCCTTCCTCCCTCCCTTCCTCTCTCCTCCTTTCTTCTTTCATTTCCTCCTTTTTTTCTTTTTTCTCCCTTCCTTTCTTTCCTTTCCTCTCCTCTTTTCTCCCTCCTTCCTTTCCTTCCCTTCCACACTTCATTCCTTTCTTCTTGTCCTTCCTTCCACCCAAATAATTTGGAAGGAAGACTCATTAATCAGGGATGTCTGATCAATTCCCTCCTTACTACTTACCTCACCAGGTTGTTGTGAAAATCAGATAAAATAATATTTGTAAAACACATAGCACAGTGGCTGATGCATAATAGATACCATATAACAAATGTTTATTCTCCTCCTGTTTCCCTACTACACGTTTACGGAAATATTATATTGCCTTGAAATTATAAATATTAAGTATACCGAGAAAGTAGAAAGTCCTAGAGAATGTGCTGGAAAGAATGATCAGCAAAAATAGAACTGTATACATATTGACAATTTACATATATGTGTAAATGTATATATATAGGTGGGTGTACATGTGAATGCAAAAATACATGTATGATTGATTAGGGTGCCTTCATAAGGATTTTGAGAGCATCTTTCAATGGAGGTTATGGAAATACCTATTGTCCCTTATTGATGGGATTAAGCACATCTCCTTTGGAGTTCCCTGGCAATTAGAAGAGCACACATACCTTTGGTTAGAACTTCTGGTCCTTGCTTCCTCTCTGCATCTACTACAATGCTTCTTGGAGGGAAAGATAACTACTGGCTAGAGAATGAACCCAACCTCTATCTTGACTTGCCAGTATTATGGAATTGTTTGGACAGTGCAGAACTGAGGTGAAATATAAAATGCCTATTCATCATTCTCTACAATTACATCACTTCTTGATGTTCTAAATAACCTATTAGGAGAGTATAAAAGTTATGTTACTCTAGCCTGTTTTAAGTCTTTGTTAATGCATATCTCTTAGGGTCGTTTGTTTTCATAGTTTCTTTTGCGTAGAGGATATAATTTGCTCTTCCACCCTAAAAATCGTTGTATTTTGAGATATTTTCTATTATCTCCCTTTTGGAGAGACCTCAGACATTAATCACACCTAAACTTAAAGTTATTTTCCTCAGGGTGCTGGGGTGGAGAGTTAAAAACCAAGTAGCACAAGAAAAAAGGGCTGACCCTTATTTTAGGTGGTTAGGTTCTCCCAGAGCTGAAAGATATTCCTTCACAGAGGAGTGAGCATGTGTCCTCAGCCCTCCTAGACCCAGAAGTGATTATTATTTTTTTAATTATTATAGATAAATTTGTATATTTATAGGGAAAAGAGAGAAGAAAAAGGAGAGAGAGAAAGAGAGAGAGAGAGTGAAAGAGAGAGTGAGAGAGAGAGAAGAGACAGACAGTAAGACCTCTGAGATAAACATAGAGGAGATGGTAGACAGATAGATAGATAGATAGATAGATAGATAGATAGATAGATAGATAGATAGATAGATAGATAGATAGATAGACAGACAGAGTGGAAGTGACAATAACAGTGAAGATGGGAATGAATCTGAGCAAGATACCAAAAATCTCTAATTAATTCTATAACTAATAGCTTGACATAATCAGAATTAACCCAGTATACTGCCGGATGAGGAGACTTAAAGATAAGCCAGAGGTACTCATCTTGGCTATAAAAACCAGAGGCCCTTGTCATTGGCATAAATCCTACACAAGAGTAAATGCCACCTTGACCCTGAAAGAAATCCTAAATCTTATAAATGACTCCAAGGTTGTTCCTTGTTATATTTTCAAGTGAACTCATACTTATTTGGGCTTCCACATATATGTGTGAATTCTTTCTCTCTAAGGAAATAAACAACTACTATAGAAACTAATCTCTTTGACTATTTTTCCAGGATTGATAATAGACAGACAGACAGATAGATAGACAGAGATAGAGAGATAGGCAAACAGAGAGATACATAGACATTCAGAGACAGAACAATAGACAAACATAGATAGACAGATAAACAAATAGACAGAGATAGAAAGATAGACAGAGATAGATAGAGAGATAGACAGAAACAGACACATAGCTAGACAAAGATAGATAGACAGACAGACAGCTATCTCACAAAACCAAAGGTAGAATTTCCAAAGGACTCAGAATGGGATGCAGAGCAAACATATTTTTGTTTGTTCCTCTTTGTTAATGTATATGTTACATAAGATTAAATTATTTTGCATTTTATTGCTTTATTAGCTAAATTTACAATAAATCATCTTAAAATATTTGCAAAACACCATTCTAACAACCCTGTGAGGTACATAATGCTAGTATTTTAGTCACTTTTTTTCAGGTGAGAAGACAGAGGCTCAGCTAATTGGTGTGACTTGCTCAAAATCACGCAATGATTAATTGACACAGCTGGGACTGGATTATGGAATCAAATATTTAGAGTTGCAAGATAACTTGGAGGTTATTCAATAAAAGCCCCCCCCCCCTCTCTCTCTCTCTCTCTCTCTCTCTCTCTCTCTCTCTCTCTCTCGTATTTATTTATTTATTTTAGCTGAGAAAACTGAGGTCCAGGTATTTCTTAATCCAAAGTCACACAGTTAGTGATTGGCAGCACTGAGATTTGAGACTATGTTCTTTGACTCCAAATCAAGCACTCATTTCCCTCTTTGCTTTGCTCCTGACTTTTCAGACCTCAACACTATGGCTCCGCTGCAGCCTCATCCTGGAACCTCTCTCAGTACCTGGGTCCTTCTTACCCTGGAACATCCCTTTGCTTCATCGACTTTCTCCCATTAGTGAATTCTTCCCCACTGTGGAAGGGAAGTCTCAACCACCTTCATTCCCTTTTAACACACTACAGCAGTACTTTCACCGTGCACACATCTTTGAGCTCTCTTGTGGGTGACATCTTCAGCCATTAGAATATAAGCTCCTGGAGATCAGGGACTGTTTTTCTTTTCGATTCTATTTGCATCACCAGCATTTAGTACAATGCCTGACAAATACTAAGCATTTAATAAATGCTTGTTGACTTGCCTTGTTTCTTTCCACTAAGCCATATTGGTTTTTTCCTAAGGGAGAGGCTGAAAGAATATTTATTGAGAACAGTATTCTGCAGGTTCACCAGACTAGATTTAGAGTCCCAGGATTCCATCCTGCTCTCCTCAGTATTTGTTTCAAATCTTCTCTTCTCATATATTCAATTTCATCTCTTCCTGGCCCCCTCAGCAGATGTCCTCACTTCTATAATTTCTGAGAACATTCTCAATTCTGCCCTACAACAATACCTCATAATTTGTCTACAACTTCATCATTTTTCATCCTCAGACTGTCTTCTTTTTTTATTCTATTTCTATTTCTCCAACACTAATCAGCATGTGACTGGCACATTTATTGTTTGTTGAGTTGTTTCAGTCATGGCCAACTCTTTGGGATCCCATTTGGGGTTTTCTTGGCAAAGATGCTGGAATGGTTTGCCACTTCCTTCTCCAGCTTAGTTGACAGATGAGGAAACTGAGGCAAAGAGAGTTAAATGACTCATCCAGGGAAACCCTGCTAATAAGTGTCTGAGACCAGATTTGAACTCAAGAAGATGAGTTCCTGACTTCAAGTCAAGCACTCTATCCACTGTGACACCTAACTTCTCAGGCAATGTGCCAGGCACTGTGCCAAATGTTGGTAAAAAAGTATGGTACAAATAGTCCCTCCTCTCAAGGAGTTCACAATCTAACAAGGGAGACAACATGCAAACAACTTTGCCCAAACAAGATATAGAGTGTAAATGATAGGTAACCTTAGAAGGAAAGCACTGGAAATAAGGAAGACTAAAAAAGCTTCTTGAATAAGATAGGTTTTTAGTTGAGATTTAAAGGAAGCCAGGGAAGGCAGAAGGCGGAGCTGAATAGGGAGAATATTACAGGTATGCAAAAAAGTCAATGAAAATTCATGGAGTGCAGCTTGTGAGGAACAGCAAAGAAGTCTGGAAAAGTAGAATGAACCAAGTTAAGAAGAACTTTAAAAGCCAACAGAGTGGGCAGCTAGGTGGCTCAGTGGATAGCGAGCCAGACCAAGAGATAAGAGATCCTTGGGTTCAAATCTGGCTTTGGACATGTTCTAACTGTGTGAACCTGGACAAGTCACTTAATCTCAATCACCTAGCCCTTATGTTCTCGTGCCTTGGAATGATAATTAGATTCTAAGACAGAAAGTAAAGGTTAAAAAAAAAAAGCAATATAGAGGGTTTGCTATTAGATCTTGATGTAAAAGGAAACCACTAGATTTACTGAGTAGGGGTGGAGAGCTAGCCTGGCCATGTGCTTTAGGAAGATCATTTTGAAATTCAAGACAGACATTAAGTAGAAAATCCAGGTGAGATGAGGAGGACCTTCAGTAGGGTGGTGGCTAGGTCAGAGGAGAGAAGGGAGCAAATGCAAGAGATGGGTAAAGCACCCAGTGTGGAGTCAAGAAGATTCATCTTCTGAAGATGAAATCTCACCTCAGACACTTACTAGCTGTGTGATCTTGAGCAAGCCATTTAACTCTCTTTGCCTCAGTCTCCTTATCTATAAAATGAGCTTGAGAAGGAAATGGTAAACCATTATAGTATCTTTGCCAAGAAAACCCAAAATGGGATCATGAAGAGTCAGACATGACTGAAAAACTACTGAATGACTTCATCAAAGGCTATTTCTACATTTATTGATATAACCATGTGATTTGGAAATTTTTTGTTTTTAATATTGCTTTCCTAATGTCAAACCACTTTCATCCCTGGTATATATACAATTTAGTCATAGTGAATTTCTTGGATGATTTGCTATAGTCTGTCAAACAGGATTTTATTTAAAATTTTCTAGTCAACCATCATCAATGACTCTATATCATTATCAATATATCAATATCATTAATGATGGTCTGTAGTTCTATTTTTGCATTTTATCCTTCCTTAGCTAGTAGAACAATATTTATCTCATAAAGGGAGTTGGGTAGCTTGTTTTCTTTCTTAAAATTTGAGATTAATTCGTGTGGTATTGGTACTGTTCTTTTAATGTTTGGGGAAATTCTCTTGTGAATCCAGCAAGATCAGGAATTTCTTTCTTTGTTAATTCCCTTGGAATTAGTTCTATTTCCTCTCCTGTTCTGGTATTATTTAATATCTCCATTTGGTCTTTTGTTACTTTGGGTGTTTTATTTCTTTTGTGTTCTCAGTCATGTTAGTAAATAACTTAGGCATAATAAATTCTGATAATTCTTTTTATTTCTTCTGTTCTTGTTGTGATTTTATTTTGTTAATTTACTATTTTGTTTAATCGATTTTCTACCCTTTTCTTTTTAATAAAATTGACTAAAGTTTTATTAGTTTTAGTCTTTTCAAAGAATCAGCTTTCAATTTTTTCTATAGTCTTTTCAGTTTCCAATTTATCCATTTCTCTTATTTTTAATATCTCTCCTTTTGTGCTCATCTTGGGTTTATTTGCTGCCTTTCTAATTTTTCTAAATGCATATTTAGTTCATTAAGCCTTTCCTTTTCTTTCTTGTTAATGCATGTTCATAGAGATCTTATTTTTCCCCTTAGGACTACTTTGCTGCATCCCAGAAAATTTGGCATGTTGTTTCATCATTATCATTTTCCTTAATGATAATTATTGTTTCTATGATTTGTTCTTTGACATACTTGTTATTTAGGATTTCACTCAGATCTCCATTTGGGTCTGGGGTTTTTGTGCTCTCTGAACTGTTGACTATTTTTATTACATGCTAATCTGTAAAGGATGTATTTACTATTTCTGCCTTTTTGCATTTACTGGCAATATCTCTGCACCCTGATACGTGGAGTATTTTTGTAAAAATTCCACATGCAACTAAGAATTATGCATATATTTTAGCAGTCCCATTTAGAAGATACCACAAGTCTTCTAGCTCTAGTTTTTCCAGCATATTTGGACAATTCTATATTTTCTCTTCTCTGTATCTTTCTCTTATTCTTTGTAATTTGGCATCTAACATCATCATTCAAATGAATTTGCTCTCTCCAAAATTATCAATAATCTCTTAGATGCTAAATCTAATGACTTTTTCTCAATCATCATTCTTCTTGACCTCTCTTTGGTTTTTGGCATTGCCAGGCACCTTCCTCTTCAGGTGCCTTTCTTATTTCTACATATTCATGATCCTCTTCTCTCTTGGTTCTCCTCGTACCTATCTCACCATCCCTTCATCCTGTCTCCTTTGCTGAATCTTCATCCCCATCATTCGGTAATCTCCTTAGCTTCTATGGTTTTAATTATCATCTCTATGCAGTCATCTAAAGAGATCACCAAACGAAATTCCTTAGGTGGAGAAAACAAGAAAGCCTAGAATAGGGCCTTCAGTAGCCTGGTGTGGATGGAAACCCAGAAAAGGAGACAGGAGAAGAAATGGCTCAATAGATAGACAAGGCATGAGGTGATTAAGAGCTTGTACCAGGTGTGAGTACAGAGAAGAGGGCACTTACAAGAAATGTTGTGAAATTAGAAACCACAATTTAGCAACAAATTGGATTATGGGGAGTGAGTGAGAGTGAGTTGCTGAGGATGACACCAGGGTTGTGAGCCTGGGTGATTGGGAGGATAGTAATAGAGAGTAATTGGGAAGCTAGGAAGAGGTCTTGGATGGAAAGATAAGAAGTTCTGCTATTTATGCATGTTAAGATTGAGATATCTATTGGAGGATTTCCAGTTGTTTGCGTTGTGTCTACCTCTTCATGTCCTATTGGTTACTTCTGGTTGTCCCTAAGTCCCCGTTTTGCCTGTTTTGGGAGGTAGGTTAGGATTAAGGTTTCTACCTCTCAAAAAGGAAGTTCCATATTTCTTTTAACTTTTGCTAGCTCTGGCCATTCCGATTCTTATTTAAAAAAATTTTTTGATCTTCTCTATTTGTTTGGGTTGGAGCAGCTAGATGGTGCAATGGATAGAGTGCTGAACCTCGAGTCAAGAAGATTCCACTTCTTGAGTTCACATCTGGCCTAAGATATGTACTAGATGTGTGATGTTGGGCAAGTCACTTAAACCTGTTTGCCTCAGTTTCTTTATCTATAAAATGAGCAAGTAAAGGAAATGGCAAATCATTTCAGTATCTTTGCCAAGAAAACTCCAAATGGAGTTACGAAGAGTAGGACAGGACTGAAAAGAATTTGAGAACAACAAATTTATGTATTATGACAGGCTTCTTTTAAATATTGAGCAAAGTATAATATTGGATAAGATTTATAAAACTTCTCTTGTTAAGTTACAATATTACAAAATAAAACAATTCTGAAGATTTTTTTACATAATGAATATTTATATAATGAAGAATGAAATGAGTAGACCAGAAGAAATTATACACTAACATCAATATCTTAATGAAAAAACACTTTTTATAAGCTGATGAAGAATGAAATGAGCAGAACCAGGAGAACAATTTATTATAATAATACTGTAAAGACCAAAAATTTTGAAAACCATAAGAATTCTGATCAACACAATGACCAGCCATGATTCCCGAAGACTAATTATGAAGCCTTCAATTATCTCCTGAAAGAGAATTTAGGGTACCAAATATATATTTTTGAACAATACCAATTAAGGAATTTGTTTTACTTGACTATGAATATTTATGCAGAATTTATTTTTCTTTTCAATGGGTTGGGGATGGGAGAAAAAGTAGATTTCTGTTCGTTTAAGTTAAAAAAAAAAAAGACAATGCTTAAACCTCCCAAGAACTCCAGAGAACTATTTTAGAGAGAGGACTTAGAGAAGAGGTTCAAAATACACCACAATGGATTTTCTAGGGAAAGAAAAAAACCTATATATCTCCTCCCTTTCAATGCCAATCTCCCAGAATCAGCAGTGTTCATTGCTTCTACCTCTGCATTTGACCCATTTGCTCCCCAGTCCATTCCAATATGGCTTATATCCACATAATTTGATTGAAATTGTGCCCTCAAAGGTTACCAATGATCCCTTAATTGGTAAATCTAGCTTTTTTCCAGTCCTTTCCCCCCTTGGCTTCCATAGCTTTTCACACTGTTGATCAGTCCTTAGATACTCTTCCCTCCTTTGAATTTCCTAACTCTGCTCCACCTCAGCATCCTTTGCTGATCTTTATCTACTTCCTGTCTCCTTAACGCGGGTCCTCTTCTCTTCTCCCTACACCTAGTACTCACAGGACATCTTGGGAATCTCATCAAGCCACAATAAGCCAAGTATCACCTCTATGTAGATAACTCTCAAATTTATAGATTTAATTCTGATCTCTCTTCTAATGTCCAGCCACATGTGGTCAACTTCTTATGGGATTATTCCACCCAGATGGAGGGTTCTCAAACTCAACATTGCCAAAACAACACATTATCTTCCCTGCTAAACCTCCTCTCCTCAAACTTCCCTGATTCTGGGGAGGGCACAGTAGTCTCCCTATGATCTGTGCTAATAACCTTACAAAAATACCAGACGCCCCTCTGGCCCCCACCCTCCATATCCAACCAGTTTCCATAGCCTGTTGATTCTGCCTCTTGCTGGAATTGGTCTTCTCCCCACTGATAGAGCCGCTGCCGATGGTTAATCACCTCCTGCTACTCTCTTTCTCTCCAAAAAGGCACCAATGAAGCCATGTTCAGAAACCTGTGGCTCTCCATGACCCGTGAGTTAAAATTAAACTTTTCTTCCATAGTATGGAATAGAAGGTCATCTACAATCTGGATCCCACTTAAACTTGTTTCATAATACTCACCTTACATCACTTCCAAATTGAACTATTAGCTGTCCCTCTCAGCTTCTCCTTTGTAGCTTTGCCCAGGTTACCCACCTCATTTCTGCCTCAGTTTTCATACTTTAAAGCTCAATTCATTTGTCATCTCGGAGCCGCCTAGCCCTTGCCCTTCTGTCTTAGAATGGACACTAAGATAACTTTGTTCAAATGAGATATAAATAATGTAAATGGGGGCAGCTAGGTAGCACAAGTGGATAAAATGTCAGGCCTGAAGTTGAGAGGACCTGGGTTCAAATCTGCCTTCAGATACTCTCTGTGACCCTAGGCAAATTACTTAACTCCATTTGCCTAGCCCTTGCTCTTCTGTCTTAGAGTTATTACTAAAACAGAAAGTACAGGCCCAGAGACAGGAGGTCCTAGGTTCAAATCGGCCTTAGACACTTCCTAGCTGTGTGACCCTGGGCAAGTCACTTGACCCCCATTGCCTACCCTTACCCCTCTTCCACCTATAAGTCAATACACAGAAGTTAAGGGTTTAAAATTTAAAAAAAAAAAAGAATAAAGAATAAAACAGAAAGTAAGGGTTTGGAAAAAAAAGTTAACTAACTGTCTTTGGCTTGGAGTCACAATCTAGATCACATAATTACAGAACTGGCAACACAAGACATTAGAGAGGTCTTCTTAACCCTACCCCGACTTTAAAAAAATTAAAAATTAAGAAACAGGATTGTTGGGAGCAGTTAGGTGGTTCAGTGGATTGAGAGTCAGGAACAGAGATGGGAGATCCTGGGTTCAAACCTGGCCTCAAACACTTCCTAGCTGTGTGACTCTGGGCAAGTCACTTAACCCCCATTGCCTAGCCCATACCATTCTTCTGCCTTAGAACCAATATGCAGTATTAATTCTAAAATGGAAGATAAGAGTTAAAAAAAAACCAACAGGATTGCTTTTTGGTCCTTTAAACTATTTAAAATTCACATCAGATAAATTAGTCATTGCCATGTTCACTAGTTTTAAGATTTTAAACATCAGACCAAGAAACTTTTAGAGTTGTGTTAAAGTGCTTTGATTCGGCTCATTCTCTGCATTTTGAATTAATTATCATCCAGACTGAGCCAAGAGTACTTAACCTTTTCTGTGTGTGTCATGGACCCCGTTTGGCAATCTGGTGAAGCCTATAGCCTCTCAGAATAATGTTCTTAAATGCATAAATAAAATGCATAGGATCACAGAGGAAACCAATCACACAGAAATATACCAACATATATTCAGTTGAAAGATTCTACGGTCAGAAACCCTGAATTGTAGACCTACAAGTTTGAAATCTCTAAACATCTCTGTTTTGGAAGAAATCTCTGGCAGCGGTGTGGGCCTCATCACATCCTCCTGATCATTTTGGAAATAGTCTGCCTTTTCCTCCTGGCTGTGGCGGGGAGCCACGCCACCTCCTGCTCATCCTCTTCCCACTGGCACCAATCTTGCTCGGGACCGGCCACTGTCTCTCCCTAGACATTTCCATGGTGCTGCAGCATGAATACCTCACGGGGCCCTTTAAATTCCCCTTCACTTGCTGTCTTCCTCCACTGGGATGTGAGCTCACGGAGGACAAGGATCTGCTTGCTCGCTTGCATCTGTATTCCCAACACTGAACACAACGCTGAGCCCGCACTAAGCCCTTCATAAATGCTTTTTCATTCATTCATTCTTTAAAACAAAATATTGTCCCCCCAAAAAACAAAACTATGACTCTTTCTGAAAACGGCACACATCTTCCCACTAACCTACTCCTCGGCTCTAACTGCTGAGTGATTGATGCTGAGCCTTCTTCCCGGGTCCCTTGAATGAGAAACTTTGGTGTCCTCTCAACTCCTCAGTCATAATAATTAACAATAGCAAGAGCTAGCAAGGCTTGTAAAGGACTTTACAAATATTATTTCATTTTATCCTGACAACCACCCTGAGAGGTAGGCGCTGCTACTATCCCCATTTTCCAGATGAGAAAACTGAGGCAGGCAGAAGTTCAAGTTACACAGAGGTGAGACATCTAGTAAGTAGCTCAGTCTGGGTTTAAGATCCGTCTTCTTGACCCCAGTTCTAGCGCTAGTTGCCAAGTCTTGTCACTTCTAACTTAATTCTGTCTCTTACATCCATCACCATTTTTTTCTTTTTTTTTACCTGTTCTGACACAGCCGCCCCTCCATCACCTCTCACTTAGACTATTGTTGTAGCCCTGGTTGCTCTCCCTGGCTCTTCTCTCCTTTCTCCAATCCATCCTCCACTCAGCTACCAAAGCGATTTTCCTAAAGAATACTTCGGACCCCATTCTCAATAAACTCCTGGTTCCTTATCATTTCTAGGATCAATCAGTCAGCATTTCCTGAGTGCCTGCTATAGACCAGGGACTGGACTACGCATTTAGGGTCATATATAGTCTCTTAAAGCTTTTCACAATCTGCCCTCTTCCAACTTTTCGACCCTTCTTACATTCTACTCTTTCCCACTTGTTCTATGAGAGTAGCCTAATGGTTGTTCTTTGAAGTATTCTTCCACTTTTATCTCATTTTCCTTTGTATTGGCTATAGCCCAAAACTAGAATGCTCTTTCCCCTCTCACCTCCAATTTTTAAAATCCCTGCCTTCCTTTCAAATGTTACCTTCTGGAAAAACAACTGCTTGAACACACGGGCTGATGGGGATATTATTGGGGATGAAGACACTAAACAATAACTCTAGTCCAACTATCAAGAATATGGAATTAGGTCTTGATCAATGACACATGTAAAACTCAGTGGAATTGTCCCTCGGCTAAGGGGGGTTTGGGGGAGAGGGAAAGAACATGAAACATGTAACTATGGGGAAAATATTCAAAATTAAAATTAAAAAAAAAGTTACCTTCTGCAGGTCTCTCTCAAACACTTCCTTCCTCCCCACTAGTCTTTGCCCTTTAGGGTTATCTTCCATCCACTCGCTTTATTTCTTGTATATGCCTATTTATTTATGTTATCTCTCCCCATTAGACTACTGTTTGCCTTTCTTTTTGTCTGCAGAGTTTAGAGAAGCACATAATAAACATTAATTAAATACAACACTGTAAAAATGAACAAATTTGACATTGTTCAAGAATTCTGATCGACACAATGTCCAGTTGTGATTCCAGGGACCTCTGCTAAATATTGATTGCTACCTCCTGATAGAGCTGATGGATTCACAGTGCAGATTTAAATTCATATTTATTTTTGGACATAGTCAAAACAAAAATTTGTTTTGCTTGACTATGCATATTCATCATAAGGGTTTGATTTTTATTTCTTTCTCCTCTCCCTTCCCTTCCCTCTCTCCCATCTGACAAGGCAGGAGGAAGGAAAAATAAAAGCTTAAAAAAAGTAATTTCACATTTTTAAAAGTTAAAAAAAAATGCTTGCTGATTGGCATATGTAAACTGGTTCAGGTATCTTTACTGTGAATTAACTGCTCAAGAAGTTGTTTTGCTCAACTCAAACCCATTATTTGAACTGACTGGTTAATTTAGTTATAGCCATCTAACGTCATTGTGTGTGCACACACAGTCTTAGCAAAAAAGTGTTTCAGTTTACAGGAGAGCAGGGCTATTTTTAAACTGAGGACATGATTGAAATGGTCCTATAAAAACCTTAAAATAACACATTTTAGCCAGATTAAAACAGACACTGCCACTTAAAAAGCACTTAAAAAAAACCTCTCTGGGCCTACTTCCTCAGCTGTAAATGAGGGAGTTAAACTAGATGACGTGTCCAATTTCTTCCAGCTCTAACACTGCATATCTATGTTCCGAATAACTGAAGCTGGGCACTTAGAATAGTCTGTTATTTCAACATTAATTAGAATGTCTGAGCATTCTAATGTCTCATACAGAGACAGAAATTCTGTGGGCCCTTAGCTGGGCGGGTACTATGGTGCCTTACCGAAATGCATGAGTGATTATAAAAAGGCTTCAGAGACAAGCGCCCTTTATCTCAATTCGTCCCATTTCTCTGTGCTCATCTTCATAGATGAATAGCCTAAAAATGGTCAATTATCTATACACATACCTGCATACATATATGTATACATACGTCCATATGCACATCTATAATAATAAAGATGAACGAGCCATCTCCAAGTGCTCTAAAAGGAAATTAGTGCTAAATGGCCTATATTTTGAAAATTCAAAAAGTACTTTCTTTCCTCAAAATAACTTTTGTAAATGACTCAAAGACTTGAAGAAGTGATTTCTGCTTACTAAAAGCCCACGAACTACTTATCCACAGCTTCCTTAGAAAAATAATTTTCAGTGAATATCTCCACCTAGTGTTTTGAAAGATCAGAAAGCCAGCAATGGGTGCTAATCTTATAAAAGAGATGAATTTCCTCCAAAAGACAAGGCGCTACCTTTTGGAGATTATCTCTTAGTTTGTACTTTGGACTCTTCAGAATAGTAAGAAATCTCTATCAGGTACATTTTATAAGCAGTGGTTTAGCAACGATACAAATTCCTTGAGTTTATGCTACATTTATTTTTGCTATTTTTATGCTATTATTATATTATACCAGCGATTCCCAAACTTTTTTGGCCTATCGCCCCCTTTCCGGAAAAAATATTACTTAGCCCCCTGGAAATTAATTTTTTAAAAATTTTAATAGCAATTAATAGGAAAGATAAATGCACCTGTGGCCATCACTGCCTCCCTGGATCACTGCAGCACCCACCAGGGGGCGGTAGCGCCCATTTTGGGAATCACTGTATTATACATAGTATACATAGATTTATGCTACAATTAAGATCAAGGTATATAATAAACGCTTCTGCTACCCTTCTACATAAATACCTCAGCTAGTAAAAGAGCTTTTCCTTCAGGGCTTTAAGGTACCATTTGACCCCCTTAAGAATTCTCAAGACAACTATGTTCAAAAATATTCAATCCTGCATTGTCTCTAGTTAGGAAAGTGGTTACGAGCTCGGCTTGGAATGACCTATGTTGCTTACCCATATGTCACGCCTTCCTTAACTCAGACAAGCAGGAACTATAGAGGGAGCTAGAGACTGACAGACACCGTAAATTAGTAGAAGTCACATGCACTTACAAGTAGAAACTTTTCCTAAGGGTCACAGCCAAGGACATGGAATAATCAGCACTCATAAAAGTTTACTAATGCCAAATTAATCTTCTGGGCTGGAATTTTCTAGTTTATTTTTATTACTGCTCTACGAGGTAGGCATTTCATCATTTTTCTTTTGTCTCTTCCTTCCCGACTATCCCCCATCAAGGACTCATGTTTACTACAAAAGAAATATGTGGCAAAAAAAGAAAAGAATAAAGGAGTTTGGCAAAAATCATTGCAATACAGCCCAGGTTTGGATTTACACAATTCGATCTCCTATTTTTCCCCCTGAGGAAATCAGGATGCTTTCACATCATCTCAGTCTGACCTTCACTCGATCTCAGGCACCATTGGACAATGGAAGTCAGGATCTGTCCCAAATTATGAGATAGATATGGGCAGTTAACTCAGGCTGAGTTACTGACTAGATGCAGAGCACTGATGTAAAACAGAACAATTCTGAGACTCAGTTTAATCTGATTTCCTTAATCAATATTCAGATTCATTTCATTTCCAATTGCCATTCACTCCCTTTAGAGGAAAAGAATGAAATGGCCAGTAAAGATTGACCAGGAATGGGTATTAAACACTTCTAGATCTGTGATTTCATCAGTGTGAGTATAACTGGTGCAGATAAGTCCTCATCTATGCCTTCTCATCATGTCAGCCTATAAATCCTCCAGGCTACCAATGTACAAGGAACACTTTGCTTAGCTTTCCTGATTTCACATTTATATCAACTCAGAATGAAATAGGCAGTAAATATAGGTGTGACGTCCTAAAAATGTTTGTTAAGCTGAATTTTTGCAAAGCAAATTTTGTTTTAGTTGTGCCACAGAGGTTCCTATTTTTAAAAATCAATGAGGAGTAATTTAAAAATTTTAAATTGATAAGGAATTCTTATAACATGGACAATCCTTTGTCTCAATCTTAAAAATGAAAAAGCCAAACTCTCATTTCTCCTAAATCTATCCTTCCAACCTAACTTTCCTATTTCTGTCAAGGGTGGCATCATCTTTCTAATCACCCAAATTCACAACCTAATCATCATTCTAACTCTTCACTCTCACTGACAGCCCCCTCTCCAACCAATAGTTTTATTGGTTTTGTTGATTCCATATCATCAACATACATATTCCCAAATCCCCCCCCTTCTCTCATCTCCCCAAACTCTTATGACCTTTCACCTAGGCTAACACAATGACTTAACTTAATGGTTTTTCTGCATCTTGTCTCTCCTTTCTGAATGCTAATCTCTACATTATATGCCAATTTGTAGATCTAAAGTGTTATGTCCGGCCATGGCATGCCTCTGCTCAAGAAGCAATGACTACCTTTAGGAAAAAAATACAAACTCCTCTAACATTTAAGTCTTACACAGTCTAATTCTAGCCTTTTTCTTTTTAAAAAACTTTTACCTTATGTCTTAGAATCAATGCCAAATATCATTCCAAGGTAGAGGTAAGGCCTGGGCAACTGAGATTAAGTGGCTTGCCCAGGGTCACAGAGGAAGGAAATGTCTGAGGCCACATTTGAACCCAGGACTTCCTTCTCTAATCCTGGCTCTCTAGCTACCAAGCCACCTCGCTGCCCCTCCAACCTATCTTTCCAAACTCATTACTCAACCTCAGCAAATTCACTCAAACTGCTGTTCTCAATAGAAAATATCTGCTCTCTGTATTTGTGCAAATTAATCTCCACATCTCTAATGTTTTTACCCACACTTCTCAGAACCCCAACCTCCCTTCAAGGCTCAGCTCATTTACTTTGTATCCCTTGAGTGGAATATAAGCTCCTACAGGCCCATTTGCATCACCAGCCTCTAACAGCACATAGTAGGTATTTGTTGATTTCTTGATAAACCATTCCCAAATTTTTATCTATCTATAGCAGTGGTAACCACAAGGATCTTCGATTTAACTCAATACTGACCCTAAAAGGAATTCATTGCCAAGTACAACTACCAGTGCCCAAGTTCACATTTTTAATACTTAAGCTGTCAGAGTAAAATTTAACATTTTGTAATTTTTCTTCCACTGTCTAAAATTAATATCAAGGGCAATTATTTATTCCTATCAAAACGCCAGTTGTGGCTTAGTAGATAGAGCACTGGATATGGTATCAAGAAAAACTGGGTTCGTGTCTGGGACCTTCTAATAGTGTGGCCCTGACCTAGTTTCTCCAGATCTCAGTTGCTTATTAATCTGTAAAAGGGGTAAAACACACTTTGTCAAATTGGCTACTGAAAGAATTAAGTTGGATGATATAAAGTACTTTGTGAACTGTAAGGGGCAAGTATGTTTGCCAGTCTTGGCTTTGGGACAGAGGAAAAGTAACAACTACACAGTGCCTGGTATATAGCAAATAGTTAAAATGTTAGTTGACTAAATGTTAACTCTTTGATAGTAATGCCTACATCATATTTAGCTATGCATTTTCTATGCTGGTCAACATATCTTGCATATATGAGGCACTTAAATATTTAATTTGAATTATAGTAAAGCAGAAAGCTGCAGAAAGCTAAAAAAGGTTCTGGAACTCTTACTTAGACTGTATTAATAGGAAGTGGCAAATTACTCTAGATCATATAATCAGGTAAGAAGTTGAAAAGCAATAGTGGATAAAAATTTAATCTTTATAGCTAGAATGAAAACTATATGTGTCTAATAGTAAAGCTGGAATCCTGATTTTCCCCCCTTTAAATCAAAGTGTAAGAAATGTCTGACAGGGTCACTTCAGGCAGTTCTCTGTTCAAAGTCCAGGACTCTTCCTGCCAAAAGGATTTCCCCAAAACTCGACCAATAAAATGCTATACAATTTTCTAGTGAGGAAAAAAAAAGCCAACTCTGCATCACTAGCCATTTATCGCTATCTGAATGAAACCTGGAGTTTCAAAAGAAAATGGGCCCCTTTTTACACATCTGCTATGTGAACAAAGCTGAACAATTATCAAACTAAAAGATTCGAAACATTAGGGGATGAAGAATTCCACAGGCAAGACAGACATCCAAAATGGCTCAACATAATTTATTTTTTTATGTTAAAATGTACAGAGTTCTTTTGAAAGTACTTGCTAGAAAGGGAAAAAAAAGTGATATTACATACAAGGAGAGGAAGGGAGGCCAAATGGCCCAGGAGCGCATGACATGGAGAATTACAAAGGCATCTAGGCACCCCTTCCCCTTAGCTTACAAGTCACCATGAACAAAGTACAAAGAGGTTACAAAACAGGAAAAGCAAATATAAACAGACAGGAATAGACTTAGCTTCATTTGTACATGCGGCTTTTAGAGGCATCTGGAGCTCTATTCACACACTCTAGAGATCTCTTTAAAGAGAATTTTATCTTTCTTAAAATAGTTTTTAATATTCTACAACAAAGATAAAAAATTTTAAAGATGGAATGAAATGAAAAAGCTCTTATTTTAAAAGGCATCAAAGTCACTAACAGTGAGTTTTTTTAATTTCTTTTAGAAGATTACCCAAGTTATCTTGCTAAAAATACATTTTTTTTAAACAGAAGTGAAAAAATGACAGGTACCAATATTACTGTGTTGGATAATTTCTTTTATAATATAGAAAAGAACGTTTTTCTCTACAATAGTTCTACAGTCACAAAGAGGCTTGTGGAAAAGGGAGCTGCCCGATTGATTTTTTTTTTTTTTAAAGAAAGAAACCAAACCAAACACAACCGCAAACCAAAAGAAACTGAATTCACGGCCCTCATTTCAACAGCTTCTCCTTCTGCCTTGACCCACCCTCCTCCCAATATACCTCCCAACCCGCCCCCCACCCCAACCCAACCAGGAAGCAATGACACAGCTGAAGATGTAGGAAGGAGAGGGCAGCACAGTGCACTTTCTACATAGATGATTGGGAATTGGAATAGTATATACAGAGAAACTGGGTCCTACACAGCCTTGCACATGCTCAAAATTAATAGCAATAAGATGTGGAATTCTGCCTTTTCTATCTAACACTTAATTGGGAAAGTCAATTTAAGTGCATTTGGAGAAAAAAACCCAATAATCTGTGCATTTGAAAATTTTTAATGCCTAATTAGTACTTTTAAAATTTTATTTATATAAAATATACAAATAAAGGAGATAACACACTTATGAGTATTTCATTAAGCAGTATTTCTCCCTTTTGGATTGTGACTGCATATACAAAATAGTATAGCAGTTTCCATCTTTTCACTGATGGAAAATGTCTTTTTCTATCCCAGAATAGAATATTAGAAAAATAATGGAGAACTGATTGTACAAGGGGAAGGAGAATGGGGCTGGAACAACATGTTAACTTACTGAAATCCTGCTGACTAGACTATGGAATTGTGCTGGTGGCCTGTCCTTCTTCTAGTCAATCACTCAAAGGAGACGGGTTGATACACTCTAATTCACAGGGGATGAACTTAGGGAAAAAAATTCTCAAAGGACACTGGGAAACTGGAGGTATGTGCTATTTGAACAATTATATAACTCATGTCATAAATTCCCTTAGGAAACACAGACATTTCTCATTATTCCTTTCAACATTAAATAAATAATGACAAAACTTTTTCAGATTTTTTTTTTAATTCACTGAAATGTATAGTTTTTCCACTGATGCTTAGTGAATAATGTAATTTAAAAAGAGGCAAACCACTGGAGACTGCTATTTGAATTCAGTCAGATTTGAAGGCTCAAGAATCAAGACCCTTAGCATTTCAAAGTACATACTAAAAATAAGAATTCTGATGGACTATGATATTTATGGCTGATTCACTAGGCGGTTAAAAAATAAGAGGTCAATTTTGTCTTCTTGATGGTCAGCTGAACTTCTATATTCATACAAGGACTAGATTTGGATTGCAAACAGCGTTCCTCAGAGATACTGCTGTTAGATGAGACTTACGGCATTTTTTGTGTCTCTGAGTGCTGGATGAGAATATTAGAAAATTACATTACACTTGGTTTAAGCAAAACAAACATTCCAATGAAATTCTTCTACAAAGAAAAAGATGTGGGAAAGGTTCAAGAGGTATGTATAGGGAGAGGAGGGGATTTAAAGAGGAGAAATATTTCCTGCCTCACTTTAATAATAATAATAATATTAATAATAATAATAACAATAAGTTTAAGGAGTTTGGGTTGTTCTCCATGTCCCCTTCCGAGCCTCCCATAAGTGCCTCCTGCTGGAATGAAGTAGGAAATGAAAGGTTGGGTTTGGAGGGAAGGGTCTGCTTAACCCTCGAGATGTATAGCTAACACTTAAAAATGACAACATTGGGAGCTGCACACAGTGAGGGGGGAACATACATTTTAAAATAAAATAAAAAGATAAATTCACTTTTACACAAATTCTGTCCACGTGGTATGTAAAGAAAGTAAGGCTCTTTTTAATTATGAAAAGATTTTGTGCATGGTTCCCCCCTCCCTAAATCCATTCTTAGACGAATTCTACTGTAAAATGTTTCAGGATTGTGAAGAAAACCAAAACCCAGAACAAAATGAACCAAAAAAAAAAAAAAAAAAAAAAGACCAGGCTTTCTAAAAAATAAAATAAACCAAAGAAAAATCCCTCTAAATCTACAGCAATATTTTAACTGGAAAAAGGTCCATTTTCTCTGGTTTGTCAGTATAAAAGGTTCCTTTATTTATATATATTTAAGTTTTTAAATTGCAAGTTCATCTTGCTCATCTTCTCATGTAAGGTCCATTAAGAGACTGCTTGGGCACGCCAGCAGTATTCATGTAGCTGTGATGGGAGGGGCCAGTGTACATCATGTTCCCATGAGGGTTTGGCTGCATAGGCTGCTGGGTATAGGCCTGGCTCCCCATCATTCCCATCTGCATCTGCATAGGATACTGTGCTGTCTGGTTCATGTAGGCAGGGTTACTATGGTAACTGCTGTTCATCATGGGCTGTGTCATTCGGTAACTGTTCATGGCATTCAAAGTGTTCATATTCATGGAATTGACATTATAGGGGGTCGTTGGCATTAAGTTAACCCCCATGTTCATGCCACGCTGAACAGCTAATGCACGAGGGCCAGCCTGCATGGCAACTGCTGGCGGGCTGCGACCATAAAGCTGCTGCTGGTGAGCAGCTGCTGAGGGCAGTGGTGCTGATTTAGAACGGATGGAAATGTGCCCTTTGACTGGCATTTGCCCTTGCAACCTCTGAGTGTGGGGAATGCCAATGTTGGTGGCAGACATGTTGCACTGGAGCAGAGGTGATGTGAGGTTCATGGTAGTAGATGCCAGGTTTGGGGGTGGTGTCATGGTGGCTTGTGCTTGAGGGGCCCCAGCTAATGGATGGGATGGAGCTAGCTGAGCCAGTCCTGTGTTGGACAAAGAAACACTGGTTGCATAGGAAGTCACAGCAGGAGAATGGCTATAAGGCATGGCATGTGGGTCCATAATGGTGTTAGTCAGCTGCTGCAACTTGGCTAAACTGAAGGTGGCTGATGGTTGGGAGTAGCTGCTGGCACCAAAATCCCCTGGAATCCTTTCATAGATACTTATGTTCCCAGTGCTTCCGGATTCCGGTATCTCCATGATCATTGGGGCTGGGGTGAAGCTGTTATTCATACTACACTGTGACAGCGGAGGCTGCTGCTGGGGGGGTGGAGGGGGCTGAGGAGGCTGGGGCTGGGGCTGGGGCTGGGGCTGCTGCTGGGGGGGTGGTGGTGCTGGCTGCTGCTGCTGCTGTTGCTGCTGCTGCTGGGGTGGCGGTGGCTGCTGTTGCTGGTTACTTGGTGGCCTTTCCACCACACAACTCTGAGGTGACTTGATGTTACAGTTGGTGGCAGGTTGCACACTGTTCTGCTGCATCATGCTACAGCTACTGCCCATATTGGCCATTTGCTGAGTGACAACACAACTGTTCTGAGTGAGGCTACTGGAGGAGGACAACCCTCCATAAGAGCAACTGCTCTGAGAAGAGTTATTTCCACAAATGCTGCCACCCATAGTGGAATCATAGCTGCTAGGGTTCTCATAATTTTCTGTGGTGCTCTCAATGCTGCCCAGGTCACTGAAGCCACTGTCCACCACCTGCTGAGAGTGGTCTGACACCGAAGGCACATCCATCATGGGGCTGGTCTCCATGTTCTGCATAGAGGGTGCGGACAGGGATCCTTGTTCAGGGCTGATCTGGGTATAACCACTCTCGAGAGCAGGCACATTGGGACTGCTGACTGAACGGACCGATTGGCTAGGATGAGACTGAACGGAAGATATTGGGCTGTTGTGTTCTGAAGCATGGCAGTCTTCAACCATTGATATCTGAGGGTCTTCATCAGCTTGGGTATAACTTTGCAAAGTCTGACAAGCCGCGAGTGTCTCTTCACAGTCCTGGTATGTTCCATCATGTTCATTGCTTTCTTCCTGGGTCAGTGACTGTACCGCTTGCACTGTTTCCAAATCCAATTCACTATGAGGAATCTCTTCTTCTTCTTTTAATTCAATTAATTCCTCTTTAGTATTTGTTTCTTCTTCATGATCATCCTCAGACCCTGGCATATGTTCTGAAACAACTGATGTCTCGTGGGAAGTCTGTTCTTCCTCAGAATCTGCTTCTGTTTCATTTTTGCTCTTTATTTCCTCTCTATTGTTCTGTGTATTTGCTTCTAAAAAAGATTCCTGACCCCCAGGTTCCTCCTTGACACCTTCTCTAATTGTCTGTTCCTCAGATTCCTTTTTCTTTGTGGATTCTAGATGACCATCATCTTCATCATCTGCATCATGGTCCTCGTTCTGGTTTGTTCCAAGGGTCACCTCATCCTCTTCTTCATGTTCCTGCTCTTCCAGCTCTGGCTGCTCTTCCTCTGATTGCCTTTGCTCTTCTTCTAAAACCCGGGGTTTCTCCTCAACTTCTTCTTCTTCTATCTCAGGTTCTTTAGATTCTGTCACTGGGCTACCACGACTGTCCACTGGAGAAGATGCTCTCACTTCACTGCTGGTTGTATCTTCTTCTTCTCCCTCTCCTCCCTCTTCTGTGTCTCCAAGCATATCATTCTCCTTCCTTTCTTCAGCAAGGGGCAAGTCTTCTTTTGGTTCAGCAGCCTCTTCTTTGTCTTGAATTTTGGGCTTACGCCCAGGCTTAGGAAGGGGAACCATGGAGTCAGCTCTACATTCTTGAGTAGATACTGTTATCATTTCTCGGTTCAGCTTGAACCCTGGTTTTCGGCCAGGCCTTTTCTTCCAGTGGATTGGTTTACGACTTTTGCCTTTGGGCCATCCTTTTTTCTTTTTCAAAGGTGTAGAAGTATCTGGCTCAAGTGTGGAATCCTTCACATCACATTTTCTCAACATGGATACTGGCTTCAAGATAGGGGTGCCTGTGGAGGAAACAAAAACTAGTTATTGGGCTTTGAATTTTTTTCTAGTCTTTCTCTGAGAAACTAAAAATATTTTACAGAGATGATGTTATATATAATCACAAACTCCTTAGAAAGGAGAAGAGGAGAGGACAGTGAGGCGACTCATTGATTATTGAAAAACTCACACAAACAATAAAAAATTATGAGCCTGGTTAAGTCACTTAACTTCCATTACCTAGCCCTTACCGCTTGCTGCTCTGCCTTGGAACCAATACACAGTATTGATTCTAAGACAGAAGGTAAAGGTCCAAAAAAAAAAAAAAGAGAGAGAGAACAGAGTATACAGAATATACTGACTATGGCTAAGAAAACCAAGTCAAAGTAAACTGGCATAGCTGTGAATGAAATCCAGGCATCAAGCATGTGGTCTACCACTATCTAATATTTAACATTGTTTTTCTATGAGTCAAAAATGCTCACAGATTATTAACCCAACTGTTTAGTGATTTTTCCTTTTCTACATGAGTAAAATTTATAAAAAAGAAGGTCATTCACAAACTGCAGATTATAAAATCTTGAGATAGTTCTCTACTCTACAGTATTGCTCTGGGCTATGAAAACTGTTACTATCATTAATGTTAGATCCATTCCTTTCTTTAACTCATCAATCCTGTAACAGATGTTTCAAGTACTATAATCCTAGGAATTTGATATGCATACAAATCCCAAAGCATGTGTACAGCACCACTGTAGTGTAACTAAATGAGCACTGGACTAAGAGGTAAAGAACCTAGGAGACTTAGTCCTGTCATTAGTTTTAGTTTTCTCCTTCGCAAAATGAGGAGGCTGACAAGATGATGTTTTAAGGTCCTATCCAGTGTCAGAATCCTACAATTATTTCACAGAAAACAATATGAGTAATAATGAATCATATGAAGTCACAACTATATGAATGTTCAACTAGAATAGTGATGTTTGAATTTTTTAGAAATTTGAGACAGTAATTATCCTTGCTTCAAAGTCACCGCTAGTTTCTGTACTTAGCAGTAAGGATACAAAAAGAGGCAAAAGACAAACCCCTGCCCTCAAGGAGCTCAAAATCTAATCTGAGTCAAGTAAATAAAAACAAAGTTATGTCCAAGATAAATAGGAAATAATTAACAAAGGGAAGTGCTAGAATTAAAGGGGATCAGGAAAAGCTTCTAATAGAAAAATAAGATTTTAGCTAGGACTTGAAGGAAGCCAAGAGGCAGAAACAAGGATGGAGACTGCTTCAGACATGGAGGACAGCCAGACAGAATGGCCAGAGCTAAAAGATGGAATGTCTCATTTGTGGAACAGCAAGGTGACTAGATGTGGTAGGAAGTAAAGTAAAGACTGGAAAAGTATGGAGAGGATGAGGTTATGAAGAACTCTGAATGCCAAAAAGAAGATTTTATATTTTATCTCAGAGGTGACAGAGAGGCACTGGACTTTATTGAGTAGGAAAGTGACATGGTTGGACCTGTCAGAAGCTTTAGAAAATAAAAAATAACCCAAGTTCTATTTTCAAGTTCTTCTCTCTCCTTTAAAATGAATCTGCAATACAAAGAATAAATTATCCAAAGCTTCCTTTTTCTCTTAAGATTTTTTTACCTGTATGGATTTCTTTAGAGCTACCAACTTTATTACATCAGATAGTTTCTTGACCTTACAACATTCCAGAGAGCCAGAGAGACCTTGTTATAAATCCTTGTTGAAAAAAATGAGAGAGAGAGAGACAGAGAGACAGAGAGACAGAGAGAGAGAACGAACACAAGCTTTCTGCCTGGTGAATGGAGGAATATATCTAATAGACAAAACTAATCAGTGTGAAAAATAGGTTAAAAATATATATATAAATTGTTAAGGCAAAAATGAATAAAGAGTATCTGTTGTAAGAGATAAGAGAGTATCTAAACAGTAAAAGATGGCTGTATTGAAAGGGACTTAACCATAGAAGAATGCCAAATGAAAGGGAAAAAGTTAAACATGCAGGAATAGATTACCATGTAATTTATTTGACTTGCATCTGACTACTGTGAGAGGTAGTGTGATATGAGTGAGAAGAGAGTTGGCCTTAAACCTTCAAAGACCATGGTTCAAATTCCACCTGACACATGGGACACTGGGCAAATCATTCTTAGATAATATTCTTAGGTAACTCTTTAAAACTATACATTAACATGAGAGAAGGTGTCAAACTACTTTGGTATAGAGTTTTTTCACCAGGAGTTTCCTATACCAATGAGATCACAAGTCTAGTCCCTATCTCCTCCAGCCCTTTTTTACTACTATCTTCTAAAGATATCAAATAAAATCTTTAGAAAATCAATCATAAGAATGCAAAGCAAATTTGCAGTTTATTTTTTTCCAGGGCCAATTCTGGCTAACATAATTAAATTTTATTATTTAATACTATCTACAGGATGTATTGACATTTAAAATATCTTCTTTATAATAGTTCACAGTAAAAAATAGTTCGCAATCTAACTATCAATGAAAAAAGGTCAAGAAGAAGAGTGGGTCATAGGAAGGGAAAGAAAGATTATATATGGAAGGATTACCAAAGAGAAATATTCCAAAGTCATACTTTTATAAACTTGATAAAAGAATTATACAAACTAATCCAGGATTTGTGGAATTCCTTTTTAAAATTCTTTAAAGATGGCTACATAGTCTGAATTATAAGAATGGACAATTAAATAGTTCCACCACACATACCATCAGCATCATCTGATTCTTCCTCTTCATCTTTAGATTTCCTCTTAGAAGAAGGTCGATGCCGAAGGACCTCTTGTGAGGGCAAACGATGAAAGTATCCTCTGGGAAAAAGTTCGTTTTCATCCTCTTCTTCCTCCTCTTCATCAATTTCAAATGTAGGCTCTAATCTTGGCATTGGCCTCTCAGAGTCGGAATCTTCAAAAGGTTCATCTAACACTTCTGTGGTCTCAGAGATAGTTTCTGTGACCACACTGCTATTGTGGTGTTTTCGCTTTCGAACTCTCCTCCTCCGGTGAAGAATTGGTTTCTATTTTTTAAAATAAAAGAATTTTCTTTTAGTACTATCAATAAAACCAAACCAGATAAAATAAAACCAGAATCAGAAGTGAGACAATCTAATAAAGAGAAAACTTTCATTTCTGTTGGTGACAGGTGTGTTTTTCCCCCCAATTTCACAGTATATTATGTTTTGGGGGAAAGAAAGGGTGCACTACTGTCTACCATTAGATTTTTCTAAAGTGTACGAAATTTTCCTAAGTTAGATGTTATACATAACTGGTTACATAGATGAAATTTAGCAGAAATTGATTCCTGGTAAACAGATTAAACTGGCAAGTCTAAAAATAATAGTAATAGCCAACATTTATAAGAAGATTTAAGGTTGCAAACTGCTTTACGTATAATCTCATGTGATCCTCACAATGATCAGACAGAATTTATTAGTTTTATTTCAGACTATTTGAGGAAAAGAAGGAATAGCCTGGAAGAAGGAAAAAGACCTTCAGTACTTAAAAAATCATCCATCTCCCCAGAGGTAACACATAATTTCTCCATGCCTCAAGAGTCAAATGAAGACAGAAAAATTTTGCCTTATAAGATCTTAAGAAGGTTAAAAGGGGGGGAAAAAGGAAAGAAAAAATAAGGTTAATAGAACATCAGTATAAATCTAAAATGTTTGTAAAGAGGAAGTTGTGCTAGAAAAAAGATGACAGTATATGGAAATGCCAAATTATCACTTGGTGTTAATGAAGCTATTCAGAAATAAAAGCAATTTTGCTCCCTTAAATGTGTTACAAAAGGCATTAGCTACAGAATGAATCTGACAGCTTAAAGCACAGTGACAAGAGATTACTGATATTAATTCTAATTTATTTAATGTTATTTTATTAGGACTCTGAAAGGGCATTACACATTATCTTATTGATAATGCCTTTTAATAACCTTTTGTAGGAGAGAAACAAAAAAAGATTCTTTCTAAGTTATAGAAAGTGCAAAATAAAACATGAAAACTAAGAAATGTGTTTTATGATCATGTAGTTAATCACAGAACCAGAATCAGAACTGCATTCCTTCCATTTATTTCCATTTTAGTCTTCCTATTAGAAACATAATTTTCAAATATTATGAAAAATTATACTGAAGAAAAGAATCCTGCTGCCATGTGGTTTTGAACTGGAATGGGCCTGGGAATAAACTGGGAATCTTGGTTCTGAACCAGACTTCTACAGAGGTGCCTGGAAATTTGCACACTGACTGGCTCACATTATGCTGTGGCATTCCTATCACAATACTCCCTAACGAACACAATTGCATAGCATAATGCTTCCCTTTGACTCTTGCCAGGGTTACTGTTGCTCAAAACAGAATCTACTAAAAAACATTGTATTTAGAAAAGGGTCCATTTAACCAAAACGTTTAAGGAGGGAAGGGGAACCATGAGAGAGACTGGTGGGGAGGATAGGAATTACAGAAAGAGTGGTAGGGCCATCTTATCCTCTCAAGAGGGTCTCCAAAGAAGAGCCCCACCCACTTTCCTCCTAACTTGATACCTGGTGGCTCTGCTGTCTCATCATAAATGCCCCCAGGGGGCAGCTGGGTAACTCGGTGGATTGAGAGCCAGGCCTAGAGACGGGAGGTCCTGGGTTCAAATCTAGCCCCACACTTCCCAGCTGTGTGACCCTGGGCAAGTCACTTGACCCCCATTGCCTACCCTTACCACTCTTCTGCCATGGAGCCAATATACAGTATTGACTCCAGGATGGAAGGTAAGGGCTTTAAAAATAAATAGATAGATAGATAGATAGATAGATAGATAGAGAGAGAGAGAGAGAGAGAGAGAGAGAGAGAGATAGATAGACAGACAAACAAATAAATAGGTAACTAGATGCCCCCACCCCATCCTTGCAGACTTAAGTGTTTCAAATCCCTTGTGAACTATAGTTTAAACTTCAAACCAAAGGTCTGTTATTTAATTGCTTTTAAATAAGCACATGATCTTTGAGCTAATTCCTGAAGGTTATATAGAAATATTTTCTTTATCCATCATAGAATGACATACATATCAAATATATACCTGGAATAACAGTCAGTGGCTGCATTCCACAAATGCATATAATTTCAAAGATAAAAATCAACAAATTTTATGCTTTAGTTCTGGCAATATTCCAGGAAGAGGTAAACCCACATTTTAAGTTACAATCAGAAGACAGGAAATACAATGCACTGTACCTTTCGTTTTAATGTGGGTTTAGTAAGCACAGGTGGTGAATTTGACCGAGGACTCTCAGGTTCTTCTTCCTCTTCACTACTCTCGCTAAAGCCCCTCAAAATGGCTCTGTCTCCATCATTATATCGGTGAGGCAACCTATCACTCCCATCTGGTATTCTGCACTTGAGAGGTTCTGGGCTTTTCTTCAGTGGTCCTCGAGAGGACCACATCTCCACACTTTCATTTAGTCGCCTTTTGGGAACTTCTGGCTTTTCATCTTTGCCAAACCGTCCCTCTAAAGCTGCCGAATGCTCTTCACTCTCAGTGAAGTGCTCCTGGGAGGCTTCAGATTTTTCCTCACATTCACTGTATCGCCCCCGAGGAACTGATGGTATTTCTTCCAAGGGAAGTTTAGACTCTTTCTCACTAAAAGGCTCCCGGACTTTTTTGTTCTTTCGTCCCCATCGACCTCTCCGAGATGGCTGACTGTTTGCTGGAAGACTATCCAGGGGGAGAACTTCCTTGTTTAGTCGTGTAGAATTGGCTGGTGCAATAATATCTGGTTTCTTTTCATTCTCTATTGAGTAAGAATCTTCTTTTTTCTCCCAAGACACTGGCTTTGCCATCTGATTCCAAAAAAATAAAAATCTTAGTTAGTTTTTTCAGTCTCCTACTGGTTATGCCTAACTCCTCCAACATTTTAGGTGCTAAGACAAGGAAGGAAAGAAAGTAAGTTAAGAAAAAGGAAAATGTAAACTAAAATGACAGCTAGCTTTTGAAAATACTTAGACATTTAATATAAGATCCAGAACCTAACTGACTGAAAATGCATCCATAATCATACAGAATTGAAAATGTTTTCTGTGCAGTGTATGATGTAATATTTAAAAATCTACAGAATACAGTTTTTTGACAGGAAGATATTTATACAATTTTAATATTTACCACACAAAGAGACCACAGACTGACTGACTGACTGACTCTCTCCCTCTCTCATCCAATTTCATTATGCCTTATTTTCAGAATCATAATGTTTTCCTTAATTGGTAGGTAACTTGCATTGCTCAGAAATTAAGTGTGCAACTTTAATTTCAGAATAGAATCTCCATATGAAACACATTATGATCATTTTGATACTGTTCACAGTAGCTAAAAATAACAAAATACAGATCATAAGATCAAAAACTTAGAACTGGAAGGGACTTTAAAAGTCATCCTTTCCAATGCTCTCTTCTTTTTTTACAGATAAAAGAAACTGAAGCCCAGAGAGATGAGATGATTTGCCCAAAAATCAGTTTGTTTTTTTAAATGTTTACCTTCCATCTTAGAATCAATACTAAGTAATGGTTCCAAGGCAGAAGAGCGATAAAGGGTAGGCATTTGGAGTTAAGTGACTTGGCAGGGGTCATACAGGTCTAAAATAGCTTTTATTAAGAGGCAGCGCTAAAATCTGAAGTCAGATTTTATGATTTAACAAGTGTTATTTCTTTGCAGTGCACCAAACCAATCTTCCTAAAAGTTCTATTTTTAAATAACTGAATATGTACATCAATTTTACTGAACAGACTATACAAAGATATATTATATAAAATTTACATCACAAACAGATGTCAACTTGAAACACAAGAATCATAGGATCACAAATTAGGTGCTGAAAGAGGCTTTAGAAGTCATCTAGTCTCCCTTCTTTGCATTTTTTAGATGAGGAAATTGTGACAGAGGTAGGATCTGAACTCAGGTCCTCTGGCTCTAAACCCAATGTGCTTTCCAGTGTCATGTAATGTCTCTCAAGATGTTTTTGACCTGGAGGGGATGGGAGGGGAGAACCTTTACTTATGCCCTTACGCTGGAATCCAGTTCCTTTTCCTGGCATTGCTGCTCTTCGTTTTCACCTTCCTCTGCATCATCTTCCTCTTCCTCTGAGACTACAGAATTGGAGACAATGACAGGAGTCCAACGCAAACACTCAGGATCTACATCTACAGGTCTCAAATTCACTTGAAGCTTTGCCATATGATCCTGGATCAGTTTTTCCCGGCGGATAATCACAAATCTGTAATCAGAAAAAAGTCTACAGTAGTCAATGATGTGTAGGGTACACACAATGAATAAAAAGCCACAAATAACCTGGCTACAAAGAAATGTAGGTAATGATGATTGATGATGATGGGTGTTCCATGTATCCTACTTTAGAAAGAAGAAATGTACATGACGAGGGACATATCCTCAAATATCACCATGTGAAGACTCCTCACTGCCCTCTGAATAAGTATTATAAATTTGTTAACATTTTCACCTTCCATTTTACCTACCCACAACTATTCATCCTTCAGGACTTAGCTGAAATCCTTCCCTCTACATATACTTCTCAGAACACTCCAAACTCATAGTGATTTTCACCATCCTTTTAGCTCCCACAGAACCGAATATTTGTAACAATTTTGGTATTAACCTCATATTACCTTGTGACTGATGTTCCTCCATTTGTGTTATTAGCCAACTTCTCACATATTTCTATTTTCTTTCCCCAAATTTCCAAGGAATATAAGCTCTTTGGGACACAAATCAAATCAGTTTCCCGAGGAGTACTTAAAGCAACATTGTTCATATAATAGGCACTTAATCAATGTTACTACCCGATTGTCATCAGTCACAGCTTATTATACTAATCAGTTTTTACTGTAACAATTCAACCAAAAAAATAAGACAATCTCTGTCCTCAAGAAGCTTACAGTCAAATAGAAAAAATAAGTAGCTATAATGCAAGACAGAAAACTACTAACTGGTATAAGAGGTATGGAGGTATATAATAATAAAATCATAATGAGATTTAATAACATTCCTTCTAATTGGGTTGAATATTACTAAATTGATAGGAAAGGTTTTTAGAACTCATTTAATATGTAAATTCAGACTAAATTCAGATGGAATTAAGAACAAAATCAACAATAATTGTAACTGATCTTTCATCAAATTTCAGCCTTGGGTTATTCTACTTGTCTACCTTCCCTATTACTACTCACAGAATGCTGAATAAAGCTGAAGAAAGTCTTATAAATCATGCTAATAATTATTACATTCATGTTTTCCAAATTCAGCTGGGCCCTCAATTCAGCATGACATTCCTTTTATTCCTCCCTACTTGATTCCCTATCTCACTTCAAACAAACTATTCCAAACTTTCTCATCTCCTCTTTCCCCTCCTCCAATTAGACTGAGAGCTTTCAAGAATGCTCAAGTCTCTTCCTTGTGCTTAAGAAACCTTCACTAGAATCTACCATCTTCTCAAGCTAAAATCATATAGTTCTCCTCTCTTTCTTGGCCAACTCTAAAAACTTAACTCCCCTCTTTGCTTCTAATTTTTCCTTATTCTCTTATTTACTCAGCAAGCTGCAATATAACTTTCAACCTTATCATTCATCTGAAACTGCTCTCTCCAAAGTTATCAATAATGTCTTAATCACCAAATCTATTGAGTTTTTTTCATTTCTGATCTTTCTCAGCCTAACTATTATATCACAGGTATCAAGGTGGCACAAGAGTAGAATATCAGATCTGTAGTTAGGAGGACCTGAGTTCAAATTCACACCCAGATGCTTACTAGCTCTGTGATCCAAGGCAAGTCACAGAAGTCTTCCTCAGTTTCCTCATCTAAAAAATGGAGATAAGTAACAGCACTACTGCAAAAGAGTGACAGTGAGGACAAAACAAAATTTTTAAAAATATGCTTTGCAAACTATTAAAGTGCAATATAAATGCTATCATTATTTACTACTTTTGAACACCCTTTACTCCTAGGTAGTATTCTCTGCTCTATGGGATTTTGTGACACTGTGTGTTGACCAGGAGGTCAATTCTTACCTCATTGCTCTTCTCAGTCTCCTCTGTAGGGTTATTCATTCATGTCACAATCCCTAACCGGGAATTCCCCAAAGTTCTATAGTAAGCCTTTTTCTCTTTTTCTCTACATTTTCTCTTGGTAACCTCATTAATTCCCAAAGGTTTAACTATTATCTTTATGTAGATGATTCCCAAACCTATATACCTAATCCTAGTCTCTCTCCTAAGAGTTAGTCCTGCCATTAACAATAAGCCAACAAACTAACTCAATGTGTCCAAAAGTTAATTATCTTTAAGAATTAGATAACACATGTAAAGTGCTTTATAAATTATTATTACTATTATTATTTCCATCTAAAACTCTTCCTTCTTTTAATCTTTCCTATCTCTGATAAAGGCAACATCAACATGCAAGTGTCCTAAGTCTGTCCCATTGTTATATCTTCATTCTCCTTCATCTCATATATGTAATCAATTGCCAAATCTTGCCATTTGTACTTCCACTAACATCTCCCAAAATCCAACCCTTTTCCTCAATTCATATAAAAACATATCACAACAGAATTAATGTAGAAGATATGAGAAGCTATTAAGTCAGACATTAAAGAAATTTGGAAAAATATGTAAAATCATGTCATTTTCACTAACTCTTTTTTGTTTTGGAAAATACTCTTCATAAAAATATTTGTGCTAATATGTAATAGTTTTATTATCACTATTCTTCAATGGATGAACATTTCAAAATTTTATCAGTTTTAATTTCTAATACAGCAAATATCAATAATCCACATAAACAAAATCTCTTTGGAATCATTTTCAAGGATGTAAAAATGTATTCAATAAATTTAAAAACTATAAGGCGGTGGGAGGAGTGGGGGTGATGGTAGTAGCAGATAATTCAGGGATAGAGAACCAGGCTGAAAGACCAGAGTTCTAGATCTCCAGCTTGCCCCTGAGACCCTGTAAGAATACAACATTCATTACTCCTAGAAGCATCAATAGGACCAGCTCAGACCTTCTCTCTAGAAGTATGCAGAACCTAAACCTAAAATCAAGTTAGATTATAGACTGGAAAGTTAGATTATAGTCTGGAAAAATGAGCCAACAACAACAACAACAACAAAAAAAGAATTCTACTCTAAAGAGATATTATGGTGGCAGAGATGCTCAAGACACAAACACAGAAGAAGACAATGATTCCAAAACATTCATAAGCAAAATCTAAGAAAATTTTTTAAAAATCTTGGAAAAAAGTTCAACTAGAATTCCTGGTAGAGCTGAAAAGAGAGTTTTAAAAAAAAGAGTTTTAAGGGTTTTCATAAATTAAATGAGAGCACTTGAGGGGGGAAAAATGGAAAGGAAATGAGAGCCATGGAAGAAAAAACTATAAAGGGAATTAACAGGTTGGCACAAAAAGTACAAAATCCTGCCCAGGCAACAAACTATCTCAAAATTAAAATAGACCAAATAATGGAGTCAACGACTCCATTAAAAAATATTAAAGCAAAGTCAAAAGATTGAAAAATAGAAGAAAATATAAGGCATCTTGTATTAAATACAAATGACCTAGAAAAAAAGATGTAGAAAAAATTTAAGAATTTGTGGAACACCATTACATTAAAAAGAAATCTTAATAGGAAACTGGGCAATTAGGTGGCTCTGTGGAAAGAGAATCAGATCTGAAGACAAGAGGTCCTAGATTTCGTGACCATGGGCAAGTCAATTACCACCTAGACCTTACCAGTCTTCTGCCTTAGAATCAACACAAAGCACTGAATCTAAGATGGAAGGTAAAGGTTTTATTTATTTTTAATATTTTATTTTCATAATTACCCACTCTTCCTCCCGTCCCTCCCCCTCCCAAAGATGGTAAGCAATTTGATTCAGGTTACACTTGTCATACAAAACACACTTCCATATTGATCGTTGTATTCTTAAGTGAATACTAATATAAAACCAAAATCCCAAAATAAGAACATGAATAAGCTAAAGTGAAAAATAGTATTTTTTATCTGAATTCTAAATCCATCAGTTCTTTCACTAGAGATAGATAGCATTCTTTGTCTTAAATAAAAAAAGTAAAGGCTTAAAAGAAAAAGGTAACTGCCCAGACCTCTTAGAAATACAGGGGTGAAGTAGAAGTAGAAAAAATATACTGATTATCTCCTGAAAGAAACCTTCTAGGAACATCCTAGGAATCCAAAATCTAGATCTTCCAGGTCAAAGAAAAAATGCTGCAAACAGTCAGAAAGATAAATTCCAGTACTAAGGAGCAACAGTCAAGACCACATAAGTTAGCAGCTACTACCATAAAGGGAGAAGGGTACTTGGCATAAAATATTCTAAGAGGCAATGGATCTAATAGACATCACTTTTAACCCAGTAAAATTGAGAATAATTGCAGAGGTGAAAAAAATTTTATGAAATAGAGGTCTTCTGGGGCAGATAGGTGTGGCTCAGTAGATTGGCAGCCAGGCTGGGAGGGAGGGAGGGAAAGGATTTCTAAGTATTCTTGATGAAAAGATTAGGGCTCTGTAGAAACACTGATATTCAAACATAGGAATCAAGAGAAACATAAAAAAGGTGGACACAAATAAACAATCATAAGGGGCTAAACTAGGACAAACTGTTTACATTTAAATATGAGATGACATGTGTGCCCCCTTTGAACCCTGGGAATCATAGAGGGAGTCTAATTAGACAAGGCTTATGAGTGGTTCTATTATGTCTTCAGAGCTGCCCATAAATTGGGGAAAAGCTAAACAATTAATGGTACAGATATGTGATGGAAAACTATTATGTTGTAAGAAAAGACAAAAAGAAGTTTCAGAGAAACCTGAAAGATTTGTATGAATTAATGCTGAACAAAGTGAACAGAAATCAGGAAAACAATAATTACAATGACAATGATATAATAAAAACAAATAACTCTAAAAAACTTTGCAATTGATTAGTGTAATGATCAACCAGAATTCCAGAGGATATTTCTAAAACATGTTACCTACCTAACAGAGGGTTGAAGGACTCAGACTGAGAATAAGATAATATACAATTATAACATGCTCAGTGCAAAAATGTGTTATTGCTTTACTATCTGTTGGCAACAGGAGTTTTGTTTTTCTTTAGTTCTTTGGGAGAGTTGAGGAAAGTGGGGTGAGAAGGCAGTTATCTGCTGACTAAAAAAACAAACATAAATATATATAATTTAATTTAAAAGAAAAAAAGTGGGGGGGGGGCAGCTAGTTCAGCTCACAACTCAATCACACATCCCCAAGGACTTTTGCTAGAGGCAGTCATTGTACTTATGTGCATAGTAGAAGTGTGTTATGTGTACTTCCCATTTTGTCACGCAGAATATTAAGAAGAGATATTCTAATGGTTGAAATGTAATAAAATTCAATTTTTATAGCTTCAAAAAACCCTAGAACATTAATTACTCAGTAGCAGAAAAAGGTTCTCATGTTACATGCTTAATATGAAGACAAAAACTTATCATGGAGGCACCTAGGTGGTTCTATGGACAGAAAATAAGGCCTAGAGATGGGAAGTCCTGGATTCAAATGCAAACTCAAGACACTTCCTAGCTGTGTGACCCTGGGCAAGTCACTTAACCCCAACTGCCTAGCTCTTACCACTCTTCTGCCTTGGACCTTGACCTGATACTTAGTATTAATTCTAAGACAGACGGTTATCAGTTTAAAAAAAAAGCGCTTATTGTAGCCAATCTAAGTACTATATGAGAGTTATTAATTTAAATCATCAAGTATCTACTGAGCCCTGACTAGGTGCTAAGCTGCAGAGGACATAAAATAAATATTAGAAATGATTTTGTTCTCAAGAAACATATAATAATAGGTATGTGAAACAACATAAGGCAGAACATGAATTAAATGCCAAAACTGGTGGTAGAGACAGCAACATAGGTTAGGGAAAGCAGAGTAAATTATAATAGCAAAGGAAGATGTTATTCAAGGAAGTGAAACTTGAGCTGGGTCCTATGGAATGGTTAGCATTCTCACAGAGAGAAAGGAAGGTGGATGGACTTCCAAACAATATGAAACAACATGAACAAAGGCCAAGAGGATGGCATATGGGTGATGTTTTGCAGAAGAATGGAAAAAATGGTCTATTGGGAAAAAAGAGCTTCTTTTGGGGTTCAGTGGAAAGTAAGATTGGACAGAGTAGGCAGGGGTCATAATTGTAGAATAAAAAAAAATGCCAAACTAGGATAACTTGAACTTTACCCTGTGAGCAAACTACCAGTAGCAGTCCAAATCCCTACAACCTGTTTTTATAAGGCTTATATACCTTCACATTTTTAAACAAAGTTTTAATTGGATTTAAAAATGTAAAAACCATTCTTAGCTCAGAGGTATAACCAAAACACTGTCATCAGCTATATTTTGCTGAACCATGCTACAGGCACTGAGAAATTACTGGAGGTTTTTGAGCAGTTGAGTGACATAATGAGAAGAGTATTTTTAAATGACTAATCTGGTGTCAGCTTGAAGGACATAACAGAGGACAAAAAGACTAGAGGCAGAAACTGTCAGGTGACTTTACTATAATAATCTATGAGAAAAATGTTAGAAATTCAAACTAAAATCATGCTAGGAGGAAAGAGAATAAAAGAAACATTTAAATGGAAGAAAAGAAAGAGCTTTGGCAACTAATCAAATATAAGGAATTTTCAAGAAAGGAATATTCAAGGATGGCCCTTGAATAGGGAAAATGTTGTTTCAATGGATAGAAATAAGAGTACTAGGAGAAGAGCCAGTTTTGAAGGAGAATGTGAAGGATGGATTCTGGGTATCTTGAATCTAAAGTGATAGCAACATGTGAGAGGAATGTCAAATATGAATGTGGAAGAATTGGTTACACAAATTAGATAACAGATTCATAGAATTATACAAGCAGAGGTAATAATTGAAGTGCTGAAAATGGTTGTTTTCAAGGAACAGAGAAAAGCAAAGACTAGGCAATTTATAAAAGTCAAAGAAGTGTATCATCCTAAATTTAGAACCAGAAGGGACTCTATAGGTTATCTTGTTTGCTCTCCCCCCCACTCCCACCCTATTTTACAGAAGAAGAAACTGAGGCTCAGAAAGGTAAAGCAAATTATGCAAAGTCACATAAGTGATAAAATGATAGAGACAAGATTCAATTCCAGGTTCTCTCTCATCCAGGGTTCTTTCTACTACTAGGAGCAAAATAAAGATAACTTAAGAGTCCAGAAGCCCCAAAAAGAGTTTCAAAGAAAACAAATGATCAGTATCACATGCTTCAAAAGTCAAAAAGAATAGGAGCTGAGAAAAGGACACTAGTTTTCAGCAAGGAAGACACTGGTGACCTCCAAGAGCAAAGTTTTAATAGAGTGATTGAGTGGAGGACAAAAAAAAAAAATTGGTACAAACACTGGCCATATGACTAGCTCTATGAGGAAATACTATACTCACTGGTCACTACGGAAGTCTAGCATTCGTAGGTGATGGAGTGTGGAAGTAATGTCTTGAGGGCAGATTCCAGTCAATTTGCTTAATTTTTTAATGCTGATTTGCTTGTCATTTTGATGATAAAGGCACTCCAATATTACACTTTTCCAATAAGCCATGTAGGAAAGACGACCTAGATCAGATAATGGTTTCTCTGGAGACCCAGCTTGGCCTTCACGCTTTGACAACAAATAACCTAAGGAAAAAACAAAAGTCAAATTTGTAATCAGAGAGTTTAAAAAGGCTAGTTTATCAAACAAATACCGTACCTATATTAATCACCAAGACACCATGTTTAACACTGTGGATCATTTTTAATGTAAAAGTTTGTTAATGTATTAAAGTATTGTTTAAAATATAGGATATCTTATTAAAAGGCTGCATTAACAAGAATTTTGATCTTATACTAGAACCAAATTATTTTCAAAGTTCTACCCAGCCTTAAAATGCCCTACATTGAATGAGCCATTCGTGTCTGTTTTGTTGAACAATGCATGTTAGGACCACTAGATGGCAATAGTTACTTGTTTTAAATTATGAAATATGAAGACAATTTCTGTATTCATGCAATATCTTCATCAAGGCTATATTGTCCCTATGAACTAAAGAGATGATAAATATCATTTCCATTTTGTACATGGGAAAAATGAATTACCACTAAATGACATACCTTCTTAACTCATTGTTGGCCAAAGACAGTAAAGAGATTCTACTAACATGTGCAAAGTGTAGGGGAAAGTATTAGTGGATTTAGGATAACAGGTGTAGAGCTAGGAGATCATTTAGACCAACTCTTCATTTTAAGATAAGAAAACTCCCAGAGAGATTACCTGATCTGCCCAGTGTCACAAAGGTCATAAGTGACAGACTAGATTTGAACCCAAGTTCTCTGAATGAAAACCTAGTTCTCTTTCCATTGTACTATACCTCTTCAATAAGTGGTATTGGGTTCAAATTCTGCCTCTGATAACCATAAAACTTTGAGCAAGTTAATCTCTCTGGATCTCTTTCTTTTTTCTGAGAAAGAGCTTAGACCAAGTGACCTCCATAGGCCCTTATAGTTCCAAATGTGATGAGCAGACATTGAGGTGACCATTCTCATACCAAGTTCGATGTCCTAGGGCTTCAGGAGCACATCCCAAAGGGGCATATACTCAGAGATCATGGACTTGCCTAGAAAGGGCCCCAAAGGTCATCTAATACAACAACTTCCTTTTATACTGGAGAGGTCAGATGAGACCAAGGATACCAAGGCAATGAGGGTCAAGAGGCAGGCTTTGAATCAAAGCCTTCTGACTCTGGAGTAGATGTATATTCCACTGTACCCTATTATTTACTGATAGAACTAAGCAAAATATTAAGAGCCGTGGTGAGAGAAGAATCTATGGTCTACATTTTCATAATGAATGAGAAATTCAATCACTACTCCAAACCCTTTTGACTTTGCCACCAATGTGTAAACCAAATCTGAAAAGTGGTATTCCTAAATAAAAGTCTGGCTTAGACTCAAGATGCAACAGCAACTGGTTTGGAAATTCTATAGAAGACCTTCATTGAAAATGATTACTTCCATCTGCCTAGTTCTCTTTAGAGTAAGATTTTCATAAGCATATGTGTTATATAAGGTAAGATGGATAAATATTTCTAAAACTTTCTAATATTGACTTTTGACTTACACTGGCTGGCTCAAAATCTGGGCTTACTGTTAACACCATTATCAATGCATGGATTTAGTATTTGTTTAGAAGTATGAATATGGAAATACTCTGAGATTTTTTTAATTTCCCTAAGGAGAGGTCTCATGCCAAAGGGTAGAGCACTTCTTGATGCTTAAATTCAGTACCCTCAGTCTTCTAACCATCACAGAGATAAGAAAGAGTAGGTATTATCAATGATTTCTTGGATTTTTCTTACAATGCCTATTTAGTCCTTTAGTTCTCTCATCTGTAAAATAAATATGTTGAAGAGCTAGATTATTGGCCAGGTCTAACATAATATGATTTAACAACTTCTAGACAGATTTCTAAACTACAGTCTTTTACTGCCTACCTCAGTCCTGCAACCTAAAGCCATGGTCTCCATTTGTAGATTATTTCTTATACTACTACCAAAGCTACATTACTAACTTTCATCTGAATATCTTCTCCTTTCTCCTGTTTGCTTCTAATCTTTACAAATATGCATTTCTTTAATACTCAGTTACACCAGATGTATCATTTCATTGTTATATATGATTACTAGTGTTATGACAAAAGCACTACACATATATGTACAATTAAGTTATCTAGGTCAGAACACTATCAGTATGGAATAACAATTTCTGAATACTTCTCTAAACTTCAATTGTTTTTCTTTCATACTCAAAGCAAATCTCTGCACATTTAACTATCACAACAAGTTTATGGAACTGTATTACCAAATCTGAGCTAAGCATTGTATCTTCACAACTAAAATGGCTTTTTATCATTGATCCGAAATTTTAGTTTCTATGAATCACATTTTAAAATGTCATAGCTGACTAAGGTGTAGTACATATTCTCAACATGTGGTAAGGCATTTTAACAACAAGAGGCATGCCTACATTTTCCAAGGCAATATGGGTAATGGAAATCACCACCTGTATGAGTCCTATACTTCTGCTACTGACACTAATTTCAGCACTTACATGATACAGTTTTGGTATTATGTTACAAAAAATGCATGAAATTGAGTTCTATTTGAATAATATCTACAATTCTTCATCCAAGGCATTTTTATAGGAAATACACAGATCTGGCATATGACATTATTATTCTAAAATAATTTCTGACCAAAAAGAAAAAGATTAATAGTAATGTGTAGGTCAGTGATGGGCAAACTTTTTAAAGAGGGGGGCCAAAGGAAAGGAAATGCTCATCTATCAGTCTGTTTCTAAGGCAACTCTTTTGAAGTATCATTGTATTGTAGCCTACTCATTGTATTCGTCAGATTAGGAATAATGTCTTGTGGCCCCATAGAACATTTCAGGGGGGCCACATCTGGCCCGCCAGCTGTGGTTTGCCCATCTGTGGTGTAAGGGATTCATCTTCTAATCAAAGAAGTAAAGTTCCATACATGGACATGTCAAAAGACACTAACAACCAATATAATTTTATGTTTCATGATTATCTTTAAAATAAAGAACCCCTGGGGCAGCTGGGTAGCTCAGTGGATTGAGAATCAGGCCTAGAGATGGGAGGTCCTAGGTTTAAATCAGGCCTCAGACACTTCCCCGCTGTGTGACCCTGGGCAAGTCACTTGACCCCCATTGCCCACCCTTACCACTCTTCCACCTAGGAGCCAATACATAGAAGTTAAGGGCTTAATAAATAAATAAATAAATGGAATAAAATAAAGAACCCCCACAAAGACAAGATGGATATGTTGATATGTTCTTACTGAAGTCAATGAGGAACCTGCCATAGCCCTTGCGCTGGTATTGAGGAAGAATCATTATACAGGAAACGTTGTACTTCTGTTGGCAGTGCTTTTCCTGGTGGAAAAAAAAAATAGAAGCCAAGTTTAAAAACAACCGGCTGGTAACATTGAGCAGCAGTGCTAATTATCATGAAACAAAGGCTAACAGTAAAAGCTAGAGCCTTCTGGGAATAGCAAAGAAAATCAAGAGAAAATACTCCACTGAGAAAAGACAGGACAATGTTAAGTCATTGCCATTATCCATAAAGCAATAATCCTAGGAGAATAAAAAGAAATAAAAATGCAACATCTAAAACCTTCTGCCACTTAGAAATTATGTCATAGGCAAAGGTCAATGGAGGAATTTCTCCAATTTCATAGGGATGCAAATGCTAAAAGACTGTATGCCATTCTGGAAATGAGAGTGTTTGTGGTTCAAAGGTCTATGATTTTCTATTCTAATACTATTCACTCTAATACCATGATAACTAAAAGAGGTAGATAAACTCAATTTTATGTGTATCTAAAGAGCTGCAAATAAATCAAATTATACTTTAAATCATGCTTGTGTTAAAAACCTTTAGTAACAAAGAGAATCTTATGGTTAATTCTTCTATAAAACTGATCCTAACACCCTACCTCAATCTGTTTTGTAAACCAGGATTTTCAATCAGGTTTACTTCAAGCAAGGGGCAAAGAAATGCTACAGCTAGAGTAGAAAAATAGATACAGGGAAAACTTTTTAGCAAACCTTGCTTCTTTACTGAAGTGATTACAGTAAGCTCAGACTTCATGAAGTACTTACTAGCTTTGAAGGATCAAAAATACAGATCAGGAAGAGATGGTAGAAACTAGAAATTCATTCAGATAGAATATGGAGGGTAATGACTGTGTTTACTTCACAAGAAGTTCTATCTATCACCATCAAGGGAATAAAAAGCCATTTAAAAAACTTCCCCCTTGAGTAGTAACTGCAGTTCAGGTCCCTAAGAGAATATTCTGTTCAATGTTACTAAGCAGCTCCATGCCCTGAGTTTCTGAATTCTTTCTATATAAAATACAGGGCCTAAAACCCAGAGTCCAAAGAACACAAGAGCCTTGATTATCTGCCAGAAAAACCTGGAAGAAACCATCTTCAAGTCTCCCATGTGAATCTATAAATTTTCATTCATCCATAATCCTTGTCAAAACAATCCATAATACTTTCATTTGCAAGTTCTTACCTTAGAAAAGTAGCCAACAAGATGGCAGCCCTTGACATCATTCTGTGTCAATACATAGAAAAGAAATGGTTCCACATCATAATAGAGTGTCTTGTGGTCAAGAAAGAGCTTTGCCAATAGGCACAAATTTTGACAGTAAATTGTACTGACATTCCCATCAACCTAAAAAAAAATGATATATTAGGTTAAAACATGGTACCATAGAAGCTTTTCCTGGGAAAGTCATAGTATTAGGTGTAAGTATATGAGAAATCATAATAGTGAAGTTATCACTGGGTTCTGGAGTGATTCCTTCCAGATGTCAAATTACGAGTCTTAGCCTGCATTAAGACAACTCGAAATGCAAAAAAAAAAAAAAAAAAAAAAAAAAAAAATCTCAACTTGACAAAATAAAGTTTTCCTTACAAAACAATTCACCTAACAAAAGTACTCTCTGAATGAATCTATGATTAACAAACTTCTTTAATAAATTAAAAATATTGTTTAATTTAAACACTTTTCCCTAACCTATCAAAAGAAACTAAAACATACTTGTAGAATGATGTATACTAATGGACAGGGATACAAAAAAATATCCTCCACTTTTGATGATTCTTGATGAACTTCAAAAGGAGGTATGCTATGGGTCCTGTTGTTGTGGTAAGTAGCCTAGAGGACAATTACCTAAGCAAGATCTCTCTTGGAACTGGCAAGCATAAGCAGAGAATGTCTTATTGGTTTTGACATTCCCTTTTTTCCTAAGAGCTACTAAAATTTGATCTCTCCCAATGCGTTGAGGTATGCATATCAGATAAATTGGCTGTTGCTCTCCAAAAGATAGTGTGCACACTTACCCTGACAATGCAGAAACAATTAATTGAGCTATGAAATTACATAAAGGATGGGCTGGCAAAATTTGAAAGCTAAAATGATGAAAACAGTTTTTTCCTCTAAAAGAGAGATCTCCAAGTTTCTTCTAGCTATTGTGTGAGAGCTCTTTCATTTATTCAAAATTTTTGCCTAATCTTGAAAAGGTGAAAAGCAATTACTTCTGAAAACTGATCAACAGGTAATTTTTACACATAAATTCACATTTTATTAGTTGTCCAGCAAAAATGGACTGACTAGTTTAAGCCTGATAAAAATATATTAGTAGAATTGTTTTAGCAATAGCAATTTCCTTATAAAAGAAAACTATTCCCATTTTCTAGTCAACATGTACTAACTGTGTCATTTAAAATCACTTGGGGTCCTTAAAACTACATTTCCCGTGGTCCAATGGGTTTCCTGTTTTGGATGACGTATTCAAGGTGAGGGACTGTTTGAAATTAGGGGGAAGCGACTTGGAACTTCCTCTTTAGTTACCTGAGCTCGAGGAGAGAGGAAGGTAAATGGCTAATACAACTTTTGTTAACATACTGCAGCAAGTTCTGTTTGAGAAATCCTGTCCATTGTCTGAATTCATAAATCTTTGTCTACTTTGCAGTCAAAATATGTTGTCTTGGGTAGGATGCGAATAAGAGAGTAAGGGGTCCTAGGGATGCGTGATGATTCCCTCCAATGCAGAACTACATACTTATAACTAATGTTCTTAAGAAAATTGTCCTGGGGTAGCGGGGGTGAGGGATGGGGTTGAAAAATTAAGTGAATACACACATATTCAGTATTAGAGGTGGGAACTGAATATCAAGATGTTCCCAACTCAACAGTCAGCTCCCAAAGCACTATGCCATGCTGCCTCACTAAGCAGTAGCCTTAATAAAAGGAAACACTGTAAATAACTGATATTGAGATGTTGATGGGTTTTTTTAATATTCTAAGATTATACAGGTCTGGACCATGGGGTTAATACAAATAGTTGTGGGGATGCTTTGTGAAAAAACATGTCAAAAGTTTAAATACAATAAAATAAGACTAATTAATTCATGATTTTCCCCAAGTTCTTCAGACAGTTTGATAATCTTACATCTAAAAACTATGCTCAGAGTTCCCAACTTGACAGTACAATTTCATTTTTGAGTTTTTACCAGCTTTTGAACAAATAAATTAAAAATAAGACTGGTCTTGAGAATGGTTTCATTTGAAAGTCAGTAATAAAACAATTTGGAAGTAGGAAGACCTGGTTTCAAGTGTACTTTCTATCAATGCAAATCTTCTTGTACTATATAAAAAGTTCTAAAATTGACATCTGTGATAACATTTGTGTTTCTAAATTTAATTTATTGCTTCACCATACTTAACCTTCCAAAAGCATTAGGTACCAAGTTACATCTTGCTCTTAAGGAGTTTATAAATGAATGGAAATGAGTGGAGGACAGACAGATATGCAAATAAGTATAAAAGGGAAAGGGAGATGAATATAAAAGAGTAGATTCAGGCAATGTGCTTGGTATGAAAAAATCTAAAGGAGAAAAAAGTCAGAAAATTTTTATTTTAATGAATAGAGGGGTGGGATGGGGTCAGGGTTGCCAGGCAATTCACTTAACGTATGTCTGCCTCAGTTTCCTTATCTGTAAAATGGGATAATAATAGTACCTATTCTACCAGGGTTGATGCAATGAAAATGAAATAATAGCTGTAAAGTGCTTTGTGAACCTTAAAGTGCTACATAAATGCTAATTATGATGATTGTAATGAAGAAGAACATAGAACAAGAAAGGTAGAAGAAGTCAGATTATAGAAAGCCTAGATCACATGTTAATGTTTTATTCATATTTTAATGATTTTAGCCATCTAATTATATTTTTATTATAGTAGGCAACGAAAAACCACTGACATTTGGGGGGATATAATAAAGATATATTAGAATTATAGTAGCAAGAGTATTCAGACAAGCAGTGCAAAAGGACATATTAGGCTTAAAAGTATCAAACAAGAAGAGCAGTTAACAAGCTATTACAGGAGTCCAGACGAAAGGAAATAACACCTGAATAAGGGTGTTGCAATGGAGCTGATTTTAGAGGAGCATATGAAATATCATTTAAGCAAAATAAGCAGAATTTGGCAACTAATTGGATTTTGAGATGACAAGATTCAAGGAATGCAAAGATTACATGCCTAAATGACTGAGAGAATGGTCAAGCCACCATCAGAAACAGAAAGTTACAGAAAGGAATGGATTTCTTTGGTTTTCTTTATTTTTTTTTTTTAAGAGATGGAGTATGGCATAAAGAAACAATGATTTAGTTCCAAATTTGATTAGATTGAGGACTCAGTAAAACATTCAAGTAGACATGTACAATAAGCAACTGAAAATATAAAACAAGAGATCTTGGAAGAAGATGGGAATGGATTAGTCTTCACAGAAGTGATTCTTAAAAACATGAAATTGAGTAAGAAAATAAAGAAGGAGAAAATATAGGAAGAGGAAAGTAGCTGGACCACACCCATGTTTAAAGAGTGGGAGGATGGTGAGACAGCACTTAGAAGGGGAAAGTCAAAGAGGTAGGAGAACCAGGAGAGCGCAGTGCTCTAAAAGGTAAGAGAAGAGATGGTGACCTAGTATTAAATGATGCAGAGAGTCAGATGAGGATAGAGTAGCTGGGTGGCACATCAGATAAGAACACTGGGTATAGAGTCAGGAAGACCTAAGTTCAAAATCCAGCCTCTAACACTTAGCTGTGTGACCCTAGAAAAGTCACTTAACTCTGTGTCTTACTTTCTTCATTTATAAAATGAGCTGGAGAAGGAAATGGTAAAATACTGGTATCTTTGTGAAGAAAACCTCAAATGGAATCATGAAGAGTTGGACATGACTAAAAATAACTAAACGATGAGAATACAAGAGGTCATTAGAGTCCTTGAAAAAGAAAATAATACAGTACTAGAGGTAGAAGCCAGATTTGAAGGAGTTGATAAGTGAGGTGGTAGCAAGGAAGTGAAGACAATATACATAATTTATTCTTTCTAAAAATCTAGTAGAGAAGAAGGATACAGAATGATAGTTTAAGGGAGTATCAGGGTCAAGGGAAAGGATTTTAAGATGTAAATTAAGAGGCAGGATACAATAATACAGAGTCAATTTCAAAGTCAAGAAAATCTTGGTTCAAGTTTTGCCTCTGACACATATCAGCTATGTGACCCTGGACAAGTCACTTAAAACTCTCAGTGTTCTAAGGAACTCTCTATGACTAGAAGATGAAGAGACGCTGCCAACCAATATCAGTAGTTTCCTCATCCAGGAATTCCCAATATTAACAAAATCACAGGTGGAGTCCCTATCTCTACAGGCTAAATTGGGCTAGACATATTTGTAAGCTGAGGGAAGAAAGAGCCAGGAGAGAAATAAGAGGGAGGAGAAGAGGGAAAAGAAGAGAGAAGAGGTAAAAAAGGGAGGGAGAAAAGGAATGAGAAGAAGAGAGGGAAGGGAAGAAGGAAGGGTCAAGGAAGAACAGTAAGGGGAGAGGAAGAGTGAGTGGAAGGGAGGAAAAAGGGAGAGGGCAAGGGACAGTGAGAGAGAAGCAAGGTCAAATTAGAAATCAAGGCAGCACACTTAGGGTATAACTTCAGCAAAAAGAAGAAACACTACTTCCTCTGAGCTCAAAGGGCACCAAGTAGTTAGGATGAACACACAAGAACTCAGATTTCAAGTCAAATGTCAATATTATTGTATTATTGTAATGTATGACAAGTAATGTCATCTGCAGAGTGTGAAGGAGAGGAGTGTACATTCTGGAACTTATGGGAAGGTGTGGAGAACTAACAGTATTGGATATGATAAATATAAAAGTATTTTTAAAATGAGGAAAGTGATTGCAAATGCAGCAGTGAGGGCTAGGCTGATGATAAATAGCATAAATCTGTGGTAAATTCGGCATAATTTGTGATATTCTTCAGCATATTACCTCAGATCAAAAACACAAAGAGAAGATACATGGAAGAAGTCACCCAGAGTCAAGGGTTATTTATAGTAGGACTGGTTGGAATATCAAAGGATCAAAGGATTCAAAAGTGGAGAAAGCATTATTAGGGAGGGAGTGGGGGGAAGAACAAGCATTTATATAGCATCCGCTATGTGCAAAGCAGTGTGCTATGCACTTTCTAAGTGTTATGTCATTAGAATATTAAACTGGAAGATACAAGTATGAAGGGGGGCCAGACCAGTGTTGATAAACCAGAAGTTACAGGAATTTGAAAAATCAAAGGACATAATGAGGGTCAAGAAAAGGTTTGAAAAAAATTAAGAGAAAGAGGGGTTTAGAAAGATAAGAGATTTTGGTCAGAAAGGAGAAACACAGATTTTTAGGATATGGAGGCTAAGTACTTTCAACTGATAGTGGGAGCTGAAGCATGCCCACTCAAGTGGGTGGCTGACATAAGAGTTAAGGAAGAAACCAAAGGAGTAAAAATTTCAAGAAAGTGTGAAAATAATGTCATCAACATGGCCAGTCTCTCAGGATGATGACAGAGAAGATGAGATAAAGACTGTGAGCCATGTATTCAAGTCATAATGAAAGTTATGAGCATAATGGGAAACAGGTTGATGAAAATGTCTAAGAGAAAGGGTAGTTATAATCAGCTAGAATAAATTTCCAAGGAGTTGTTGTTATGTGGCAGTAAAAGAGCAAAGGTATAGAACTGACAGTGAGAGAACAAAAAGTATATATTTCTAGATACTCCCAATAAGGTGGAAAACAATAAGCACTTAAAAAGCCAGCCAAAAAGTGGCTCAGGAGAAAGCCAGATTTCAGGTACTAGAAGGTAGGTTGGGAGTTATGCTCACATATCACATAGGAGAAGTAGAAGAAAAAGAAAAGGATGCAGGATAGCCAGAAACTATCACACCATGTGCCTTGGCTGTTCTTTATCAGAATTTTAAGAGGGGGAAAGAAAAAGGGAGAGAGAAATGGGAGAAGTTAAGTGGAAATTTCTAAACTTTGAGTGACTGGGGCAAGTTTTATAATCAACTAGTTGATCACTACTAGCTTTCTGGGGAATCTTGCTCAAAATTTTTTCAATAGATTCATGTATTGATGAGTTAGTATTCACTCATGCAACAAGAATTTATTAAGTGCCTACTGCATACACAATACCAAAAGATACTACACTGTTTTATTCTAACCCAATTTATGTTCTTTTGTTTTTAAATTTCTATAGCACTTATAGGCACTGCTTAAGAGGGCTCTTAACATCTCACATTATTAACTAACTGCTCTCTATATATGTAACTATATGGCTTACTTGAGGGGAGAGAACATGTCTTCTATAGTACTCCTTTTTTAAATCGCCTAGTGATTGGCAGAGCGATGGACTTGAACTAAACAGCAAGGGGACACACAGAAATACAATCATAATATCATAGACATAGTGCCTGTCATAATAACAGCATACACCCAGAAAAAGCACTAAGTACAGTTAATTAAAGACAATAAATGATGTCTAATGAGAGCTGTGGACTCCATTTTAAATATACTTGTACGCCTGAGTCCAATTCAGGATTAACAGTTTTGTTCATTCTTCACAATGCTGTCCTGTTTGATGACTTGGAGTATGTATGCCACAAAAAAGAGCAAACAAGTTTCTAAAGACCTAACAATGGCCAGGGTGCAGAGCTGGAGATTATAGGGAAAAAAAATCACTACAATTTAAAAATGAAATAGAAAACAACCACTAAAAACAGATACCTTACCTCAAAGACAGAGATATTATTCTTTCTGTAAATCTCATTAGCAGGAGGGTGGAACCAACCACATTTCTTCATGTGCTGCTGTAGAATAGTTCTACTTTTCATATACTTTAGACAAAATTCACAAAGGTACAACTTAGGCAGCCTGTAAATAAAGATGAAAAAATGGGGCTTTTGATTGATCTGGGCCATACTAAACGATGATAACAAGCACTACATCTTATTTTTATAGGGCTTTTAAACTTCCAAAAGCTCTTTTCTTTCTCCCCCTCCCCCAGATTGATTATCCCAGCTGAGCTTCATAACTACCTTATATAAAGTAAGGACCAGCATGTGTCATCCTCCCCATTTGAAAGATAGTTAAACTAAAGCCAAAAAAAATTAAATGGATTGGCTACAGTCTAAAAGCTATTTGATTAGTGGCAGAAGCAGAATTAGAACAAGTTTCTTAGTTCTGACTCTTTCTACCAGACCATGCTGAAAATACAACATTTTATCTAAAAAGAGAAAGACTAAGTCAGAACCAGCATGGTGTACTGGAAAAAGGATTCAACTTGGGAGTCAAAAGCCTGAGATTTGAGTCTAAGGTCTGACACTAAACAGTAACATCACTTTTCTGAGGCTCAGTTCCCTCATCTTGAAAATGTAGGAGTTAAATTAGATGATTCTTTAAATGTGCTCCAGCCTAGTTCTATGATGAGAGCACCAAAGTATTTCATTCACATATTCCTAGCTCTTATCTGATATTTATATAACTTTTATGTTTTAAGAATTTTAGAATGTTCCTAATGAAGGGCACATATATGTACAGAACAAGAAATGCCAGAATTTTTGCAGCTGAGAGAAACCTTAAAAGAATCATTTAGTCTATTCCTCTAATTTAAAAGATAAATAAGCTGAGACACAAAGAGTGACTTGCCCAAGAAAACCAGAACCAGACCAGTTTTTCTGACTAAGCCAAGGCCAAAAAAAAATGTGTCAACTGGTAGCCACCATTCTAGTAATAAGTCTCTACAAACTTAGTCTGGCCTTCTGATGACAGATGTGCCATCCATTGTCAAGAACCACAATCAAAGCCCTTTCAGGGCTTGAACTCCAGTGGCATGACCTTTAAGAATTTAGTGTGTCACCTTTGTACAAGATGAAACACTGGAATAAGGTTTTAATGGAATTTTTAAAAGGACAGGCTCCACAAATTCTGAATACAATTAGTTTTACTCTATCCTGTACTCTAAAACTCAGGGTTTTTATCACTTCTCTTCAAAGAAGAAAATGCAATTATATTTAAGAAATCATCATATAACAAGTTAATATATAATATAATCAAGAAAATATACAATAAAATTTTTGTTTTTCAACTGATAGCTTAGACAGTACTGTGCTGCACTGTTAATTTATATATACAATAAAATCTCATTAAGTCAGAGTTTGAAACTTTTTGACCATGTCTGAAGGAAATTTACCTTTTCACCATCTAAGAAAAAAAAAGGACCTGGTTACATATATTAATAATATGAAAATAATAGTAAAAGAGATAGGAATGAGAGACTGGGTCTCTGATTTCATTGGCAAAGAAAAGTTCTGAGTGAGGAAATGCTCTCTGTTAATGTAGGTTGAAACCTTATCTGCAATTTTTGGCCTAAGAGAGTGAGCAGACTTAGTTTAAGAGAGTGATTAGCCTATAGCACACCAAGAGGTTATATGACACCATCCAGGGTCAAAGAGTCAGAATGTGTCAAAGGCGAACTTAAACTCACATCTGAAAGTAAACATGTTAAGCATACCCACTAATAACAACAGTAAACTAACTTCAAGTAGCACATTAGAAAAAGACTTTGTATAAACTTTGAATTGAATTTAAAACTCTGAATTAAAATGTGCTCATTATAAAACATTTTTAAAAAAATTTTAGGTTTTCCTAGCACTCTTATGCTTTCTTTGTTCCCAATATTAATGCTCGTAAAATAAAATCATAATTTTGTTATGAAACAGACATGCCACTATTTTATAATGACCTCCTTCTTTTAAGTATATGATTAAAAAAAAAAACTATTCTTGTTCCAGTCTACTCTTTTACTACCTTAAATGATAGCTATTAATGCCATTCTGCATCATTATTACCATCATCAATTATTGTTGAGTGCCTTCTGTGTCTTTAAATAATTTTCATCTTTTTTCATTAAATTCACATTGAATTGTCTAAAACTTTTCAATAAAAAAATCTCCAAACTGTCAGTACAATTATATTTCCTTTTCCATGATGCTTTATTTATAGTCTACTTTTTTTAAAATTAGGAATTCACTTCCAAATTTGAAAAGAAATTGCTATGATTTGGCATTTTTGAATAAATACAACTCATATTTTCTAATATATCCTTATTTCAGGCAAGTTAATATAGATTCTATTATTTGTACAATCCCTATCAAAATCGAATTTTAAAATAACCTTTCTGGAGCAGAACCAATTCCTTTTTTCTAAGCTATTTTGTTCTGTTTACCTTGTATTCTACCTGACTTTACTGCTTAGGCTCAGAGTGAAAGAGGGACAAGATAAATAACATATCCCTTCCATACTACTTATATTCCTAACTCCAGGTACTTAAAGGACCCATTCATAAATCTAGATACCTAAAGTAGGCCAGTAGCTCTATTAACTGACTGATAAGTATCTTATAACTGTTAAGATTGCTTTGAGGAACAGCTGGAGTTTAAAATAAGTTTCTCTCAAAAGGAAGAGTGAAATCTATAAAGCCTGGACAATATAAAAAGAATTAATATCCTCCTGATGGCTACCGAAATGGATAAAACATACCTTTTATTTTTCCACTCTATCTCTATTCATCTACAGTGAAATCTCACCTACAATTTTAACTCATCTAATCTTAAAGGCTCAGAAGTAATTCCCAAGAGGTGATTTCACGTCTTCAGCTTAAATGTTGCAACCCAGTGAAAAGCAAATGTTTTTTTCTCTAAATCACTATTAGAAACTTAAAAAAAAATGCTACATTGTTTGTGTGGTAAGTTAAAAGAGCAATTGGACTAAATATGTTGTCTAAATTTTTGGAAAGCTAATTCTCAATTTTAATAGCAGCTAATTACTTCATTCTAACTATAAAATCACAAGGAAAAAATAAAATGTACTTCCTAAGGTGTATAATAGATTTTATCTTCTTTTAAAAACTTCAGTGACAATCTAAATCCAAAAGTCAATTCATTACTGGTCCACAAAATTTTTACTATTAAAAGTAGTTCTTCAAATGTACAAACTTAAAAACACAAAATACTTTCTAACTCATTCCTTTTACCCCAACTCTTTTTCCCTATAGATCCCATAAGCTGCCACACCAAAGCTTCAAAAAACAGCTAAGTCCATAAGAGAGACTTTTGATATCTTACTGGTCTACAGTAATATTTGGGTTGGAAAACACTGCAAGGTTAATGACCTCCCTCTGATTTCTGGGTTACAAAAATATATTATAAGTACTTTCTGAAGGTTGTGAAATTATTTAGTTTAGTGAACTAACTTGTGTAATTAAAAGCAATATTTTTAAACTAGTTCCAATTAAGATAATGTAAAATTTTAGCAGCAACTGAAAGAAAAAGCAGAGATGAACAAATGGGAAAGAGGGAAAGAAGGAGGGAGGGATTTTATATACTCTTCTTCACTAAAGACTGCTAGATTAATCAAACTAAAAGATTTCAATTATTTTATATATGTACATATATATGATATATATATTTTATATATAAAAGGAGATAGTAGCATCATCTTATTTATTTCTATCCTGCCAGTTCCCATTAAATATGTGTTAAATACTCTTTTTTTAATAATTAATTTCAATGGAATGACACTGTTCAGCTAAAGAGAATTGCCTTATAGGCTTCTAATAAAAAAATTTCTTCTAGAATTAACATAAGTTCAGTTTTCTTACTAGAAAAACCACTATACAAAAACATTAGGTAACATATAATACTAAAGTTTCTGCTTCTGAACGGTCAAATCCTAGCAGCCTCTATAATTTGTATGAGGAAAGGTAACCAAGCTCTATAGAGAAACACTGCATCACTTTTTAAGATGATATGTAGATTAGCTTTTTGCTCTAAGGGGGTCTGATGCTAGTTCATTATGATGATGAATCTGTCTTGAGAAACAAAGATGGTCTTGTAGCTATTAAGACTGATGGAAACAGTGCTTCTTTTAATTGTTAAGTGGCTAATGGAATTCTTTCCAGGAAGGGTTCTTATCCTAGTATCAGTGCAAGAAGGTGGGATAGTTACTATTTGCTCTACTATTACTCAAGCTCCCATCCAGCATAACTGATGAATTGATGAGCATTTCCACTTGGATGTCACCTAGGCATCTACTCACCAAGTTGAAAGTGCAACTTATCTTTCCATCAAAACTTCTCCCTTCTTCACTCTTCTTTATTTCTCTTGAGGCACTACCAGCCTGCCAGCCAGTTACACATCTCAGAATCAACCTCAACCCTTCCTTTTCCCTCACTTCTAATATCTAATTAGTTGTTTAAATCTTGTCAATTCTACATCTGTTATAGTTTTTGTATATTCATTCCCTTTTCTACATTCCCAAAACTATCATCCTAAATCATATTATCATCTCTTCTCTCCCTTACTATTGCAACAGTCTCCGAATTGGAGACTTTCAGAACTCCTCTCCATCTGTCCTCCACCTAGTTGTCAAATTGATATTCATAAGGCATTGTTCTGATCATGTCACTCCCTCATTCAAGAACTTTCAGTAGTTCCCTATTGCCTCTAGAATAAAATATATACACTTCTTAGCTTGGCAATTAAAAGTCCTTTGGTCTGACTGGGACAAGCCTACCTTTTCAGACTTGTTCCATATTTTTCCCCTTCGCGTTATCTCTATTCCAGTCAAAAGTACCCTAAACCTGAAATTCCATCTCTGGTCTCTATGCCCAGGCTATCTACCTTCCCTAGAATGCATTCTTACTTCCTTACCTCCATCTCTTAGAATTCTTAGCAACCTTCAAGACACAGCTCATGAGCACATTCCTACACAAAGTGTTTCTGTATTCCTCTGATAGTTAGCACTCTCTCCTCAAATTATCATGTATTTACTTACCTTTTTACCTGTTTGCACACTCTAGTAGAATATAAGCTCGCAAAGCATAATGACTACATAAATATGAAATAACAAGGAATATACAAAATATTAAAAAGAATCATAGACTTTAACTAGAAGAGGATTTAGGAATTATCTAGTCCAAATCCTTCACTTTACAGATATGGGACCTAAGGTTTAAGGGCTAAAAAAGACTGATTTGGAGTCAAACAATTCATCACTGGTAGATGTGAGACCTAAATCCAGTTCATCTGTCTCTAAGTTTAGTATTCTTTCCTCCATACCAAGCCGTCTCTAACCTATTTATTTCTCCTACTGGAGAAAAGACTGTATAGACAACATGGTCTGGTAGAAAGAATTCAGAGTGAAGATGCTCAAGTTCTAATACTGGCTATGCCACAAATTATTTAGCTGGTCCAGAGCAAGCAGCAATAGTACTCCCTTTAGAGTGAGACACAAGAGTTACTTGCTGAAAGATACACATCAATTTAATCTATTAGTTCCATGAAATGTAATAGCTCTTTCCAGTATTAATTTTTTATTCTATGGTTGTTGTTTTTTAATTCTAATTCCTTTAATGTTTTTGCATACTACTGGGACTGGGTTTCATTTTCAATGAAATAAATTTTGAAAATCAACACCATTAAGCCTTCAATATCTGGTTGATAACTTGGAAAGAATTCATCTAAGAACAAGATGAAAGACTAGAAATATGGAAGATACTTTCATGCCATGGAAAGAATACTGGATTTGGAATCAAATGACCTGAATTCAATCCTGACTCTTCCATTTACTATCTGGTACAATCTTGGGCAAGTCACTTACACACTCTGGGTCTACATCTTCTTTATACCTAAAATGAGGGGGAGCTAGACCAAATGGCTTTAAAGTCCTTTCTAGCTCTCTTATGATTTTGTGAATGGAGAATTAGCAAATCCAATTACCTTTTCACAATCCTCACTCACCTTGACCTCTCACAGCATTTGGCACCAGTGATGAGACTTTCTTCTAAGTTTTCAGGACACCATCAAACCTCCTGCTTCTCCTTTCTAACTGTTCTTCTCTGTCTTCTTTGCTGGACCCTTCCCCAGATCATATTCTCCAACTATAGGTGTTCCTGAGGGTTCTGTCCTGGTCTTTATTCTTTTCTACAACTTCATCTGGCAATCTCATTGGCTTCCTAGGATCTAGGGTCCAAGGACCATCATTATGCTGACAATTCTTAAGCCTAACCTTTCTTGACCATAATTTCTCTGCTGGCCTCCAACTGCCTTTCAAACATCTTAAACTCAACATGTCCAAAACAGAAATCATGATCTTTTCCCCTAAACCCTCCCCTTCTCATTTTTCCTCAGGCTCACAACCTAAAGGGTCATCCTCAACTCCTCACTCTCTCACTCTCCATATACAAATAGATGCCAAGACCTGTCCATTTCAACTCTGCAACATTTCTCAAATATGTCCCCTTCTCTGTTCTGGCACTGGACCCTGGTGGCAGGTCCACATTACCTCATGTTTACCTGCCTCCTGCCTCTCTCTATTCCAATCCATCCTCTTATTCAGCTACCAAAATGATTTTCTTAAAGCTCAGGTTTGATCATGTCACCCCTCTTCTCAATTACCTTTGGTAGTCTCTATTACCTCCAGGATCAAATACAAAATTCGCTATTGTTCAAAGCTCTTAATAACCTGGCCCCCTACTACCTTTTCAATCTTCCTACATCTTACTCTCTTAACAGACACTCTGATCCAACAACACAAGCCTCTGTGCTATCCTACAAACAAGGCACTCTTATCTCTCAGCTCAGAATTTTCTCTGGCTATCCCACATGCCTGGAATGGTCTCCCTCCTCATCTGCCTATTGGCTTAAATCCCATCTAAAATCCCATCTTTCGTAGGAAGTTTTTCCTAATTTTCTTGATCTTAATGCTTTCCCTCCCTTAATTACTTTCTATTATCCTGAATATGGCTCTTTTATACATTTTTGTTTGCCTGTTTCCTCCCCCATTAGATTGTAAGCTACTTGAGAACAGGGACTATTTTTTGCCTCTTTTTTGTATCTCCAGAGCTATAGTGCCTAACACATAGTATTAGCTAAAAAAAAGCTTATTGACTGAACAACAAAAATAAGGATCTTGAATAGTTTCTAAATTCTAGAGCAGAGTTCAGCAAATTAGGGCCCAAAGGCCAAATATGATCTAGCCCATAGATCATTTTTAAAACAAATAAAACTTTATTTAAAAATGTTAAAGTGGGGGCAGCTGGGTGGTTCAGTGGATTTTTAAGAGCCAGACCTAGAGAGGGAGATCCTAGGTTCAAATCTGGCCTCAAACACTTCCTAGCTGTGTGACCCTGGACAAGTCACTTAATCCCTATTGCCTAGCCCTTACTACTCTTCTGCTTTGGAACCAATACACAGTATTGATTCTAAGTTAGAAGGTAAAGGTATTTTTAAAAATGTATAAAGCATTCTTAGTTTAACTGCTATTCAAAAACCAGCTAGAGAAACATATTTAGTGTGCTGACCAAAGTCTGTCAACCTGCTCTAATGTAAAGAAGTCAGAGGTAGGAAAATTATAAAATCTTAATTTAATAAGCATTATCAGCATTAACACAATAAAAACTGAATTAGATAAAATGGTGTATTGTCTATATTTGAAAACATCATTCTGAGAAGGTTTCATATGACACACAAAAAGGTAAGAATTGCTATTCTAAAGGGAATCAGGTTATGGTTCAAACTATAAAGGTTGAATAGAACTATATTGTAGAAGGTATTGAATGCCAGGCTAAGAAGTTTGAACTTTATTACATGGACAATTGAGAAACAATAAAGGTCTCTTAACAGAATAATGACATGATTAGATCCATGCAAAAAAATGACACAGCAGGAGTACAAAAACCTTAATATTGGACAAAGGTAGAAGAGCAGTGACTAGTTATGAGGTAACTGCAACAATCCAGATGGGTGGTAATCAGGGCTTATAACAAGGCAATGCTAGTGGAAATGTAAAGAAGACTGGTGCAAAAGATATTATAGATGCAAAAGACATGATGACTTGAAAGAACTTATAGGAGGAGAAAGAAAGAGAAGGGTCAATGGCCATGTCAACAATTAAACATGGGAAATTTAGCAAAAGGTGGTCCTACTAAGAGAAAGAATAAATCCAGAAGAAGTAAGAAGTTTCAAAGTAACAACAAAAGACTGGTTTTTAATAAACTGAGTTTGAGATATCAGTGGAACATACAAGTAGATTTATTTTATATTTAATTCAATAAGCATTTATCAAGTACCTTCTATGTGGCAGGCCCTGTACTAGACAATGTGGGAAAATAGAAGATATACTTTGGGAATTTTCTACTCAATAAAACCAGGCGGTGAAGTGCATAGAAGCTGAAGTCAGGAAGACCTCAGGTCAAATCTTCCTCCAAGACACTTATTAGTTGAGTGACAAAAGTTACTAAACTTTTTTCTCAATCTCTTTTCTCATCTGCAAAATGAGGAAAACAATAGCAGCTATCTCTAAGGATTGTTGTAAGATCAAATGAAACAATAGCAGCTATCTCTAAGGATTGTTGTAAGATCAAATGAATTAACTTCTGTACCATGTTCTGCAAACCTAAAAGTCCAATATAAATGCTAACTATTAGAAGGAACATTTCTGAAGCTGGTTTTGTTTTCGTCTTTGTATCTTCCCTGCCTAGATAGCAATTTGGGAGTCATCTACATGAAGATAATTAAAATCATGAGAGTACATGTGACTGCCAAGGCAGAAACCCAAGGACAGAATACCAAATAATATCCACCTTAGTAAAGGAGGGGGAAAAAAAAACACCCTAGCTCACCCCAAAAAAGGGAGGAGGGGATTATAATAGAATAAGGAAAAGAGAAAATTAAACAGAAAAACAAGGAGAGCACAGTGTCTCAAAAGCTAAAAGATGATAAAAATATCTAAAATGGGTTAACAGCATTAAATGATACACTATGACCATTCCCTTTGCTCCTAAATCAGACTGTCATCTGGCATTGGCTATATACTCTCCTCCTTTCCCCACCTTGACCTCTTGGTAAACCTGTTCAACTATACAGTATCCTCTTTTTTGTTGAGTCTTTGCCCTGTTTTCCTATTGCTGATCCTGCCCTGCCAAATCCAAGCCTTGAATTACTCCCACCATCTGCTGCTTTGGCTCCTAATCATATACTGCTGAACAAAGCTAGGAAAAAAAAAACAGAAAACACAAAACTGTGTTGAATGGGTCCATTACACATTTGTTACTGTAAGTTCAAATGGGTCCTCATTGCAGAAAGGCAATCCTTTTAAAATTCACTATTTTACTCACCATAGTGGTTTTTCCAAGCTTGCTAGGGCTTTCTCCCTAGCCTCTGAGCTGAGGACCTTATCTCATATTTTGCTGAAAAAATTGAACCCATTCACTGAGAGCTCCTGTTTCTCCCCTCCTCCTCATCTTGTTCCACCCAGATGCCTTCTGCCACTATTCTCTCATTTACTTGTCTCACATAAAGAGCTGGCCCCTCTCTTTGCCAATGTAAAAACCTCTACATTCATAAGTAATCCATGTCCATTCTATCTTCACCAGCAAACTGCATTCTCTTAAAATCTCCATTTCTCATTAATTTTTTCTTTTCTCTAAAAACAAAAACCTTTACCTTTCATCTTAAAATCAATGCTATGTATTGGTTCAAAGACAGAAGAGTGGTAAGGACAATTTGGGACTGGGGATTAAGTCAGACAACTAGGAGGATCCGGGGCCAGATTTAAACCTGGGTTCTTCTGACTCTGGGCCTGACTCTCCATCCACTGAGCCACCTAACTGTCCCTTCTCATTAATTTTCTAACTCTTTCTGTATCTGTTAGTTCCTTGCACCTACAGATGTACTCATTTTTCCCATCCTCAAAAACCTCTCATTTGATCCATCCATCTCAGTTAGGGTTCATCCATTTTTCTCATCTGTTTCATGGTTAAATTCTTTGAAAAAGGGGGCACCTGGGTAGCTCAGTGTATTGAGAGAACCAGGCCTAGAGACGGGAGGTCCTAGGTTCAAATCTGACCTCAGACACTTCTCAGCTGTGTGACCCCTGAGCAAGTCACTTGACGCCCATTGCCTACCCTTACCACTCTTCTGCCTTTGAGCCAATACACAGTATTGACTCTAAGACGGAAGGTAAGGGTTTAAAAAAAATAAAAATAAAAATAAATTCTTTGAAAAGACACTACAATAGGTGCCTCTAATCTCTCTACTCTATCTTCCATCTTAACTTTCTATAGTCTAGCTTTCAATCTTGTCATTCCCCTGAAACTGCACTCTCCAAAATTACAAATCAGTTCTTAATTTCTAAATCTTTTTCTCAATGCTTATCTTTCTTGAGTCAACACACAAAGCATTTTTGGGAAAGCTAGGTAGCATAGTGGAGAGAGGACTAGGCCTGGATTCAGGAAGACCTGGGTTCAAATCTGGTCTCAGAAACTTTCTAGTTGTGTGACTCAGGACAAGTCACTTTAACTCCAACTGCCTAACCCTTACTATTCCTCTTTCTCTCTTAGAATTAATACTAAGACAAAAAGTGAGAGGTGTTTTTTTTTTTTTAAAAAGCACATAAAGCATTCTGAAAATCTTAATATGCTCTTTAGATGCTAATTATTGTTATTTTTAATCTTTCTGCACTCCAACCCTCTTCTATGAAACTCTTCTATTTTTTTAATGCCATGATCTTTCCCTGTCTTTGCTATTCTTTGTATAAGAATTTCTTCTATTTCTTCATTCTGTGCATTTTTACCAACTTCACCCCATGCCTGGTATTCTCTTTCTAATCATCTATGCCTTCTGGTTTCTCCAGTTTTCTTTGAGTCTCACCTAAAATCCTAACTTCTTGTAAGAAGTCTTTCTTGGCCTCTTTAATATTAGTTTCTTCCCTATTTGCATATTATTTCTACCATTTAATTGTGAAATCCTTGAGGGCAAGGACTATTTTTCCTTTTTTTCTTGTATACTAGTGATTAACACAATGCCTCTCACATAGTAGGCATTTTACAAATGCTCATTCACTTGACAAGGACAGTGAAAACATTATAAGACTTGGTAGTACAGTTATTAGTAAATAACCTCTGAAAGGACAGTTTCCACATAGGAGAAAGTAAGTAGCTAGATTTCAAGATGTTGAAAGGGGAGGAAGTTAAAGAAGTAGAGGAATGAACAATGAGGAACTAAGAGTTATAATTATAGACAACTTTTTAAAGAAGTCTGGTAGTAAAAGAGAGCTAAGAGAAGGGTTGGTAAATGATTTGGGCAGAAGAGCTGAGAGAAAGCTTTTTTAAGAAGATAACTGAAGGAACAAGGTCTAATCTGCTGTAGAACAGAAATAAGATAAACTAAATTTGCTAAAATTTTATGTAAATCAAGTATTTGAGAGCTGAACTCAGACGAAGTGAAATATTCTGGTCTGGTAGAAAGAATTCAGAGTGAAGATGCTCAAGTTCTAATACTGGCTATGCCACAAATTATTTAGCTATTTTCTAAGTACATTTTGTCCAGGAACTTTCTGTATAATATGTTCATTAGTCCTTCACATTGATCTACTGAAAGGTGGTTAACAAAACAAAGAAACTGAGGCATTAACAGTTTATATAGTGAAATAAAAAGTCAATAATCCTGCTACTTCAAATTTATTATCTAAATTATCCCATTTTCCACTGGCGTGAATCTCTACCCTAAAATTTTTAGAAGGTCTAATAATTTAACAAATTAATCTTTAGTGAAAAGAAAATGGGGGTGGAATGAGGAAAGAGCCTAGAAACTCTGGATACTTATCTGGAAATCCAATTTATTCAAATATACAGTAGAACTTCTGTACAAGATTTAAGCTGGCTCAAATTTCACATTCCAACAGTCATATCTGAGTTAATCTTTCCATTAAATATAGCTAAGCACAAATTAATGCATTTCTAGCTTTAATGATGAAAAAAAGAGTTATATAAACTGTTGCCAATTTGTTTTATATTTCAAAGCTTAAATAATTTTTTGGACTATGCTTACAAAATTACTTAGATAATTAATTTAGATAAAAATGTAACTGTTGATATTAATGCTACTACAATCATCCTTTCAGCCCTCAATTTCCTAAACTGTAGATTACAACAAATATTAAGTATGCTTTGTGAAGAGTATTGATGGGGAAAAAACAAAATGTATATCAGATGGATATACATTTATGGAATTTATAGTCAGGGGAGAGGAGAAGAAGGGAATCACAGGATACCAACTCAAGTGTAACATAAATTACATAATAAATATATTGGAGCTTTATAAAACAAAGTGTCTGGGACAGCTAGGTAGCACAATGGATAGAGGACCAGACCTGAAGTCAGGAGGGCCAGGGTTCAAATCTTCCTATGTGACTCTGAGCAAGTCACTTAACCTCAATTGTCTAGTCCTTGCCCTTCTTCTACCTTTGGATCGATACTTAGCATGGATTCTAAGATAGAAAAGTAAGGGTTTAAAAAACTGAAAATTAAAATGTGAAATGTGAAATCTCAGAAATCTCACCAATAGAAATATTAAGGAAGACTTCTCAAAGGACTTGGCAAATAAACAGAGATTAAGAGAATAGGCAGAAATTTAACAGAAGAGAAGGACTTTTCATGCATAGGAAGAGGTATGAATTTTTAATGTGAGAAAAGGCATTGAGGGGATGAGAACACAGTATGTATTGGGGGGGAGGGGTAAGAGAATGGTCCAATTTGGCTATTGTATATAATATGTATAGGAGAATAATATGCGGAAATAAAACTAGAATGGTGTCTGATTAAGGTAAGTTAGAATGCTTGGCAAAGGAATCTGAATACCAGAAAACTAGGAGCTACCAAAGATTTCTGAATAGTGATACAGCCAAATCTATGTATCAGAAAACTTATTATATTATATGTAGGATAGTTCAGGGAAGAGGAGGAGAGGAGAAGGCCTATAAAGAGACTAATTGTAATAATTCAGACAAGGAAAAAATAAAGGCCTATATTTTAGACCTACAGAGAATAGAGGATGGATACAAGAGATTGTGAGGATGTAGAATCTACTTCCAATTTTTAAATTCTACCACTCTTAAAATATGAATTAAAAGTGTCTCACAACATACCTTGAGTATTCTTGTGGATATGGGGAGGAGTACCAGGTATGAATTTCATATTTTCCAAACTCAATGACAGAGGGACAGCGGACTTGTGGATCAGGGGGACCAGTCACTCCAACTTTCTGTGCAATAAAGAAACACATTTATAGAAGTTAGCCAAATTAAGTACACTGAGACCAGTGTGAAGTAAAGATATGAGTTCAATAATCATCTTGTTGGAATTCCATAGATGCAGAAATAGGTACAACTAGGTTGCAAGGTTTTAATTAATATTTGGGGAAAATTTTCTTAAAATAAAATATTCTTGATATTACTTTAACTTTCTATTTAAAAAAACACCTATTTAAATACTAGGCCAATATTTTCATCAAATAAGTCTGACTTAGTTTCTAGATGTACTATATATACAATACACTTAGAGAAATGACTGTTGGAGATATTAATAAATGCAATAAAAAGGCAAACAGACTTGTTGCATGGGCTACTACCTTCAACAAACAAAATGAAAAAGACTACTATAGTTAAAAAGACAGCTAAGAGAAGGAAGAATGAGTTTTTATTTTTTTAAGGGATGCCTGACATTTAAGAATACCACAAAATGCAAATTAAAAAAATATTCTTGTAGGCACTAAAGTTTTCTTACAATTTATACCGGAAGAAACCTCTTAGCAGACAATACTATTTTATTTAACATGCTTGTCCTATGACATACACATTTCATCAATCTCTTTTCTTTCCAAAAGGATATGCTGAATGGCTATTTTTCTGACCAAATCCAATGGATTATCTTATAAAGTTAGTTTGTTCAGGGAAAAAGAATTAGCTTAGTACCTTCTGTTAACCCTTTACTACAGTCTCCAATGGCTTTAAGGACATATTCTTCAGTCTGGACAATTCAAACACAAGCCAGTTTTTTAATACCTGAAGACTAGATTGTGAATTCCTAAATATAAATGCAGACCAGTATAGTATCTACTACAGAGATGTTCAAAAATTACTGTGAATGAGGCAGATTTAGAATTTCATCCTTTTAATGTCTTCATACACATATATCAGAAATTAATCCCCCAAAAAGGGTAGCTGTGTAAGACATTAAATTGTATTTTTTAAATGTATAGATTAAGGTCATAATGAAGTTTCTTTGTTGTATGCTTTGCCTCTAAAAACTACTATGAAAGAAAAGTGATAATCTCGTTATTAATTTTTCATATTAATAAGTTCCAACTATAAGAAAAATGTCTCTGTAACAGCTCATTTGAAAACTCTCATTGGGTTTCTGCTATCCTTCCCTTTTATTAAAGAGCCATGGGATTTGTCTCAGGTTTCACAATGGGAAGATAGCCAAAGAGGGGAAAAAAGTCATTTTGCCTTAGACAACTCTAAACAAAAGACAAGAACCTAACATTAATTGGACTAAATTATTTTAGTTGCATAACAGTTTGTGATATCCACCAAGGTCTATATTCATAAGATAGTATAAAGGACAGTGTTTAAAATCAAACAAAAAGCATTTAACAAAAAAGTTCCAAAAAAATAAACAGATACTGTATTCCACGAATTAAGTACCCTAATCCAAGGCATAGTATCTTATCATCTATCCTCAAAGATTTAAATAACAAAAAAATAGCTAGTTAAACACAGGAAAAACATCAGTACAACTGACATCTGTAATACTTCCTAAGGCAAGGTTCACTAGAAACCCAAAAAGTGAAGATAGATAAACCTGCTGGGATACTGCTTGTTCAATGAATGCTTTCCCATCAGCTCCCCGCCTCTCCTCCAGGTGAATGCCCACTGTAGACGTGGAGAGCCAGCTCCAGTACAACTGTTTGCACATCCCAACAACCAAAGATGTGCACCAAAAGAGACACCTGCCAACACTTCCACACCGCACCTGCTCGACTCTTCCTCACTTAGAAATGCTTTTGCACATGCTCCTTCTCTCTTCTCTCCTACTAAGAGCCACCACCCTTCTCTCCCTCCTCCACCACCCTCCCCCTTATAAATTCCCAGTGCACTCCTCATAGCCTTGCTCTCTCTATGCATTTCCATTTGTTCAGGTAGAGGTTAGCCAAATTCCATGTTAATACAGCAATAGCTATAATCTAAAGTAAATTTTAACCCAATCCTTGCCAAGAATATTAACCTGTTAATTTATTCAAACTCACTTTATTTTAAAATATTGGCCAAGTTACCTTTACATCAAATGTATTACATTTCTAAGCATCAGTTATAGCTGGTTTCTAATTTAATTTAAAAGGATATTTTTCAAATTTCTGGCGCAAGTTCTACTGCTTTAATATCAATAGATGGTTTCACTTTTACAGGCAGATTTTTAAAAAATATTAACACTATCAAATATTTAGTTATTATTAATGATTGGAATGACCACAATTTCTAGACCAAAATGAATAAGTCAAAACAGATAAAAAGTTATACTCAATACTCTATTTCTGGAACTAAAACTAAGAAGCAAAATTTTTTTTTATAATATGCCTGATTCTGGAAAATATTTTACTCTGAACAAATTTTATAACCAAAACTAGAATGGGCTATTAACCTTTTGGAAAAACACAGTCTTCCTCAAATGGTAACCTAACCAATGCCATTTTCCAGTATAGAGTCTCCTTTCCTCATGAACATCTAAATCATGAAACACTGCTATCATTTTCCACAACTATCCAAGAGAGTTGCTCCATTAGAGTACCTAGGTGAGAGTGAGGGTGATGGGTGCCATGAGAAAAGTATATATTATTTCTGGGTCTACAGAGGGTGGATCAGATAGCTATTCTTGATGAACCAACTGGAAATCGGAAAACATCTTGTTTTAGGAGGGATAAAGAGTTATAAAGAACATTCAAGTTACAGAGTGTGAGCCCTAAGTGTCTAGCTGCACTCTATTTAAGATGACTTAGGAACCATACTTTATAACATTGCTACTCTAGTAAAGTTCCTTTGGAGCTCCAAACAACAAAGTTACAAACCAATTTCAAGAACATCATCAATTCATCATAAGGAGATGACCTTACAATACTTTCCATTCAAGTCCGTCCTCCCTTCTGGCTCTCATAAGCATCACTCATTTCTATCTGCATCTTTGTGCAAGCTCGTCACCCTGTTGATTTCTTTCTAATAATCAAGCTTCATGACTTCCTTTAACATTTAGGTCCTATAAATAAGGTTATGAATATAATGGAATGCTATAAAATTTACAAATAAGGTATTCAAAGAAAATGAGACAGTTCATGTGATCTGAGAATGAAGTAAGCAGACCCGAGAGAACAATATATATGACAACTACCATCATGTAAATAAAACCAACACAAAATGACAACTGAATTCAGGTTATAGATCAAAGGATCAAAACCAAATCCAGAATTAAAATGCATTTAATACTTTTGTGGGTAACATGTGCACCTCTGGCTAACTGGTAGAACCTATATTATATATAGACCCTTTTCCAGATGTTTTTAAATGCACAAAATAAGATGCATTGGATTCCAAAGGAAATCAATTATAATTATTTTTAAATTTTTTTTAAAAAGGGGAAAAAAAACTCCTGTTCCGGATCAGTGGTATCAAACTCCAAAAGAAACAGATCCCACTAACCTGTACAAAAGGATCCTACAGCCAGCCACATATTAACTTGGTTTTAAAATGTAATGTTATCTCTGTTTTATTATCTTTTTCTTTATTTTGTGATACAGAGTTCCCAATTACATTTAAATCTGATTCAGGCTCACTTGGGAATGTTATGAGCTGCCTATTTGACAACTCTGCTCTCAATAATGTAAACAGGTCAATCAATTATCACAGAACCCTTCATTTTCCTTTGCTTAAACACATAAAATAAGCTTTACTATAAACAGTAATATCACTATCCTCTTATAATTACATCAATATCATCTTATAATTATATTCTTACATTAATAATTTTGTAAAACTTTAAATGTCTGCTACCTATAGGTTAGCCCTTTAAAGCACAAAGACATTTTTACTCCTTTTCAAAGCATTCTGAAATTGTTAAATACTTTAGTACTTTAGTAAATAGGGGATAATAAGCATAATCTAATGGCAGCCAAGGATCAACATTATGATTAATTATTATATTATGATATAAAGAAATATTGGCTTGTAACACTAGACTCAACTGCAATAAGGACCCCGGTGTATACTCTGGAACTTCCTTTATTAAATACCTGATATAACCCTGACTTACTATTCTTTTGCCTTTTTTTTTTCCAGAAAAGAGTGCCCAAATATGGAAGATAGTATAGTTTAATTGACTTTCTATAAGTTGCTGAAGTAAATGCTTAAGAAATCTTTATCTAAGTGGTCTTCTAGCCTTTAATAAAGTCAAAATCATAAAGTAAACAAAATTAATATTACCAGTCTATCACTTTTAGTGGCATTATTTGAATATCAACAATTACATCAATCACCTAATTGGCTTCAACCCATTTTAATATTAGGTAACATTTATGTCATACTATAAGAACTTACAAAGTAATTTAACAAGGCTATGAGGTAGGTTCACAACTATTATTATTTCCTTTTTTACATACGAGGAAATTGAGGCTTAGAGAGATTTGTCTATATGATGACTTCGGTAATAAGTGCCGGGGTGGGGAGGAAGTAGTTCAATTCAAACTCAAGTGTCTACTGTTCTTTCCTACCTCCAAGTTTAGCCTTTTTCCACTCCATACTGCCTCGTTTTCTCCATTTATACTAACTTCATGGAGAAATACTGCCATCTTATGGACTTTAGGATACCTCCATCAAACATAACTGAAGCTAATAGTGTTTTCACAACTATAATTAGCTGTTACATTTAATTAAATAAATATTTATGGGCAAGCACTGTTCAAGACAATGTAGACAAGTTAATAATGTATATGGAACTTGGCTGAGCATTAATTCCAGTTTTCAAAATTTATCAGTTTTGAATATTTGAGTGCCACAATCAAGGCTTTTTAAAGTATATATCTTTTATTTACAGAGATGTTCAAATAAGAAATTATATATGAAGACAGTATGGTGGTGACTTTGATGATCAAAAGGCCAAATACCAATATGTTTTTATTTTAAATCACAGAATATGCTAATAAGGCCTTTAGGGTAAAGAATCCTATATACCTATCCATGGAAGGCCTTTTTTCTACCCTATTATTGCCCTAATCCAGAAAAGGGAAATTAAGCTGACCCAGCCAGCTTATACAACGGGGTTGAAAAAAAGGCACAAGCAAAGAAGGGTATGAAGGATGCCTTATTGATGTTATAGGATTTCCTAGTCTGACCCAATCCCCTAATGCCAAATTCTATTTGCTTTCTAAGAAGTATAATGTAACAAAAAAAAAAGCCCTTCCACTATTAGTCAAGGAATATTTTATCATACTTTTAAATACATACACACACACACACACACAAAAACTTATCACAGAAAGCTATCAACAGACAAAAAAAAAATATTCTAACCAGTAGTATTAATGTATATAAACAAGCTGAAAATTTAAGCTAAATAAATTAATTGTTGCCCATTGCTTTATTTTTAATAAAATCGGATTTCTCTATCTGTCATGAAAACTGACACAATTTGTTAGCCTTAATATTTAACTTTACCTGCAGTGCTTGCTCCTGGATATCTCGAAATAATTCCATATCTTTTTCAGTCATGACTTCCTGGCTTCCAAAAAGTCGCTCTTCATTTTCCTGTTTCCCATCCCAGCCATCCTGATTGTCTATAAATTAAGCAAAGAACTTACAGGTTATAAAAACAATCTGAAGTTCTATGCCTATTTCAATTCTTTGACAGCGTGCCTTAAAGGTAGAAAAAGGGCTACATGTATAATAAAAACATGTTTATATTTTGACTTGACTTAATGTTTTCTAATAAACATCATACAGCTAATTTTAAATTCCATTATACTATTATATACAGAGAAAAAGGGAATCTGGAACACAAGTAATTTAATATGACACAATATAAAAATTATAGTTTTATGCCTCTATATTTCTGAGTGTCCAAAATTTACATTTCTTATCCCCCAGATACTAGAAGATAGAGGCATTATATTAAGGAACACATTAGTTTCATTGCCAAGAAAAACTGAATAAAAACTTGGGCATTTGATTCTTAATACTTGATTTATTATTCTTATCACAATAGAAATGTAGCCTTCATAGAAGTTATCTCAATCACTTAAAATCTAGTAGTCAGGAAGTACTTGATAGAGATGTAATCAGCATTTCACTGTATAAACTAGGTTCTCTTTTGAAACACAAAATCCATAAACTTGAAAATTGTGTATGCTAATGCCCTGAATGGTATGAGAAATTTATGATAATAATTCACTAAATGACACATTTTCAAATGTGCAAAGAAACTATGAATGGAGCATTTGAGGTTTATGTAGATTATCTATTATATCTAGAGTTGACACTGTTGACATTATCATTTCCTTTGTGGATGAATGTGACCAAACCAAAGAGCAATTTCTGACAGAAAGCTCTTTTCACATCAATTCTATGAGTATAGGTTTTGTTACTCATTTAAAGCACAAAGAAAGGTCAAAAACACATTCTTGACAACATTCTCAAGCTGAAAAAAAAATAATTAAAATCTGAAGATATCATATGAATTTAATGCCCCCCTACTGTATGATGTTCTGAATACAAGAACATTTTTAATACCACAGTAAATAGAAGCAAAGACAATCCAAAATAAAAACAGACCTTCTCTCAATCCCTACACAACTCAGAGAAAAAATTATGAAGCTTACTAAAGCAATTTTTCTCACCAGATCCTAAAATGTCATTTAAAAAAATCAGCAATACTCTAAATTTCTATTATTGGAGAATCCATTCTAAATATGAATCCACTGAAAGAAAAATCACATTCATCTTATATGAAAAAGATTATTTTTAAAATACTTTTCATTATGATTGGCTTTACAAGGCCCAGAGTTCTGGTCCATACCAGGAAGATGGATGAGAGCCATGAGATCCAAAGGAGAAAACACAGGAAGGGAAGAGGGCTGAGGAACACATCTTGAAAAAGAACCACTGGGAATTCAAGAATAGTCAGATATGTAGGAAGTAAACCAGGCAATAACAATGTTACAGAAGCCAATAATGGAAAGATAATCCAGTGTTGGGGGCCATCAAGGAAGAATAAGAACTAAGAACGAAACATCAGATTTGATAATCAGACGGTAACTGGTGATCTCAGAGAGGTCCATTTCAGTAGAACAGCAGGGATATTGGGCTGAATGCCAAACCAGGCTTCAAAAAAAAGACAGGGAGGCAAATGGGTGCAGCGAGGTAGCTAAGGGAATTGAGAGCCAGGCCCAGAGACAGGAGGTCTTGGGTTCAAATCTGGACTCAGACACTTCCTAGCTATGTAACTCCCACTGTTTGGCCCTTATTGTTCTTCTGCCTTGGAACTAATACATAGTATTGATTCTAAGACAAAAGTTATGGGCTTAAAAAAAAAAGTCATAGAGGGTCCTAAATGGTCCTGCTATGTTCTGCTCCCATAAGAACACATTTTTGTCTGGCTCTAATCAACAAACATGAGGTAAAGACATGGACAAGGTGTCACATAGACAAGGGTGAAGAACTAGAGGACCATTCCATGGGAGGAATTATTAGCCAGGAGAAGAGAAAGAGAATTTGACAACTGTTTTCAAGTCTTTGAAAGTTTACGTAAGAAAGGGACTAGGCTTAAAGGGCTAAATTAGGAGCATCATATTGTAGAGAATCTAATATTGGTTCAATGAAAAGAAAATTTCTGAACAAGAGCTATCAAAAGATGGAAACAATGTCTCAGGCATTAATGAGAATTCTTCTTTACCTTACAGTGAATGTTTTCAAGCAAAGGATAGATGATAATTTGTTGGAAATAGTATGAATGGAATTTTTCTTTAGGTATAGCTTGAACTAGAGAGTTTCTAACGCTCCTTCCAACTCTTGATTTTTATAATAAAACTGATAACTGATCTCAACGAAGATCACATTCCAGCTGGGAAAGAGTTGAAACGCCACAGGAACTGCTTATATTCTGCTTAGCTGATCTCTCACTCAGCTAAAAAGCTCACAGGCAAGATACAGAAAGAGAAAATTATAGAGTATTTGGAAGTAGAAAGGATCTTGGATATCATCTATCTAGTCCAACCACCTCAATCATAAATGAAAATATTGAAACATAGGCTTACTGACTGCCTAAGATCAAACAATGAGTTGGCAATAAAATCAATAATTCATCAGTTACTTTTAAAACAATGAACATTTTAAAAACTTTTACTCAAGTGCCAAAACCACAAAACAAACTAAGGTAATTTTCTGTGGTTTCATAACTTATAATGCTAAAGTAATATGACTGATATCTTTAACAAAAGGCAGAAATGGAATTGAAACTATCAAGGATTCCTTTCTGCACTTCAAAAATTCAACTGCTTGATCAAATAGGAATGAGGAGACAATGAATATAGTTACATGCCAAAGTATATTATTCAAGAGTGAGAGGACAAAGGCAAGAAATTTCTAAGCAGTGTACAAGAATATGTCTCGCTCATTTAGTCCTTCTCTATTCCTTATTTCCTCTCTACTGCTACTGTTTTCTACCTTATTAATATAGTGTAGGTGTCCAAAGTTAAGGCGAAGTATAAACTGAAGTGAACTGTTGGGTTTAATCTAGACAGTTCATTTAAAAAGGTCTTCTCTTGCCTTTAACACCTAAGTATTATACCTAGTATTTTGTAGCCATAAGTTTGGAGGGTTACTATTTTTCTGCTTTGAAAAGAGGTAGTTTAATTTGGTAGGTATTATTTTTCATACTGTAGCCCTGCTTCATTAAAAAGGAACAAAGTATTTTTTAAATTACAAATAAATTTGCAAAGATTTGAAATAAAGTACATGCAACTTTATTCCACAAATGTAGAGCCTCAGCTTACCTTTAACAGTCAAACATCATATATTTTTTATACTTTCAGATCTCTGATAAGAAATAGACTCACCACACATTTCTCTCTTGCCACAAAAACAAGTGATTCAATATCTATGTTCAACATGTCAGTACATGAGGTTTCCACCCAAAATCACTCTCTTCCTCCACCTTCCAGTCTTTTGGCCAAGCTACTCCTAAAACTTATTTCTGGCCTTTTTCTATATTTAAATCTTATATCTTTAACAATTTTTTCTTAATACCAAAAATGTTTCCTCTATACATAGAGAAATCAAATTTGGATAACTAATATGATTCCAAACTACAGATCTTTTAAAACACTTTTGCTGACAAGTGAGCAAACCCTTACCTGTGGGCCACTCTGAAGTGCTTGATTTCCTGTTGCCCTTTTTCCTGATCCTATATTGCTCAGAGTAGTCCACCACTTCCCCACGAGCTTTCCGCCCGTCAGGGGAGGGGGTGAAGAATTTGGTAAGGCCATCAATGAGCCCTTTGGTTTTCTTATTGAATTTCAGGGGTGTACTACCATCTCTGCAGAAGTCTAAGTCCATTTGCTCCAAATATCCTTCTTCTGATGAAGATGCTGATTGGCTCGAGAGAGTAATTTTACGTTTCCGACCCCGACCAGGACCAGTTCGAACTTTGCTGAAAGGGCCTTTTGATCTAAAGAATCAGGAAAAAATAAAAATGTCAAAATTTCATCCTAGATGATAAAAGTTTCTTGTGGTCTCTGCTCTGTCATACAATTTGTTAATTAGTTAAAACCTTTAAAACATTTCAAATCCTTATCAATAAACAAGCATTTATTTAGCAATTAATATGTGCCAGGAACTGAGCATGGGGACACAAATACAAAGAAGCAGGCAAATCTATGTTGAAGTTTCTCTAGTAGCATGGTAAGGGAGTTATATTTGATGTGAGCGTCTTAACATTTTTGGTGTCATGGGCCCTGTTAGTAGTCTGATGATGCTATGGATTCTTTCTTAGAATAATGGTTTGTTTCATTTATAATGGAAGAAAATGCTAAATTTCAGTTAGCAGTTAATGGTAATAAAGATGTAATTTTTTTTTCCCCATCCAAGTTCATGGGCTCCTTGAAATCTATCCACAGCCTTCTAAAAAGGTTCATGGACCCCAGGTTAAAGAAGCTCTTTAATAATTAGATAATCCCTAAATTCCCATCCAGAAACCAGAATATAAGCCTACAGGCTCAATTCTAGGTTTATAGCAAAGCATACATATATAATTCTAAAAAAGAATTATATTTCTACACACTCTGCCCTAGAGAAATCTTGGTTGCTGTGCTCATTCAGTGTTGCATGGTGATTTTCAATGGCAAAAAATTTAAATATACTAATTAGCATTATAATGCCCAGAGGCCCAGAGTTCAAAACTCAAATGTTTTGCTACAAAATACAAACTACAGCACTTGATGTATATATCCTTAGACTGCTGATGCTCACTTATACCTCAGGAGCATTATCTTCATGACAATGTTAAGTTCCTATTAAGGAAAGGCTGAGGCAAAAAAGCCCTGCAGACCTAAAGATTTATTTAATCATATTTTCAAGGCTAAAGCACAAACCAAACTATACAACTCTATGTCCCCTGATCTCTTTTTGCTAGCTATCTCTGCGCCTTTGCTCAAAATAGAATGCATGCCCCAAATACATTCTTTCCTCCTCTGTCTTCTGAAACCCCTGTTTTTCTTTAAGTTCTAATTTACTGGTCACCTCTTTCATGAAGTTTATGCTTATGCTTCATGAAAGGAAGAGGAAATCACAACAGATTTGCAGTCAAGAGGACCTGAGGTTCAAATCTTGGTTTTTTCATTTACAATCTGTATGGCTTTGAACAAGTCTTTTCCCTACCTAAGCATTAGTTTCCTCATCTATAAAATGAAGGAATTGGACTAGATGATATCCAAGGTCCCTTCTATGGATATCATAGAATACTATGATTTCAATATTGTATAACTAAAAATTAAGCCAAAAGGCAAAGATTCAACTACTGAATGCTATTCTATCTTCACAGATGACTAAGCTCCCAAAACTTACAGTATTCCAGATAACTTGCTGAGGATAAAGTATCTAAATAACACTGACATCAAGTGACCTTGCAAGGACCAGGGTCAGGGATGGGAATGTGGCAAACAAGTAGGCCAGAGAATTTCATGAAGAATAAAATTTAAATGAAAGAGACAGAATAAAACTACACTCATGCTTTCATGGGTATAAGAATCTCTCAATAAGAAAACTCTTTTTCCTAAAGCAAATCAGTCCCTTTACTGAAATTTACAGACAAAGAATCTCCTCAGACATTTAATGGGTTAAGGAACTTGCCCAGGATCACAAAGACAGTATCAACAGTCATCCATGAACCTAGGTCTTCAGGACCTAGAAATTAATTCCCTACCCCACTACACACCATGCTGAAAGGAATCCTCAAGGGAATGAATCATCAAGTGGTACATCAGTGGACTATATCATTGATATAGTTTACTAGACTTAGCAAAACATTTAGTCCAATCTCTCATGCTATTCCTATGAAGAAGATAGATATATAGGCTAGGTAGGTAGTACAAAGTTAATCTGGAATTAGTTAAACAGCCACACCCAAAGAATAATCTCTAATGAAATGAATTTGAAGTAGAATGTCCCATTGATTTTTGTTTCATCCTTTTACCCTTGTTTAAAGTGATTTTCTATCTCATCCACCATAACTTTTCCAAGCCTTGCATACCAACTCCCCACACCATACCCTCAAAACCTCAGAACTTCATCTTTTACTGATAAAATACTGATCATTTGCTGCGAATTTTCTATTCTCCTTTTCTCATTTTAAATTTCCTTAACACCATCCTCAACTACTTCCTCCTGTCCTCCAATCTCTAATGAAGATATGGTCCCATTCTTCTTCTCCAAAGCCAACTCTTTCTCTATGTCTTGATCCTCTCTTTCGTTTTCTCCAGCAAATTACCTCCATTATTATCCCATCTCTCTCATCTTTAATCTTTCCCTATCCATTGGTTCCTTTCCTGCTGCCTACAAATAAACTCCAGTTTCATTTAAAAAAAACTGTCTCTAAATTCTGACATCTCAGTTATTATTCCATAGCTCTCTTACTTTTCAGTCGATTCCTTAAACTATCTACACTTACTGTCTCCTACTTCTTCTCTCACCTGCTTCTAAAACCTCTGCATTCTAACTTCTAATCTCATCAATCAATAGAAAATAATCTCTCCAAAATTACCAATGATAAAAGTGTCAAATCTGATGGTCCTTGCTCATTCTTCATCCTTTTTGAGTTTTCTACTGCATTTGAATATATCCCAACTATTCCTTTAACCATAACAGATATATATTTCTCCTTCTGCTGAATCTCCTTTACTGGAACAGCATACATATCATGACCTCTAAGTGTGGGATGACTCTCAAGGCCATTTCTCATCTCTCATCTTTTCAAACTCTCCTTCCCCACTTCTCTTTGCTTGCTCTCTCTCTTGTCTCTGTCTCTCTCTGCCCCACTTTCTCTCTCTTCCCCCTCCCCCTTTCTCTCTGTGACATCATCAGCTCATATGGATTTAATTACCATCACTATTCAGAATATTTCCATTGCTATGTAATCAGTCCTAGTCACTCTCCTGAGTTCCAGGATAATATCACCAACTTCTTTATGGATATTTCAACAAATTCAATGTGACAAAAAGAAAACTCATTACCTTTCAACTAAAGTCTCCTCTTCCAAACTTCCCTATTCCCTCCTTCAAGTGCATTATCATCCTTTTATTCACCCAGGTTTGTAACTTTGGAGTGATCCATAACTACTCTTACTTACAGCACATATTCAATTAATTACCAACTTTATCAGTGCTACCTTCATACCATTTCTCACATTTTTTGCCTTTTTTCTACTCATACAACCACCATCCTAGTTCAGGCCATTATCTCTCCCCTGAATTACTTGAAGTAGCTTACTGAATGTTATCTCTGCCTTCTGTCTCTTCCATTCCAATCTATGCTCCACACAGCTGTCAAAGCGATGTTCCTAAAAATCAAGTCCTACAATATTACCTCCTTAATAAATTCAAGTGGCTTTCTAATTAGTACAGGATCAAATCTAAATTTCTTTCTTTAGTATTTAATACTCCTCTTCAAGATCTGGCTCTGGACACATTAATTTTCCTCAACATAATCTAGAGTTCAGCCACACTGAACTTCTACTCCTCATAGGCAACACTCTTATTTGCTTCTTGCCATACCTTTTCACTGACCATTCTCCATGACTGCAACATTTCCCCTCTTCATCTCTGCCTCTTGAAATCTCTAGGTTATTTCAAGAATCACCTTCTATAAGTCTTTCCTGGTGCCCATAGCTGCTAATACCTTCCCCTCCAAATTTCCTCATAACCATCTTGTATATGTTTTGTGTGTACCTATATATGTGCATTTTGTTCCCTCTTTCACAGCTTGTACTTTTAATCACCTTTTTTAGTATAATTCCCAAATTCCCAATGCCAGTTCAGAGTAGGAGCTTATTATGTAAATATTTGCTGATTAAATAACTGATTAACATTTAAGATAAAAGCAATGATGGAAGGCTTATCAATTTACAGAGGTCACAAATCTAGGCATGACAGATAACACATTAGATGACAGCCACAAAGAGATTTTAACAGATTAGAATATGCCATCAAATTAAGGTGATTTTTTTTAACCCTTACATTCCATCTTGCGTACTAATTCCAAGGCAGAAGAGGAATAAGGGCCAGGGCAATGGGAGTTAAGTGACTTGCTCAAGGTCACACAGCTAGGAAGTGTGTGAGGCCAAATTTGAACCCAGGACCTCCCATCTCTAGGTCTGGTTCTCAATCCACTGAGCCATTTATGGATCTGTTCTATTCTAAAGTAAAAAAATCAACTTCACAGCTACAAGGGAGCCAGAGAGTAAATGAGTGAGTGTATGTGTGTGTGGGGGGGGGGGGTGGGGAGTGAAGGGTGGGGGGGTGTTTGCAACATCATATGACATATACATCATTTTCCTAGGAAAGATCTAGAAATTTTGACTGTAATGTCCATGTGAGACAAAAGTATGATATGGTAGCCAAAAAGCTGCCAACACATTAGGCTACATTAAGAGAATGTGAGTTTTATGTGTTGGGAGGAAGGGAAGAAATGATGGGAAGCATGATAATTGAAAGCATATCCTGAGATCATGACCCTAATTCATTATGAAACTGAAAGAAATGGGAATTTTTAGTCCAGAGAAGAAAAGATTGGAGGAAGGAGTTTGTGGAGAGGAAACGATGCATAGAAACTGCAGAAATGAAAATTTAGACTTGATATATGGAAAAACTTTTTGAACAATTAAAACTATCCAAAAGTGGAATGGGGTGCTGTGGGAGGCAGTAGTTTCTCCTCCACTGGATTCACTAATTAAAGGTGGATTGAACTAAATACTCTCTGAAGTCCATTTGAAATCTTAGATTCAGAGGCGAATCAATCCTTTCTACAATATTCCTTACAGATGGCTGTCCAGTCTTTGTTTAAATAGTTGTTGTTTTGGAAGGCAATTATCATTGGAATAATTAAAACTTAATCTAAGTGAGCAATGATATCTCTTATAAAAAGTACAAATTAGTTTTAAGGAAATTAGTCATAGAAGATGGATATGTCTTGTTAGAACAGGACCTTTTTCCCCTTTCTGTTCTATTTGACCCTCCTATAAATATTACTTACACTGTGTTTTGTTTCTTTAACCTGTTTTTGGGGCGTCCTATTGGATTGGCATAGCGCCGTTTTATCTGTGCTGCTTTTTTATGTAGAAGTTTTCTTCCTTTTTTCCGAGGTCGACAAATCTGACATATCCACATGCCTATAAAACAAATAAAACCTCATGTCAAACCAGTGCTGGTATAAATAGTCTAATAACTTAAGAAACACTAAGTTGATAGAAAACATCATTACGCTTTCCTGAATCTTATAAAATACAAGTGTCCTGAAAAAGTCTAACTTCTACAGGATTTTATGGGATTTTTTCAAATCATTCACAAAATTATACAAGGAGTATAGTCTTTCTGTCCTATCTTAAAAAACAAAAAAACTCAGTGAAGATGGCAAGGAAGAACATTTTCCTTTTTATCATCAATTCATTTTTCTTTCTCCCTCCCTCTCTTCTCTCTCTTGCCTCTCTCTCCTTCCATCCCTCACACAGCAAGTGTTTCTAAAATAGTAAAGCATAATAAACCATTCCTATTTCAGAACCAGGGAAACTCAGTATATAATAATCTTGTAAATGACCCAGGGGAGGCTTTCTTTCACCAGTTAGGTAACAGTCTCAATTCACTTGCTACAAATCACCAGAATAGGGATGAAGAAGGTTAAAAAATTGAATTATCAAATTTTGACATAGAGTTGTCTTACCTTCCACAAATCATTATTTGTGAATATTACAGGCAAGCAGTATTAAATTCATGCTACAAGAATCTTCACATGTATAAATAGAAAGATTACCTCCATTTCAGAGAAGCAAGTATCTTCCTACTTATAAGATCATCAATATTGTCAAATAGAAAGCTGTAGAGAATTCTCTTATTTTAAGAAATGAAGAAATCTTTCACCCACTTCTACAGAGTCCCTTCCTTTTCCTATTAGATTTCAGAATGCATTCACCTTTCGGCATCCTAGTGAGTGGCGGATCACAGCATTCCATGTGAAAACCCCGGTCACATGAATCACAGAAGAGCATATTATCCTATGAAAATGACAAGAAAAGGTAATTCAATGTTATCTGACAGAGCATACCTAACAAAGTATACCAAGTCCATTTTACCCTCAGTAAAATAGGGTTGTACTCTTAAATAACCTAAGTCAAATGAAAGAAAAAAAGAAACCTCCTAAATTTGGACTAAGAGACTAATTAATGTGAATTAATGCAAAGATCTGCTTTATATATTTTTAAATAACTATAATTTCATTACTTTCAAAAACATACATAACGAAAATTAAGTTTAAAAAAGTATTGTCCAATACAGGTCCTAACAAAAAAACTGCTTTAAGGATCTATAATTAGTATACCAATTAATGGCATGTAAATAGGTGCTTCTAACTTACCCAAGGGTATCAGGAAAACAGCTGGTTCTTTTAAGTGGTTAAAACATTCTCTCTAAAATGCCAAATATCTATTTATAAACAGAATATCTAATCAGGAAAGCAGAAGTACTCACTGCATTTTTTCCCTGGTCTCGACAAGAGCTACACGTTTTACACTCAATGCACTGCCACCGTAAGGCCTTCACTCGAACTGTTAACTCTGGAGAGAACTTTAAACAGGATGGATGACCTATCAAAAGAGGATATGACCAACACTGAAACAATCATCAAAGATTCTATTACTGTATTAAAATGGGTGATATGCAGACAGGTAAAATTATCACATACACACACACATACATATATTTACTTATGTATATGCAGAAATACATTTGCATTTTATTTATCTTAATATTAATGCATTTATTGGTGGTTTCCATAGATGTCTGTTGGATTTAGTTCTCCAGATCAACTGTTTTAAGTGCCAAGCAATTAAGAAAAACAAAAAATATCACATTGGATTAAGTTTGGCGAAATCCAAACTTTTATTTATCCAATCTTATCATGTCAATTGTGAATAGTCCACAATATAAAGTGGTCTTCCCATCGTTTGTTTGTGATATATTTGAGTGGTACAATGGAAAAAGTATTTAGAGAAAGAGAGCAGCAACTTTATATATTTGCAGAAATGCCAACGACCAACACTGAATGAAACTACAGTGCATCAAATTCACAAGAATCACTTTTTTAAACACTAAACAAGAAATTTCAGGAAAATTTGAAAATTATTTGAAGTAAAACAAAATAAAAACAGTAGAATTAAAAGAATAAAATGCATACTACTAATTACAATTCCATAAGAAGCAGCAGCAAGGTACAGTAGATCATAAGTGCTAATCATAGAATCAGGAAGATCATTCAAATCTTGCCATGATATGTAAAAATTATGTGGACCACAAACATCACAAGACTGTTTTGATTTTCCAATGAGAAACTTGTATGTCTTAAAATATTAAAGTATTATATAAACATCAGTTTTATTATCATAGGCTCCTGATTTCCTCAGTGTAGGTGTAAAGAAAACTCCCTTCACTGACACAAATCAACTTGCTTTTAACTTATACTCTCAGAGAACAGCCTGGGGTGCTGGAGGTTAAATGACTTGTCCACAGTCTCAAAGCCCATTTATGTCTGAGACAATATTTTAACACAGGCCTTCTTGCTTTTCAAAGCCAGCTCTATCCATTATTATCAATAGTCTTCAAAGCTGACACTAGAGTCATTTGGAAAGGCCATAGCTTGACCCCAAGGGGATGGGATGTACACATGTTTAGGCAATCTCACAGGACAGAAAAATACGTCTCATCAGTCCTACCCAAGATGGCCAATTGTGAAGCTTGACTCTTACATAATTATACCTATCCTCCCTCCTACATACATATTCCCCTACTCCACCTCCCCACCTTTCACTGCACAAATTCCAGGCTACCTTTTCAGAGCTGCGATTAAGCCCTTCAGTGAAATTTTAACCCGATTCATTCCCCTATTCTACAGGCACCCACCGGAGCTGCTTAGGTGGAAAAATTCTCTCCCTCCCCTTCTCTCTCTCCCTACCTTCACTCCATTCCTCCCTCTTCTTGCCCCTCACCCACCCAGGGGCATGAGTTGTCTTAGCCAAGTATTTAGAAATAAAATCTTTGCTGTTAACATTTATCACTTTATTTGGATTTATTTCTGTTTAAAGTTAAATGTACAGCTATTTTTTAAATTAAATTTTTAGAAAATGATTTTAAACCAAACCATTAGGAAAAATGCAATATGTTCACTTTTTAAAATGTGGCTTTCTCCTCTAACAGTAGGTAATATGTTCTTATGTATTTGTTGGGGGAAGGAAGGAAATAGGTTCTTCCTCATTCTCTTCATCTTCTAGTATAATAAGAATATTCAAATTTACAAAGTATAAAATCTGAAAGAGAAAAACTTCACATATCTACAAAATAAGCACAGTTCTAATATAAATCCCAAAAGGAAGTAGAGGGGCAACATGACATAATGAATAGAAAAACTGGCCTTACAATCACGAAGATCTGTGTTTTTATACATTAATTCAAACTAGTGCTATGACCCTGGGCAAGTCACTTTAATCTGTCACTGTCCCTATAAATTCCAGAGAAGTTGCTAATTTTCAAAATTAATCATTATAATTTCACAGAGTTCAAATGATTTTTAGCATTCTTTTCATTATTACAGCCCTTCTTATGAAGCATTTAGCACAGTCCTGGCATGTAATAGCTTCTTAATATATGCTTATTCTATTATTCTCTCCTTATTTTACTCTGTATCTGTTCATTTAAGTTTCATGTTTCCTTATATTCACTATTCCTTACCAATAAATAGTACATCATATCACAATTTATCTAGTCATTTCCAAAATAATAGTTATCTTACTTTGTTTCTAAATTTTGTTACTACAAAATGAACTATGAAATTTTTGGTACATATGGGGCCTTTTTGACTTTTACATTCTTGGGGAGGTTAATATTGGTATTGCTGGGTCAAAGGTTACATAAAAATCTTAGTGACTTTTCTTGCATAATTACCAGACTCTTTTCCAGAATTTGACCAATTCACAGTTTCACCAATAACATGTGAGTATATTTGCATACTTACAACAATTCCAATACTGACTCTTTCTGAATTATATCATCTTTGCCAGTTTGGTGGATGTGGGATCACAGGACCATAGATTGAGAATTGGAAGGGATCTCCAGGGTCATCAAATCCAAAACCCTCATTTTAAAATTCAAACTACAATCTAATAAATCTGAATTCAATGTTCTTTCTAAAGTGCCAAGTGGTGAGTTGTTGGGTTTTTTTTAAGTTACATTTTTTTATGAGTATTTTTTAAACCCCTTACCTTCCACCTTGGAATCAATACTATGTATTGGCTCCAAGGCAGAAGAGTAGTAAGGGCTAGTCAATGGGGGTTAAGTGACTTGCCCAGGGTCACACAACTAAGAAGTATCTGAGGCCAGGACTTCCCATCTCTAAGCCTGACTCTCAATCCACAGAGCTACCCAGCTGCCCCCTTTTATGATGATTTAAAACAACCTTTTAGATTGTGGTTATTTTCAAATTCTATTGAAACTGACATAATTTTTGACTACTAATTTACTGAGGAACATCTTTTGGTCTTGTTTATTAGTACCAATCATCTATATATCTTGCAAATCAGATTTCTATAAGATCAGTTACAAAGATTTTTTTCCTTCAATATCCTAGTTTGTACTGATTTTATTAAGGCAAAACCCTTTTATGTGATTGAAATTCTCTATTTTTATCTTTTATGATCACCTCTATCCATTGTTTAGTTAAAAATTTTCCTCTAGCTATAGTTATAAAAGGTATCTCTCAATTCAAATATTTATTAAGTACCTACTATATACAATGCTGACTGTTCAGCACCATGGAAACAAAAATGGCATATTTCACCTGAGGAGTTTATAATCAGAAAGCATGAGAAATGTACAAAAACTATACACTATTAAATGGGGTAGGAGAGGTGAGATGTGTATATAAATGAGACAGAATGTGAGAAGAACAAAAGCCCAAGATTCTAAAGGAAGACTGCTCATGAGAGAATGGGACAGATGTTCTCAAGTACAAAATTCTGAAAAAAATCAAATAATTCTAGTAAAAAAAAGCAGAAGGACCTAAAAGAGCTGCATGGGGAATTCACAGACAAATTATTTGTAATAATCATGTACAGAATAAAATGGCATAATTCAATCCTGTTAAGATTGTGAAGAGTGTCTTCAGCTGTAAAGCCCAGAATGAACTGAGCGCTTTTTTTTTTTTAAAATGAGTTATAAGGCCAAGAAAATGAAGGCTTTAGTTAGTGTATGGGCAAGAGGACAATCAAAGAATAGATGGAACCACTGCCTAGATTAGATGGAATAAACTAGTAGAAAGAACTATTCACTCTCTTACTCTGCTTCTGTTTTCCAAGAAGAATGAGATTCCTTATTTTGAAGTACAGAACAAGGAATGTTTGATAATCTCTTCTTATCTAAAAGCATTACAAACTCAGCACACATCCAATTCCTTTCCTCTTGTCTCATTCCTGAAGTTACTGTAATCTGGCTCCCTATCTCTTCACTAAACTGAAACTGCTCTCTCCAAAATCAGTCAACAAGAATTTATTAAGCAATTGCTATAAGCCAGGTACTAAATGGCTGGGAATAGAATGAAAAGATAGCACCTGTTTTCAAAGGAGCTCAAGGTTTAGTTGTTTACTAAAGAGACAACATGCAAATAGCTATGTATAAACAAGACATATAAAGGATAAACTGGAAATGATCTTAGAAGGAAACACTAGGATTACGGGGAATATTCAGGAGAAAGACCGCTTACAGAGATGGAATTTTAGCTGAGATTTGAAGGAAGTCAGAGAAACCAGGAGGTGGAGATAAGTAGAAAGAACGTTTCAGGAATGGGGGACAAGTGAAAATGCCCAGTAGTGGGAGATATAGTATCTAGGGCAAGAACACCAAGGAGGCTAATATATCACTGGATCACAGAGTAAGTACAAAATCACCAAATCTACTGTCTTCTCAATCATCATCATTCTCAACCTCTCTGAAACACTTTAACATTACTTTCCTCTCTTTGTAGATACTGAAAAGAGTGTTGAAACATTTCGTAGATTACCAACAAGATTCAACAAGAAGAGATAGAAAAAGAAATCCCTTTCAAAATTTCTACAGAATGTAGAAAATATCTGAGACTCCACTTACTAAGATAAATAAAAGAACTATTTCAGCACAAACTCTAAAGAAAAACAAAAATAATTAGATATTGTAGAAAATAAAAGTTGTCATAGAATGCTAATATAACAAATTTCATATAGAAAACAACTTAACTTTTTTGTGTCCTGAGGCCCTTTTGGAAGTCTAACAAGACCTATGGACTTCTTTTAAGAATGTTCTTGAATTCACAAAATAAAATTTATAAAATTACAAAGGGAACCAATTACAGTGAAATCTACTTATGAAAATATTTTTTAAAATAAGTTTATAGATCCTAAGTTAAGAACGGGGGGGAGGGGGTTGAGGGGGGGTAGGAAGAGGAGGAAGGAGAGAACCATGAATCTCAAAAGGAAATAATGAGAGGGGGAAAATGAGGAAAGAAGGATACATAATAGTACCAGATCTCAAACTACACCATAAAGCAATCATCATCTTCAAAAGTAATTATTGCTGGTTAAAAAAAAATAGAAGAGTTGATCTATGAAAATATTAGGTACAGAAGTTCCCAGAAAAATAGGAACATAGTAGAATAATGTTCAATAAATTCAGGGATACCAACTAAGGAGGCTCAATATTTGAATTTTTTTTAAACTGCTAGGAAAACTGAAAAGTAGTCTGACAAGAATTCAGTTGAGGCCATCATTTCATATTATATACCACAGAGTAAATTCTAAATGAATGCATGTATAAAATTGGGGCTTCTTCATCTTTTTTTTATGTCACAGACCCCTTTTGGTAGTCCAGCCCATAGACCACCACCATCCTTTTTTCAGAATACCATTTTTAAATATATAGAATTTCACAAAAAACCCAATTATGCTTAAAGACAGGTATTGAAATACTTTTTTAAAACAAGTTTATTGACTCCAAGTTAAGAATTCTTGAGCTGGATATAAAAGGTCACATCATAAAACAAATTAGAGGAATTAAGAAAGATATCTTTTCAAATCATGGATAAGGAGAGAGTCTGACCAAATAATGGGTAGAGAGGATCAAAGAAGATAAAATGAAAAGTTCTGATTATATAAACTTGAAAAGTTATTGCACAAAGTCAAAAAGCAGTTAAAGTTAAAATTAAAAGTTAATCAGGAAGGGGGAAGGGGGAGAAGATAGGCCCTTAATAGCAAATTTCCCTGTAAAAGGTCTACTATAAGATATGTAAGAAACTGATACAAATATATAAGAAAAAGAACAATGTCCCAATAGATATATGGACAAAGTATATTAAAAGGGACTTCCCCCCCCCCCAAAAAAAAGGTTATCAGCAATCATATGGGAAAAAAAAGGTCCCATATGACTAATAAGAGAAATGTGAGTTAAAACAACTGAGATTCAATTAATCAACCAGCAAACATTTATTAGTGCCTACTATGTGCTAAGCACTGGGGATAGAAGAGATAAAAGGCAAACCCTGTCCTGAAGAAAATTACAATCTAATGGAGGAGACAACATGCAAACAAATACATACAAAAAGCAAGCTACAGGAAAATGGGAAATAAGTATCAGAGGAAACTGAGGAAATCATTAGTAAACAGAGGAAAGAAAGTCCTTGGAATGAAAAGGGGTCAGGGAAATCTTCCAGTAGAAGGTGAGTTTTAGTAGGGATTTAAAGGAAGCCAAGAGGTCAAAAGTCAGAGCAGAGGATGGAAAGCTTTTATGGGTCTAAGGCAGTGATGGTGAACCTTTTAGACACTGGGTGCCATGCCCCACCATCCTAAGAGATTGCATGCCATGCCCATCCCCAAAACTGAGTGCCATGCTGCTGCCCTACCCACCCCCCAACCCAGACAGGGGAGGGAGAAAGTGCTCCCATTGGGCTGATGATGGGCAGAGGGATGGGTAAAGTGGAAAAATGTCCTCAGGGTTAGTGTTAGAAACACTAGAGTCACAGTTAGGGTTAGAAACGAATTTAGGAGTAGGTTTCAAAATGAATTTAGGGTTAGGGAGGGGAATTGCCCCCCATAGGCTCAGGGTGAAAAAGAAAGAGGTCTATTTTGGATATAATGAGTTCAAGATGTCTACTAAACATACAATTCCAGACCTCTGAAAGGCAGTTGGAGATGCAAGATTAGAGATCAACAGAGAGATTATAGAGATATTGGGAGTCAGCTAGGTGGCACATTGGACAGAGCACCAGCCTGGAATCAGGAAAACTCATCTTCCCGAGTTGAGATCTGAGCCTCAGATACTAACCAGCTAATGTGTCCCTGGACAAGTTACTTAAACCTCTGTGCCTCAGTTCCTCATTTATCTGTAAAATTATCTGTAAAATAAACTGGAGAAAGAAATGGCAGTATCTTTGCCAAGAAAACCCCAAATGGGGTCACAAAGAGGCAGACACGACAAAAAGAACTAAACAACAGCAAGCGCCTACTAAGAGCCAAGCACAGTGTTAAATTCTGGGAATACAAAAAAAGGGTAATTCCTGCCCTAAAGAAGTCTACAATCTAAAGAGGGAAGATAACACACAAAAGTAAGCTGGAAAGGGCTAGCTAGTCCAAAGGGATATGGTTATGGGAAAAAAGAAAAGTTGCTGGATTGGGAGCCTCCTTGAAATGGACACTTAAAGAAGTTTTTTACTTTGTCCGCCAATCAAAAGAGGATCAAGGATATGAGGGTCCAGATGAAATATAAGTACTATGGCTGATGCAATGTTCCAGTATGATGAATTTCTTTGATGAAAATGGGACATTATGGAGGCCAGTTCCAAGTAGTATAGCCAAGTGGGAATTATATATAAGAATATTCAAGCAAAATAGATACAATCCACCTGCTAGCCAAATCAGAAAATATATGCCTCATTCTATACTTCTAGTCAGTCATCTCTCTACAAAGAGGTCAATTCTATCATTCTAATTGACAGAACTGTGACAACATGTTTGTGAACCCTTAGAAAAGGAAGGAGTGAATCAGCACAGGGAACTAACTGGAGACATTTAACAAAAGACCGGAGATGTCAAGGTAGATGTCTTCAAATATTTGTCCTTTTAGCAATCCCTAAGCCTCTTCTCTCCTAAACCTATTCTCTGGCTTCATAGTAACCTCTAATCACTCTACCCTTCCTTGCTTTTAGATATCATTCCTATTTGGGCCTCATTTCTCCTTTCTTCAGAATGCTTACCCTTCAGTTAAGTAGTTCAACTATACTCAAACTACAGTGGAATCCTTTACATTAATGTCCTCTCACTACAGCTTATTATCTTTCCAAACCCCAACCCAGTATTACTGCCTTCTCCATTCTTGCTGAAGAACTACTGACTGCCATTTAAGTCACATAACTGTGTTATATCAAAAAATGTGTATGTCTAATTTCAATTTGGTCCTCTCTGCTATCTGCCAATCTTTTTACTTATCTTTGGTCATCTAATTACTGCACTGCCTATTTCCAACTTCCCAATCACTTATAATCAAGTTTTCATCATTATCAACCAAAGGAAACTCTTAAGATCACCAACAATCAATATCCAAAGTGCAAAAATTCAATAGCCTTTCCTCATCCTTTTAGATGTCTTTAATATTTGGAAATGATGACTAACCCCTACTTGAGACCTCTGTTTTCCTGGGTTTTCATGACACTGATTTTCTCTGTGTTATTCCTACATTTCTGACCAATCCTCAGTCTCTTCAGACTTCTGAGAGTCCTTGCTCAATGATGCATATGTTAACAACTATATACTCCTGTTTATGTTTATTTCATCAATGTTATACATATTCCATAATTATGTTATTCATTGAATTGCTGCTTACTAACAAATATACTCATATTTAATCATACTATTATTTTATAGGTACACTGATAACATATTGTTAAGTTCACATTGTCTTGCTATGCTTAATAAACATTTGCTGATTGATTACGCTTCTTTGGCTTATTCTATAAGTATGCATAGATATACTTCTATGATATGCCTATAACATGTCAGGAATGTAATTTAGAAATGTAGTTACTGGGAGCAGCTAGGTGGCTCAGTAGATTGAAAGCCAGGCCTAGAGACAAGAGGTCCTAGCTTCAAATCTGGCCTCAGACACTTCCTAGCTGTGGGACTCTGGGCAAGTCACTTAACCCTCATTGCCTAGCCCTTACCACTCTTCTGCCTTGGAACCAATACACAGTATTGATTCTAAAACAGAAGGGTTTACAAAAAGAAAAAGAAAAGGAAACGCAGTTACTAATGTATCCTCTCAAGCAATATATTGTACTCTGTTGTCCAGTGCTGATACTACTAAGGTATATTTGCTGTAAATAGAACCCTGAAATGATTACCTGAGACAGATGATCACTTTTAAAGTGCTGATATTTGAGAGCTTGAGCTGTGTATTGACAGGTGTTAAGCCTAACACAACTGATTTTTCAAGGGACTACAAAATGTTCTGTCCCTATGGAGGAATGTAATCTACCTTTTGGAGCTCTGCCAAAGGACTTTGGGACAGGGCAGACTAATGACACACTGTTCCTTCTCTGGCATTTTCTAAACTCCAAGAGGATTTCAGGTTTTACCTAAACATAAACCCAAAGAGAGAAGATTCTAAACTTGAAAAAGGAGTTTGTGAATAAGAGATTGAAACTAAGTCAAGGAAGTGAAATGCTAGGAATACAAGAAACTTCAACATTATCAAATAGTGAAAAATGGCAAATTATCAGATGAATTTTGATAAAGGGCTGAATGAACATCACACATCGCTACTTAGAAATGAGAGAGAAAAGCCGTCAAGAGACAATAAGAGAAAGAATTCCAAAGTCAACCACTGATCATTAAAGATGGAGAAACAGGGACATTGAAGAGACTTTCTTAGAGGCTCTCTCCCACACCCCAAATATTCCTAAGTTCTTCTGTTATCTACCCTACTGACTATCTTGTTTTATCAGTTCCCTAATGGAGTTGATCAGAAAACAAATCAGCCAGCTTGCTGCTGTGTCCCCTTCCCCATCAAGAGTTGCAAATGTGACTGCCACTTCTAAAATTAGTATTTAGATAAATATTATTGCTTTAAGTGTTTCATGATATCTGTATCACAATGTATTAAAATTTTGTGCCAATTCGTTTTCTTGAATGCTAGAGGTGAGATTGGGAATGGAGAGGGGACAAAATGTAGAAAAGGAATAGATTTGATTCACTGAGGTTTTACAAAAGCAATTTCAATTTTGCCAGTGACACCTGTGTGGGTGTTCTGAGCTGCACATTTAATTAAGGGGACAGAAAATACATTCATGGATAGATTCCTCATGAGCCACAAGACAAGAGGAAGCCCCAAATTGCAAAGGAAGGAAACAAAGCAAGAACCACTTGTGCTTTCAGATCCACTCTTGGATGCCCCCCCTGATAGGCTCAGTCTGGAAAGGAGAGCAACTATGCCAAGGAAAGAAGCTGCTTAAGGAGAGCCACTACCCCAGAGGAGGGAAAAGAAGCAAGCTGACACCACAATCCTTATACTTGGAACTACTGTGGGCAAATGTGCAGAGTCCAGGGCCATGATCAAGAACTAGAATTGATAGTATCTTACTGGACAATTGGAGAAACATGCAGTTGTTTTCAAAAAGTAAAAGAAATTCTCTAGTGAACTACCCATGGTGGCACAAGGAGAAAAATTAAAATATGACAAATTCTATAACATAATGATCACTGACTTCTAAAACTTCATTTCTGATAGAGGAAGTAAAGAGATTTTCTTGCAGAATGTGAGAAAAATCTTTGCTAATGCTGGTAATCTATGATTTTTTTTTAATGCTTTATCTCATTACTATGCCCTCACCCATAATTTTTTTTGTTTTCCAAATAAAAGAGCAAGACTAATAATCATCTCTAACTCCTCCCCTCTTGCTCAACTCCCATATTTAATCAGTTACTAAGTCATATCAATTCTATTTCAACATCATCTCTCAAATCTTCTCTCCACTCACAAGGCCACTACCTTCCTAAATTAGGCCTTCATCACACTCAGCTGGATTACTGAAATAGCCTCCTAATTGTTCTCTTGCACCCAGGCTCTCCCCTCTCCAATCCTACCCACACACAGCTGCCAAATTGATATTTCTAAAGTAAAGGTCTGCCCATGTCACTTCCTTATTCAAGAAGCTCCAGTGGTTCTCAAATGCCTCTAGGATAAAACACAAATTCCTCTATTTGACTTTTAAAAGCCTTTCACAATATTTCTCCAACCTATTTTTCCAAACTTGTTACATATTACTCTCCTTCACATACTCTCAAATCTAATCTACTTATATTTTATCTTCTATCTCTGTCTTTGCAAAGGCTAGCACCCATTCCTAGAAAACATTCTATCACCTCCAACTCTTCCAATTCTGAGCTTTCTTCAAAGCTCAGCTCAAACACCACTTTCCTACACAAAGCCTATCCTGATCCTCCCAATTACGCATACAGTATCCCCTTTCTATCTTATCTCATGCCCTGGAAATTATTTTGCAATTACTCTGTATTTTCTTGTTTGTGTTATTTCTCTCCAATAGAATACAAACTCCTTGGGGGGCAGGGATTATTTCATTTTTATCTTTGTATTCCCCAAGTGCCTAGCATAGAGTAATAAACTGCTTACTGAAGAGATGAATGAATGATTGAATGAGTAAATGGTGATGGGACTCAATACCACAAAGCAATCAACTGAAGGAACTAGGGATATTTAGCCTGAAGATGGAAAACTGGGAGAGGTGGGCAGGGTGGGACTGGTATAAGAAAAAGGGCATTATATGATAGCTATCTTCAAGTTCTTATGGCTTGTGATATATAAAAACAAAGTCAGAATATTTTTTTGGCTGAATCCCAAAGGGAAAAATTAGGACTAATGTCTCAAAATTGCTGAGGCCTATTTTAGTTAATAAAAAGAACAACCTTCTAACAACAGCTAGCCCTGGAAGGTGAATTTACTAGTTATCAAGGAGAGGTAAATGACAACATGCTGAAGATTAGAGAAAATATGGTGTAATGGATAAGGTGCTGGATATGAAATCAAGGGGCCTGGGTTCAAATCCATGGATGAATTAAAGACTCTAGAATTTCAATTTCCTCATCAATTATAGGAATAATGATTCTTATAGTACCTACCTCAAAGGGCTATTGTGAGGAAAGCATTTTAAAAATTAGGGAGTAGGAGAGAAGAACTGCATCAATGATTTGAATAGTTTATTTTAACTATGGACAGGAAGCTCCTTCAATAGAGATCGGTATCTGTGCTTCAGTTGGGCCCTGGCAGGTTAAATGACTTACCCAGGGTCACATAGCCAGTATGAGAGGTAAGGACAAGAACCTAGGTTCTTCTGACACCAGTACCAATCTATTCACTGCATCAAAAACATTAAAGCAATATATAAATGCATCATTATGCTGTTGTAGAAAAAAGGCCCTAACTGAAATAAGGGTTAGATTAGATGACCTATGACATTCAGTATATCTCTGAAAATCTATGCACGATTCTATATAGGTCCTAAAGTCTTACAAGATACATGAGGAGATTATTTTTCAGTAGAGATGGAGATAGGGAAGGATTCATAAAGGAATTAGTTGGAAGGTTAATTAGATCTTGAAAGAAGAAAGATGTTTCAGCAAGCAGAATTGGAGATGGAGATTCTAAAAATGGTAGAAGGGGGGGGGGGGGGGGGGTGGAGGTTGGTATGAAAAAAGTCAGAAAGACAAAAGTGGACAGAGTGATAAAAGAGAACACTCCTAGTCTAGTTTGGCCAAAATATACAACGCTTTTGGAAAGAATAATAAAACACTAGAAAGGTAATGGCAGGAGTCAGATTGCTGGAGAACTTGAATACAATTAAAGAGTTTAAACTTTGAGAGGCAACAGAAAGTCATTAAAAGATTTTTTTAGCAATCAAATAACATAATCAGTGTTATATTAGGAAGATTAGTAGAATTATTAAAGATGAGTAAGAGAGAGGGAAAATTTGAAATTGGGAAGCCATTTAGGAAATGGTTACAATAAATAAAGCAAGAAACAATATAAACCTGAATTAGAAAAAGACACATGAGAAATAATGTTCAGGCAAGAAATGTCAAGATTTAAAAACAGAGAAGTATTAGGAATAAGGAAAAGTATGGTCAACTATACCAAATCCTGCAGAAAAGATCAAGGAGGATAACAAATGAATGAAACAGATTTCAAACAGGTCAGTGGAAGTCATAAGTGTTCTTGGATAGAGCAATTTCAATTGAGTGGCAGAAATAAAAGTCAAGTTACAAGAAGTTAATGCATGAATAGGTAGTTGGAGAAGCAGTGGAAGTGAATGTAAACTTTTAAGAGGTCTAGCAGTAAAGGAGGAATGGAAATATATATTAAAGCTATCAATGAAAACAAACCTCAGGAGGAGGTTAATTTACTTATATAGACATTCCTGCAATGTAAAGAAGAGTTCTTAGAGTGCAAAGTGATGGTGTTTCTGGGGGTAGCAGGTTGGTGGGAAGCCCTTTTGCAAAATCTTGCTTGGAGACACAGAATTTAAATTGACACCATTGCTCATTAAACTGCTGTGTCAGGCATCTATTTTCAATGTGATAAATTCAGGTTCACATTAGGGAAAACAAATTTGGAATCATCCCAGTCCCATTCATCCTGGCAAAATTGAGCAAAACAAATAGCGATTATTAAAGAAACCAGCAATAGCTCCAAAATGATTTGCAGTTCCTCCTAGCAGATGTTTCATGAGGCAAGTATGAGGATAAACAGAAGGAAAATTAAGTCTACAGAAAGTTGTGGGTTTTTTTTTTAATCACTAAGGATTGAGTAAAACTAACAATATAGTCATCAAGCTAAACAAAATTTGGGTCACACACCCAGATCTTCCAGTCTAGGTCAGGCAAAAGGCTGCTTGGCTAGACTCTCTCTTCCCAGAACCCTAAAAGTAAAATCACACAAATTATAACTTAGCTCATTCAGGAAAAGCATATGAACTCTCAACCATATTTTACTATATCTCTTGTAACAAGTTTTATAAAGAGCATAAAGGATCACATACCACTGTTGCCACAATCAGCACAAGAGATGAGCTCCTCTGGTTTCTTCTCTCGGTTTTGTTCTTTTGTACCAAGACAGAAACTACAGATTGGAATTGGTTCAGCAACTGGCTGTAAAGAAACAAACATAATTCATTCATATAAATTTATAAAGATATGCCAAACTGCAGTTTAAAGTTCCTTGGAGATAGAGGTATACTGTATGTTGGTAAACATATGTCTGAGTGTATTTATATCTTCCTGACACTAGAATGACTTCACTCCCTATGGGTTGAACTCATAAGTTTGAAGATGCAACATGTTGAACACAAAAAGACTGGAAGAAAAAATGTGGATGCATTACTCTGAATCCATCACCCACCACTGGGAAAATGATTCAAATCAAAAGAAAAGCAACGTGGCACAGTGGGGAAAACATTGGACTTGCAGTTAGTTGAGAAGCAACATGACACAGTGGGTAAAATACTGGACTTGCAGTTAATTGAAAAGCAACATAGCACAGTGGGTAAAATACTAGACCTGCAGTTGGTCAGACAGGGTAATAATCCCATCTCTGATACTTACTACCTGTGTGACTATGGTCAAGTTACAATCTCTCTGAGCCTGAGTTTCCTCATCTGTAAGATAGGGAATCTGAGGTCCCTTCCAGCTCTAAACGTATGGTTCCTGTAAGCTTTTGACTGTATGACCTACAAAGGCTGTTACATTGTGACATCAACATTCTAGCTGACAAGAGGAAGCTGGAATCAAAGAGAAAATTAAAGATCCAACTGCTGGCCACATCAGGCATCACAAGGTTGGAAGAAACTAAGATAAGAAGCACTGTAGAAACAGATAGAAAATGATGTAAGCTAAAGCTTACCACAGTTAACTAGCATTTATTAAGCCTGGCAATATACTAAGTGAATCTGTCTCTAAAATGGACTAAATCTCAATGCTTTGACTAGCAAAGGAAATGCTTTAAGTAAACAAAAGAGAACATGGGAGAAAAATATACAACCATTACACTTCCAATTAAATGAGGAAACCTCCCAGTACAGGTGAAAAGTACTAACCTAGAATCTAGAAGACCTGGATTTGAATTACACTATGTTTTATCTCTCTGGGATTTAATCTCCTAACATAAAATGAGAGGTTAGACTAGTTGACTTGAAAGGTTCCTCTCAGTTTAAATCTACAATTCTGAAATCCTAGAAGTTAAAATGTAGCATTATAATACTCACTACTTGACACCAGGTTTCTTAGTAACATAAACTAGCTCAGGTGTTTCTATAAGAATTACATACGAACAAGCCTGAAATAATATGAATCTTAGGCACTATTTTGGGGGGGGGGGGTTGGACCTATTATTTCATTACTGTAGATAACTCAGGGTAAGAAAATTACCTTCACCAGTGCAGATCAACGACTAGGCAACTAGTCTTAAAAAGCTGGCTGTGACATTGAGAGAGTTTAAAAGAATTGCCCAACATCACACGGCCAGTATGTCAGAGTTCAGACTTTTAATTTAGGTGGATCTTGACTCCAAATCGAGTACTTCTATTCATTATTATTACATTGCCATATTTATCATAAAAATAATGACCATACAACCTCATATAAGAATGTAAAATGAGGGTCCAAATTAAAAATCATATAGGCCTCAATAAGCTGGGAGGAGTAAAATAATTCCATATTTTTTAAATATGTAAGATTAAATTTGCAATTTTCTAAATATTCACATCACTCTGTTTATTTCTAAAATCATAAGGATAGCACAAATTAGTATGATCCATTTTATAGCTACCCAAACAAGTACCTAAATGGTTCTACAAAAGCAACTTTAATGGCATACAATGAAAATGAAACTTTTAATAGTTTGTAATTGTGTTTCCTCCCCAGCCCACCCCCTCATCTTGGTAAAAAAATATTGGCAATTTGAAACTACTCATTTGGCTTTTGAACTGCAAATTAAAACAATTTCAATAAATTATGTTGGGAGCAGTGAAGAATCAGTGAACCCCCTCTCCATTTACTGATGTTACAGCATTTCAAGGTTGAGGTAAAACTTCTATTGCCACCTTATTTATAACCTACTTAGCTCTTGAATATGTTCAATTAGACTACTTTAAGACACAAAGCTACAATCTCGCTTTCTAAATTTTAGTGACACCACAAAAAAGAAAATTCATTCTCCTTTGTCAGCCTCCTCACACTTTTTCATAAGTTTAGTCCTAAATATCTGCTTGTCTCCATAACTAAATAAACATATTGTTAAACCTGGATTTTGAGGCAATTTTGTGGCAAGTGAGTAGGAATATATAAAGTACCTAAGAGATTTAGCAATTTATATATATATATATATATATGTATGTATGTATTTTACATGTTGAGATTCCTTACTCAACTGCAGAGATTAATGAGATACACACACACACACACACACGTCATTTTGTGGCATGGGGGTTGTAGAGTGCATATAAGCCATCAGAAATGACACTGAAATTCTAAACTGTTTCATCTGTTGCCCTCAAACACCAAATAGTTCTTTCCTAAATACCCACCAGATGGCAGCATTAAGGAAACACCTATTATACAAACTCATAATACTAATAGTTTCATTTTGACTTGATACAAGAAGATTTTTAAAAGAAACAGAAATTTGCAAGAATGTTTATTCCCTTAAACCATTATTATTCGAGATTGGCATAGATATTTTTAGATGAACTACTTTTTGACCTGGTTTGGTGAGGAAAGAGGTAAGGGCACCTTTCTTTCTCTCCAAAGAGTTCTAATCTTTAATTTTTATAATACTAACAATGACATTAGTTGTACCTGTACCTGAACAGATGCCCCTTCTACCAAGTATTCAACAAGTGGTGACTTAGTCTTTGCACAAAGACTCTCAGGGAGGGTGGACCTACTACCTCCCGAAACAGGGCATTCCACTTTTGGACAGTTCTAATTAACAGAAGTTTTTGCTTGCATCCAGCCTAAATACCCCTTTTTGCTTTCCCTTCCAATCCCATCTTGGCACTGAGGAAACAAATGCAACACCTGCAAAGTACAAAAGTTTTGGCAAGTTTTACCAAACTAGAAAGGCTCCTAATAAAGCCAAAGACTGATTCTCTCCAAGGACCATGGAGAGCTCATTATCAGCAAGTTGATAATTAAGTGATGAAATGTTCTGGTCTATGACAGTCTGAAAAAAAAAAGTGGTCCTCAGTCCTATGTAATCCCATTCTTCTTCTGTGATAGAGTGTGCAAAAGGGGGAAGGGAAATACTAAGGTGCTAAGAATTTTGTAGTATTTCAACCATCTACAAATATTAATTTATCTCTGTTAGCACAGTAAAAGTGAGGTCTGCCCAATGAGCAATAAAATAATACTACTGAAGGTAACAATCAATACTAGCATTCTCAGGATAAAGAAAACCAAGAAGTTTTAAGTTTTCAGCTAAAAGATACAGGAAGAAGCAAATAAAGAAATTGACAACGTTGGTTTTATACTGTGTATCCAAAGCCAAAAAGAAAAAAAAATTTTTAAGAAAATTTTGGTCATGAGACCTTGCAGTGATCATACCAAGAATCAGCAAAAAGATCACCACAAAGATTGCTGCGATTTGTGTACCAGCATCTGATGCAGAGGATGATGTGGAGAAAATTCTATGAAAAAATTAAATGAGATTTTCCAAACCAAGTCAAAATCTACACTATATTTGTTAACTTTAATCCAAAAGTGAACACAGAATAATGAGATAAAAGTTTGAGATTAAGAAAGTTTTGCTGAATGAATGAGAAAGAAGGGAAACCAAACAGTTTAAGAATAAAAGTCTCCAATCAACATCATAAATATTTTCTTCAAAAACAGGCCCAAAAGCTGACATCATAAAGCACTAAAAATCACCACACACACAAAATGAAATCAGTCATATCGTTGCTTTGTTTGAAATAGATCTATAATTTCACTGATATAAGGGCAGCCCAGCAAAGAAACTGCCTCTACCCATGCAGGTCAATAATCAGTTTGCAACTTATTAGTCTTCTTCATGCAGACAGCAAACACTACACCCTTCTGCCCTAGAACTCACAAACTCAAATTCTGAAAGTACCCTTTGTTCCAGGAGACCTTTTCCTCTAATTGGATGGTTCCTCCAATAATTTTCATTTAAAGGAAGAAACTCAGGCCAACCATCTCTTCATTTGTTTAGACTACTGTACACCTCCAGATTACTTTAGTGCCTCAACACCAAGTACCTTTCTCTCTCCATTAAACAGCTGAAGGAAATGAAGCAAACAGAGGTTAAGTGATTTGCCCGGAGTAACACAGTTAATAAGTGGTTGAGAACAGATTTGTAGTTAGGTTTTCCATGTTCAAAAAAGGCCAATGTGTGAATTTGTTTTCCTTTGATTAGACTTACCTTTTATAAGGAAGGCCTTTCTTGTTTGAAAAGGGGAAAGATTAAGAAAGGTAGTGATAGTGACACTTTTTTTAAAGGAAGAAAAAGAATCCCTTAAAATATACCCATTAGAGAACAAAATGAAGTTCAGGAGATTCAGATAAACTGGGCATTGTTGGAACCATTGGGTCAAATTCAAAATATACTTTTAAAAATAGGTATAAGTAGGGGCTGCTGGGGTAGCTCAGTGGATTGAGAGTCAGGCCTAGAGAAGGGAGGTCCTAGGTTCAAATCTGGCCTCAGACACTTCCCATCTGTGTGACCCTGGGCAAGTCACTTGACTCCCATTGCCCACCCTTACCACTCTTCCACCTAGGAGCCAATACACAGAAGTTAAGGGCTTAAAAAAAAAATAAGTATATAATCCTCTTTTTCTATTCTTTGTAGAGAGAAATAAAGCAATTAGGTGGCACACTAGACTTGGAGTCAGGAAAACCTAAATTTGAATCCTGCCTTAGATATTTCCTAGCAGTATGACCCTGGGCAAGTCACTCAATGTCTATTTGCCTCAGTTTCCTCAACTGTAAAATGAGGATAATAATACCATTTACCTCCAAGGTTGCTGTGAGGATCAACTGAGATAACATTTTTAATGTACTTTGCACATCTTAAAACAACTAATCCTTTGATTACTAGTTTCTATATAAGACATAAACAAAAATGCATATATACTTAAAGGATATTTGCTACTGTTAGAAAGGATGCCTTGAGCAGAGTGTAAATGGAAAAGGAAGAAAAGATAAGGTCTTTCAGATGCTCCTTTTGAGCATGACACTATTCTAGTATTGATGACATCAAACCCCACATATTGCAGAACTCCTCAATGAGACATATATACACTCAAGAGAGATTGGTCTAACAAATAAGAAAAATCAAATTTATAAAAAATGCATATATTCTACATTATAAAAATATAATTATGTAATCAACCTATTGAACAACTCTGCCAATAAATAATATATCTTGCATATCTACCCAAATGGGAAATTAATTGATCCCAGAATTAAACAGAGGGAATGAGTTGAAATATATTTGACAAATTACATAGCACTTTCAATTATCCCAAGTGCTCCTTGAAACAAAAACCTGTCTTTTTAATATCAATATTCTTCTAGTGATATTATATACCTATGAACCAAAAATCATAATCTAAAGAAACAAAATTGTGGACATGGGAATGAAATAAAATGGAACAGTGTAAAAAGGTTACACTATACTGTCAAAGGTGACTTAGATGCAAGAAGTGGCAAAAAAGAAATTACCCAAAAAATATTAAGATAAGAAAAGGAAGTGGATCAATCACAAAACAAAAATAAGCCTGAACAGTCAAACAAGTACTGGAAAAAAAAAACAACAAGAAAAGGTACCAGAGAAACAAAGAAACCTACCTCCTTCTCACACGGCAAAGAGATACAAATTTATTGTCAGTTGCAGTCACTAGATTGGATGTTTTCAACTACTTTTTTCCCCCCCTTTTTGGTCACACTGGATAATTGGGGGAGAGGGGGGTGGTGTGAAAGGACAGTGATGAAGGACAAATGAATAATTAATTTTTTTAAATAGAAGGCAAAACATTCAACTGATAACCCTGAAATGTCATAAAAGATCTAAAGAAAGAGCTTCAATTTATAGAGCAGATCCTCTATGGAAGAATTATAGGGAAATATAGACAAAAATCATGTACCATAGATGAGTTATCATCTGCACTGATGGTGCATATAACTTAAACAACAGATCCATCAAGAAATTAAGTTACATTTCAACAATTTTTTCTTTTAGAATTAAGTACACAAAGCTAATAAATTAATGAAGAATTTATTAAATATTATATTCCAGGCTCTGAAATATATGTGCTGGGCTCTAGGAATACAAAGATAAAATAAAACTATCCTTGTCCTCAAAAAGCACATATTATATATGTACAAAATTAATTTTTAAAAAAGACAAAATATTTTGTTCAACTATAATACTTTTCTTTTGATCAATTCTTATCAGACTACTTATAAAATATGTTTACAAGTCAGAAAGGTAAACTAATAACTGTTACTCTTCCATCTTCTAAAACCTAAAGATAGGTAAACTAATAACTGTTACTCTTCCATCTTCTAAAACCTAAGGATTTACAGTGGGAGCTCCTTAGTGAACTAATCTGCTATAAAGTAACTAGATTTATAAATATAGTTGTGATTCCAAATAGTATGAACAATATAAAAACCACCTAAAACAACTTAATTTTAACAATTGGCTTGCAAAATACGCACATTAAAGTGAATATCCTCTAATTCCCATCAAGAGTAACTAAGCTATGGTATGCCTCAGTTATTGTTTCAAAAGAAGTCAGGACAAATCTCAGAATAGAATCTAGAACTTCTTTAAGAAAGGGAAACAGAGAGCAGAAGTCAAGAGAGGCCTATGTTTGAACCTCAGTTCTGTCATTTACCAGCAACCTGCCCTTAGAAAAGTCATAATGTCCCAGGGATTTAATTCTCTTCAGTAAAATGAAGGTACTAGACTAAATCTAGCACTAAATTCATGACCCTATGATCTATAAAATAAAGATGACTGTAATATCCTCTAATACTCATTTCATAGGATTGTTCTGAGGACAGAAATAAGATTAGATATGTAAAATATTCTGCAAACTTCCAAGCATTGTATAAATGTCAACTATTACTGCTACGATTATTATGTCATTTTATCATAAAAGCAGAGTGGGAAAGACTCTGAAAAGCCATATAACCCAAACTACACCTAAAAATAATCATTTCCTATAAGATATTAAACAAGTGGTCATGAAAACCATTGTCTCATCTTAAGTCCTCTAGTATGCTGAAATCCACAACTTTCCACCATAACCTATTTCACTTTTGGATGACTCAAATTATCAATAAAATATTTCTTAAATCTAACTTAAATTTATTTCTTTACAATGTCTACACATTGCTCCTTATGATGTCCTTTTATGGACTAACAATAATGATACTAATTATTATTAACAATAAATCCCATTATTCAAATCTTTGCCCTTTCCCTTGTACATACCATTCCCTGTTACCAGAAGGCATTCCTTCCTCACTTCTGCCTTTTTTTTTTAAATCCATACTTTCTGTCTTAGAAGGGATACTAACCATTCTAAGGCAGAAGAGCAGTAAGGGCTAGGCAAACTGGTTAAATGACTTGCCCAGGGTCATACAGCTAGGAAGTGTCTGAGGACAGATTTGAGACCAGGTCCTCCTGACTCCAGGCCTGGCTCTGTCCACTAAGCTACCTCCTAGTTGCCCCTCACCTTTGCCTCTTCAAACTCTTAGGTTCCATAAAAGCCCAGATCAAGTGCCACCTCCTACACAAAGCCTTTATTGTTCCTATCTACTTGTGCCTTCCCCATCACAACTCCTAAATGGTAGGAACTGCTTGTTTTTTGTCTCTGTATTCTCTGTACCTTGTATGGTGCCTGGTATATAATGAGCACTTAATAAATGCCCACTTGACTCTTTTATTTCTAAGGTCCTTCCCTTATTATGTTCTTATGACCCAAGCACAAAATTCATATGAAATAACAAAATAATAATGACACTGAAGTAATAATCATAACTACTAACATAAAACTTCCAAATCATGAACAAACTCTGCATAGGCACCCATAATTAAATCATGTACAATTATAAACTCCAATTGTAATGTTATTCAGAGCATCCACTGCCCATTTATAATTTTGCTCCTATGTAACATTATTACACCTAATACTATGTTTTTTCTGGAACTAATTAAGGATTTTAGATGAACAATATCTGCATTAGAAGGCTTTTTTCCCCTCAGAAAAATGGAAGTCAAAAAGGAAATTGAGCTTACTATTTATAAAACTTAACTGGGATATACCACAGGTATAAGATCACCCTGGTCAATATTGTTTCCCAACAATATTATTACACTAAAAACAAACCCTACCATCACTCTCAAAACCTTTGCTGAAGATGTCATTCCAAAAACTCATTTTTTATATCTATAGCATTGTTTCTGTGGAACTGGTTTCCCCCATCATGTAATTTCTCCTGATTTTGTGTTTTCTGGAAAATAATTAACAATGGCCCAGAAGGCCCAGGCTTTGTACAAAAAACATATACTAGGGAGCAGCTAGGTGGCTCAATGGATTGAGGGCCAGGCATAGAGATGGGAGGTCTTGGGTTCAAATTTGACCTCAGACACTTCAAAGCTGTGTGACCCTGGGCAAGTCACTTAACCCCCTTTGCCTAGCCCTTACCGTTCTTCTGCCTTGGAACTAATACACAGTATTGAGGAAGGTAAGGGTTTTATTTAAAAAATAAAAAATAAAAACCATATACTGATATACCTTCATCCAACAGGCAAATTCTGATTCACTTTCTGACTCTCTCTTCTAAGTCTTTAACTGAAACGAACCCCCCAAACAAGAAATACTCTATTCTATTCCTGACTAAATCATATTCCTGTGTCCTTTTTGATCTCTTATAAGATTCATTTTTTCCCCATATCTTCCAGGTAGCCTTGTTTAATTAAGCAGTTCTTTATTTTGTGCATCTTGCCTTAAGACTAAATTTTTCTTAAAGGAAATATTTCTAATGTAAATGTTATAAAATTGATATGTTACAGTACACAACACATTTGGGGAGTGCCTGACCAAATTTACTAATGACAATTTTTTTCCTCAAAAGAAGGCTATTTCAGAAATATATTAATTTTAAAAATTGTTAAATGGCCTGGAAGTTAGATCTTAATTCTATTTTGTGTGCATAATATATACTGACATTGCATAAGATATGCCTATATAATTATAATCAATATTGCCCATTTGTCACTATAAGCTTTAATAAAGGTGCTAAATTAAATTCATTTATATTGTGCTCAGAACATTTGTTTTCTACAATTAAGACACGATAATGCAAATATTAGTATAAAAACAAACCTAATATTTGATTAGAGTAGTAATAATCAATTATAAATTATTGCCTTTTCTATGTCCTTCAGATTACTACAAACTTTTAATGGTTGAGAAATTAATAATTATTATATTGTGAGAATTTCTATTTTCAGGATAGAACAGAATCACGCTAAAGATATTCACAGTTTATAAAGTATTTTGAGGTTATAAAAATACTTTTCCTTCCTTAAAATGTATCTGAATGAAGTGAAAGGAGCAGAACCAGGAGGACCTTATAAGAGAGGCACAATTGAATATAATTAAGACTTCTCTACTAGCAGCAATGCAATGATTCAGGACAATTCTGAGGGACTTGTGAGAAAGAACACTATCCACATCCAGAGAAAGAACTGTGGGAGTAGAAACACAGAAGAAAAACACAGTTGTTTGATCACATGGCTTGATGGGGATATGATTGGGGATGTAGACTCTAAGCAATCCCCCTAATGCAAATATTAATAATATGGAAATAGGTCTTGATCAATGACACATGTAAAACTCAGTGGAATTGCTCATTGGCTACGGGGGGAGTGGGGGTGGAAAGAGGGGAGGGAAAGAACATGAGTCATGTAACCACGAAAAATATTCTTAATTAATTAAAGTTTTTCAGATTAAAAAAATGTATCTGATTGGGGCCGTATACTACTATAATATATTCTCTCTTGTGGCTTTTAGGTTCAGAGATCTAGAGCTGGTAGGCTATGTAGTCCAACTCCCTCATTAAAACTGAAGTACAGTGAGGATAAATGACTTGTCTAAAGTCACAGGAAGTTTCTCTCCACTGTACCATGATAAATCACTTCACAATCTAACCTCGACCTACTTTTCCATTAAAGCTCTTTCTATGATCCTTCAGCCTACTCAACATCCTCTAAGCAGACTTTGTGTTCACCTGCCTCACGGTTTCTGCTCATGTTGTTCTTCACATCTACAATGCTTCACGTCCCATCAGCAAGTCTTTCTCCCTAACCTGAAACATGTAAACATCCATTTGCCAAAAAAGATGCCAATGTGCTTTGGAAGGATTCACTTTAATAAATTTTTGCCCATATATGGATTTGCCATCAGTGCCATTATAGTATGTGAAATCGCCACCCTGGCACATGAACCCAGGAATGAGTCTGTGAAAGCAAGATCCCATGTAAACAAATTCCTTCTCCCAAATACTCAGAGAATAGAAGATTTCTGTTCTATAGAACCTTGTCTCCAAAGAGCTGCAAAGTAATTTGGTCCAGCATCTTGAGGTTCAAAGTACATGATGAAGCTGGCCAGGGATGGCTGAGGTTGAGGGTAGCTGTAAAATTAGAAGGAGAGTAGGTTGATGTTCAGTGGACAGAGCAAAGTAGACAGCTCCTAGTAGCAATATGAAAAGTAGTCAGATTAGTTGCTTTTACCCATTTCAAGAGGAGATTTTCCACCCCAAGGAGAAGTAATCTTTCCCTCTTCACATCTCTCATGTATTTTGATCCAAACACTTCCATGCACTTATCTTATCCTAACTCCTTACAGTTATTTGTATGCATATCAAGGAAAGAATTATATTCTTCAGAGTCCCAATCAACCAGTAAGCATCTATTAAATATCTACTATAAAGACAAAAATGAAACATTCCTATCCTCAAGTTTACAGGGAAATTTTGAGGTGTGAGAAAGGAAAATATAACATGTACCTAAATTAGTGTTTAGAGTATAAAATCCTTGCAACTGGAGATCTTGTCTCTTTAACTTCTTTGTAGTTCCAAGCATACAAATACAAAAAAAAAAATAATAATACAAAAAATGTTAAGGAGCTAACTTAATATTTCTGCTAAAAGAGTAAAAATTAAGTTCTGTCCCTTAAAGTGAAATGAGAATCACGCTTATCTGCCAACTTTATTTCATTCACAGAACAAACATTCCTCAAGTATCTCCAGTGTACAAAACACTGAGGTAGACTGTGAGAAAATAGAAATAAGAATTAGAAGTCTTCATAAAGACAGATGCCTTGCAGGATATTCACAATTTAAATTCCTCAAATCCTACTTAAATAGAAACATTATCTTCTCCTTAATTCTTTCCTATTCAATAAAGCAAAGTTGAATAGATAAATGAAAACAAAGGTTCTCAAGTTCTACAGAGAAAAGTCAGTCATTTAAAGGCGTAGATAAATATGGGGGTAAGCACTAGCTAAAAATACCTTTGGAAATGGAATCAAACTAAACCCCTAGAAGGAACAAATAAAAACAACTGGTGATTCCAAGAGAACAAGATTTATAAAATTTTAAATATGTGCTGTCATTATGTAAGCATTGATAAATTTTTAAACCATCTATTATTTACATAATACCAATATTTTTTCCAAATTTGAAGCATTTCAGGTTATTTTTCTACATTTAGAGACAACTGTAAAAGTGATTTTGTTTCTGACTCCAAAGTTCATAAATTAAATTAGATATTATAAGTTATTCAAGTGTATTGCAAACACTTATTCCAGGTTATGAGAGATATGAAAAGACATTGTCTCCTGACTCTGAATATAATTAAATGGATGAATACTTAAAAGACCCTGCTTGATATTATTCTTATGTTCAAAAACCTGCATGTAGTTTTCTAGTACCAACAAGAAAAAAACATGTAGTTTTCTAGTACCAACAAGAAAAAAATTAAAAGCACTTGGTCTGGCAATCAGTCTTTCACAATCTGGTTCCATCCTTTCTATCTAAAATATCCATTCCAGTCAGACTAGTTTCCTTAAATCATGTTTATATTTCCAGCTCCAAATTTTCCAATTTAACTTAAATCAATTAATATTTACTAGGAACTTACCTTGTGCAAAGCACTAGCTAAAAAGAGAGATTAAGTTTTCAAAAAGCATAATCTTTGACTTCTGGAAGTCTACCATGGAATAGATAGATATGATGCAGACATAAAAAAGTATAATATTAAAAATGTGACAAGTGTATGGGAGAAGTCTAAGGAAAATACAATTTGAGAGTCAATGGAGTTGTTACTACTTAAAGGCAAAATGAAGAAGTGCTCAGAAATTCCTTTATTTCATCATAATCTTTTGTTATTCTAAGTTCCCTCTACCTTAGACCCCACCAAAACCTTTCATTTTCACAATGAAGGTCAATCCCTCCACCCTTCAGTTATTTCCCAGGCCATCAACCTGAAATGGATATGCTCTCCTTCCTTCCTCATCCTGACCCCTTTATGAATTAGTTCCACTCTCCACTACCATCTTCTTGAGTCCATTGACTCTTAAATCTATCACTGATCTTGCTTTAGTAAATCCAAGTCTTGTATTACACTATTCTTAGCTCCTATTTATGCACTATTAAATGGTGCTGGAGAAAAATCATAAAACTCTTAATGACTTGATCTTAAGTGGACCCTCATGGTAGCAGGACAACCCTTTTATACCTCCCCTACTCACTACTCCATTCAATGAATCAGCTTTTCCAAATCTTTTGATTCCCTCCTCAAATTTCCTTTAGCTTGACCACTCCCCCAGCATCTCAAATGAGGACCTTGTCTCATATTTTACTGAAAAAAACTAAGACCATTCAACTGAGACTTGCCTCTTCTCCTCCACCCCTTCCTGAGGCAACTCTTCTCTCCTCCTCCTCATCTAACATTACAAAGACACCATCTGCCATACTCTTCTCCTTTATTTTCCCCATTTCAATAGCGTGACCCTCTATTTGCCAAGGCAAACCCTCTACATGCACAAGTGATCTCACTTTATCCTGTGACCTCCAGAAGATTATACTCTTTCTTATCCCCACTCAATATTTTCAATCTCTTCCTATCTACTGGCTTCTTCCTTCTTCTTATAAATATGCCCATATCCACACCACACACACCCATCCTCAGAAGACCCTAGATTGCTCCATCCATTCCTGCTATCATCTCATCTTTTCTCCATTTCATACCTAGACTCCTTGAGAAGTTGTCTACAAAAGGTGTCTCCAGTTTCTCTCTCTCTCTCTCTCTCTCTCTTTCTCTCTCTCTCTCTCTCTTCTCAATTCCCTATATTCTGGCTTCTGACCTCATCATTCAACTGAAACTGCACTCTCTAAAGTTACTAACATTCTCTTAATTGCCAAATTTCATGACCTTTGCTCAATCCTCAGCCTTCATGACCTCTCTGGAACTTCTGACACTGTCACCACTCTCCTTATATACACTACTCTCTTTGATACTCCTGATTCTTCCCCCCACCTATCTAATCATTCTTCTCCAGCCTGGATATTCATCCAGATCACTTCTATTAACAGTTGGTATACCATAAAACTCTCCTCCTAGGCTTCTCCTTCTATATTATTTTCCTTGGTGATCTCATCAGCTTCCACATATTCCATTATCATCTCTGTGTACATGATTCTCAAATCTATTTACCAGCTCCAATCTCTCTGCTAACTTCCAGTCTCACATCTCCAACTGCCTCTAGGACATTTCAAAATGAATATTTCATAGACATCTTAAGCTCAACATAGCCAAAACTGAATTCATTATCTTTATCCCTAAACCTATAAAAGGGAATTCTTGGTTCTCTTTGAGTTCACACTTGTGAAAAGGGAATCTTTTGTTCTCTTTGCCTAGTTGGAGTTAACACTTACTTTTTTGAAGACCACGAAGGGATTATAAGTACCCATAATCTTCTGATATTTGTCTTCCTACTAATTCTAAAACTATCCCTCAGCTAGCTATTATGAACTAATTCCAAAGCTTTAAAATTAAATAGGCAACGAAACATGATACTGAGTAGCATAACCCAAATTGGGAAAATACTATTTCTTGTATATCTAAAATGGCTCATGATCTCAGAAAATATATCACGGTGGATATATCTAGCACTGTTTCTGGGGATACTTATAATAATGGGATATGTTGCAGTTCATCTCTCTCTCTTTAAGAGAAGATTGACAGATAGCCTGAGTAACCTAGAAATTCAAATCTGTAACCAAGTCTCTGTAAAGGAGCATTGGAATTGAAAAAGGACAGGGGAGGGGAGGGGGCTCAAATTTAGTTCCTGTATACTGTCACACATATTGTATTTGTTGATTGGCTGATTGTTCTAAGATCTAATTCTGTTTGTTAAGTACTGTGTTTTGGCTATTGGTTGTGTGTTCTGTTGCATTGTCTTTGTATCTCCTCATATGACTGGACTAGAGAAAATACCACTATAAAAGTCCAGGAAAATTTAATGATCTAAAAACTTAATTGATTTTAAAAGGCCTTTTAAACTGAAGTGCCTATTATATTACCCAACTCTGCAATTATAAAAAAAATCTAAAGTCATTTTCACTATTGTAGTCCTTGCCTCCAAAATACAATGGACAGGACACATAAAAGACATGCCTTTAGAGCTGTTACAGTCTCGTGCCAAAGGAGGGAGAAAACCCAAGGGGTTCAGTTACCCCGTAATGAATTACAGTCTTATACAGGAGGTGGAAAAGTTTTCCTAAGGGGTGTAATACCCCTAAATGGCCAATAAGAGGGAGCATTTTATAATGAAGCCTTGTAGCTTCTGAATGATTATATATATGAATGTCAAATTAAAGGTAGAGAAAAAAAACCTGCTACAAAAAGTTATAAAGCTGTTTTCTAAATGAAAATTAATATATCCCAAGTTGATCCAAATGTTGGTCAACATCCTCCTCAGGGGGGATTTCGGGGGAGGATTGTATAATTGCCATAAAATTAAAAAAATCTTTTGAGAAAGAAACATTTCAGGAAAGAGAGCTCGATGAACTCTCTGAATCTATAAGGTGAATTATTTGAAGAAGGCACCATGAAGGTGCCCAAAGGAAACCTCCACAGCATCAGAAAACCCAGAATGAACCATGGAGCATAATTGATTGAACTGTGGAGGGGTTGTGACACATTTATTTTATATGTATACCCTTATGCCAAAAGGGGATTGCCCCCTAATTGGCTTATTGTCGATGCGCCTAGCAAATACTGGTTTGATCTCTCTCTCTCTCTCTCTCCCCCTATCTTTCATTTCCTTCTAATCTCTAACTATTGTAGTTTCTGATTATGTAAAATGATTCATTGGGAAGACTAGTCTCCCAAAGAATCACAGGGGGGATTGTAAAAGGGGATTCTTGGTTCTCTTTGAGTTCACACTTGTGAAAAGGGAATCCTTTGTTCTCTTTTCCTAGTTGGAGTTAACACTTATAAACCTTCCCCATTCATAACCTCACTATATCTGTTGTCACCTAGGCACAAAAACTGTCATCCTTGACTCCTCATTTTCTGACCCCTTCATATCCAGTATGTTGCCGAAGTCTGTCAATTTTACATTTGTAACATCTTTCATATATTTCCTTTTCTCTTCTGACTGCCATAATTCTGCTGTAAGTCCTCATCACTTCACATCTAAACTATTATAATATCCTTTCTGACTGGCATTCCTGACTCTCCTCACTCCAATCCATTTTCTATTCACCTGCCAAAGTGATCTTCCTAAAGCATAGGTATGACCATGTCACCTACCTGCTCAATAAACTCTAGTGATCCCCTAAAATATAAAAAATCCTGTTTGTTTTTTAAAAGTCCTTCATAAGCTGAATCCTTTATACCTTTTCCCAGGTTTCTTATACTTTACTCTCTTCTACAGACTCTACGATCCAATGATTTTGGCCTCCTTGTCATTCCTTATACAAGAAACTACATCTCTAGAGACCATGCATTTTCACTGGTAGACTCAGGCCTGCAATTCTATCCCTCCTTACTTCTGCCTCAGACTTCCTTAGCTTTCTTCAAGTTTCAGTTAAAATCACACCTTGTGCAAAAAAGCTAATTCTAGTTCTCATTAATAAGAATGCTTTCCCTCTGAAATTATTTCCAATGTATATGTTCTAGATATAGCTTGTTTGTACATAGTAATATACATAGTGTCTCCTACAGGTAGTGAGCTCCTTAAGGGCAATGACTCTTTTTTTCCCTTTCTATGTATCCCTAAAATTTAGTATATCATCTGGTTCATAGCAGGCACTTAATAAATGCTTGACTAGTTGATTTGACTTGATAGTTAGTTTGGCCCTTCTCTGGCAGCCTGGTGCTTCCCTTCCCCTCCTCTCGACCTCATCTTCCTCAGCACAATAGTGGAGACCAGATCCACTGAACACTTTCTTCTCAGAACTCTAGAACTCAAGAAACCACCAGCTTCAGTTTTATTCACCAGAACACTTATTTAGTCAATATACTTTCCAAATATGTAAGTCTAGCAACCTTACAAATCTTTTGAAAAGAAAAACTACAATTTTTCCTAAGTATTATAAAATCATCAAATCACTATACATGCTTTGTCTAATGAACTCTTAAGTTCATTAGCTATAAATAAACAACAAAATTCCCTCACTCCCATATTCTTTCTTTCTCTAACTCATCCCAAAACAACAGTCCAAGAAGGAAAAAGGAAATAAAGTAAATAACATCATTCTTCTGTACCCAATCCCTGAATAATTATTTTCAATACACACACACACACACACACACACACACACACACACAAAATTTTCCAACAAACCAATGTGGAGGACCTTTAAAAGGACAACCAGTTTTTCCACACATTATAAAAGGGGAAAAGGTGGATACTTTTTTGGTACAGATAGGGAATAATTTATAGCACACCAATAGTTGGTATTTACCAAGGTACATTATTCTATCTACATCAGACTCCCTAATCCACTCCCATGATTTAAAAAAAATATATAAACATACACACACACATATATTCTAAATTACCATGGTTATATTAACATATTTTTATTTAATAATCTAAAATTTTCTATTTGAGGCTTACAGTAAAAAAAATATAGCTTCAATTTCACCTTTACAACAGCATAAGGACAACTTTAAAGTATTTAATGAGGCTGAAGCCAGAGGATAGGTAGCTTTATATGAGAAAAAGCAATGTAATAAGGGTGGAGAATATACTGACGTAATGCTCAACAAGGAAAGCCCTGGCAAGTGCAGACTGCATACACACAATGAGAGATCAGGAAAACGAGGCTGGAAGCAGCCAGCTCAGTTTCATGCTGCAAATTTTTGGCAGACATTCAACTCCTTCTGCTGTTTTCTAGCAAGCACATTTATCTATGTAATGTCACCATATCCAGGGATTGGTGGGGTGGGGGGGTGGGGGAGGGAGGGTGGAAGGAGAATGTTTTACAGGCTGCCAGTCCCTCAGCACATGCTGTTACTATACAAAGGATGTCTAGAAAGCCAACGTGCTACACAGATTCAAAGACTGCGCACACACACCCCACCCAAAGACAACTGCAGAGAAGAGAACAGCCTATGGAAAGAAGAAAGCCTTTAATTAAAGACTTGATTCACAGCCAATGACTCAGTTTTGAAAACTCTGAATTCACAAGGAAAAAAATTGCCTCTATCCTGCAGAGAAAACAACAACTACCCTGCAAAATGCCAGTGTGAGGTCATGATTTGTTGACCCATGGCCAGTCACAAAAATATGCTACTGTATGAACAAACAAAATGATGCTCTAAAAGGAAAAATGATCAACTCCAATGATAACAAAAATTCACTACATACCTACTATGTATCTGATACTTTATTAAGCATTGGTAGGAACATTAATATGCTCTATATCCTCAGTGAGGCTTGGTGTTCTAGTTTGGGGGTGGGGGGGGGGAATATAGGGGGCTATACAAGGTATATTGTCACTTTTGAAAGAAAAGGTATAAATTTCATTCATATGAATTGGAAAAGGAAAAAAAATCCCTTTCCCTATCTTCTATGATCTAACTACAAAGCTGAAATTAAAACTAGAATAATAAAATCATAGCATGTATCAACTATTCAGACATGTGGATTCCTTCTCATTTGGTCATTCCAAAACAATAAATTATAATAATTAGCATAATTATTAAAAATATTTAACAGAAACAAAATCTACCCTGAATACTAAATTAACCAGTTAAACCACTAGCCTATTTCTATCTTGCTCAAGGTCATACTCCTACATGCTATGCTGCTGAAAATGACATCCAATCTGCTTCAAAGGAATATAATAGTGTAAGAAAAAGAAGAGAAAAATACCCATATCATATGATGGAATTTTAAAAAAATAAAAACACAACGAGCTTTGGCCCAGAGTTTGTTTACTTATAGCTGCTTAAACCTGCTTTCTTTTAATCAATCAACTAGAAAGCAGTCAGGTATGGTAGGAGAGGAGAGAGAATTAGGAGCAAGACCACTTAGGATATAGTCCTTGATCTGCTAACTAGATGCCTGTCATTTTTCACTCCATTCTCGCATCAATAGAGGGGTTTAGGTGAGATAAAGTCTATGGTTCCTTCCTGAAATAAAACTGTCTACTTACTAAGAGGTAGAGTGATCTGAAAAGAAAGATAAGTGGATATGGAAATCCTAAACTTGGGCTATAGTGGGTGCTTTTCCATTTATTAGCAACATGGCCCTACGCAAGGTTATTTTATCCTTTTGAAACTCAGTTTTAGTATCTGCAAAATGGGGATGATAATATTGGTATTAACTTTCTGGAAGGGTTATTATGAAGATTAAATATAAATTTTATATAAACCTGAACTGATATTACTCATTCAGCACTAGGTCATAGTCTTTACCCTCAAAAAGCTTACAATCAAGATGATTAAAATGTCACTAAAATATGAGACTATCAGGAAATAATTGCTGGAAATTAGGAAATATAGTAGTCTGGGTTATAATAACTATAGGAAATGAGGGAAAATTAGAGTGCAATACAGGACTTGAGCTGGGAAGGCTAGATAGGCTTTAACATTCAAAATTAAATCTGAATTTCATATTCCTACCTTATTAAATGGAGATACAAAAATCCTGAGGGTATATCTAGCAAATTTTTCCAATTCTAGAAATACTTATTAAGCACCTACTATTTACATTGTGCTAGACACAATATAAAAGCAAAAAAATTTAAGTCTCTACTCGCAAACTGCCTGATAGAATATTTACACATTTAAGTGAATAAAAGATAGCCTAAAAAGACTAACAACTGGGGGAACTGGGAAGGAGTTCATATGAAGGGTATGATATTCAAACTGAGTAGAAAATCAAGAATACTTTTAAGAGAAAAAGATAATATATACATAATATTATTAATACATAATATAATTATAATATAACATAATTATAAGCTTAAAGGAAAAGATTGTACAAATGCACAAAAATGGGTGGAATGCCTACTTCAGGGAAAAATTCTAATAGGCCATTTTGATTAGAACAAAGAACATATGAAAAGAAATGATATGAAATAATTCTGAAAAGGTAGGTAGAAGCCTGACTGTAGAGGGCTTTAAATATTAGACTGATGATTTTATATCTTATCCTGGAAGCAACAGAGAACTACTAAGATTTTTGCACAGGGGAGAGATACTGTCTTAGAAATAATAATTTAGCAACTATATAGAGAATAGATTGGCAAAAAGAGAGACAGGAAAGCATAGGGGGGAGGTGATTCAAGACTTCAGCAATAGTTCCATCAAAACGTGATAAGGACCTAAATCAAGGTAGTGAATATGTGAATGAAGAAGAGTGTGGATGGGAAAGATGGTGAGGAAGCAGAATGGATAAGATTTAACAAATAAATACTAGTGGGGATAGGGTGCTGGACAAGAATGGCTTAAGGATGAACCTGATATTGTAAACCTAGACAACTGGAAGAACAGCAGTATCCTTAACGGAAATAAATAAATTTTGACCTTAACTTAATAACACTTAGGTCAGAACAGCTCCTTCTTATTTTTCTATTATCTACAAAAAATTTTAGGGAAGTTCTGAATGATATGAAAAGGAATAGAAGGCACCAAAGAAAGCACTATAAGTTGGATTGGATTCAATTAATAGTATTGACATTAGTTAATTGTGTGGTCTTCAGCCAGTCATTTTCCTGTCTATGTCTCTCTCAATTTTGTTCCATTTAAAATGAGGGAGTTAGAGTAAATTATAATTCTACTATACACTGCCTCATCATGACACTGAAATAACAATCCTCGCTCCTCTAAGACTACATTCCAACAAAGACTATTAAGCTTTCCTACCTTGCTAAGTATGAAGAGGCTCATTATTATTAATAGACTAATCACCGGGCATCTGGGTAGCTCAGTGGATTGAAAGCCAGGCCTAGAGATAGGAGGTCCTAGGTTCAAATCTGACTCCAAATACTTTCCAGCTGTGTGACCCTGGGCAAGTCACTTAACCCCCATTGCCTTCTGCCTTGAGGTAGAAGGTAAAGGCTTTTTAAAAAAATAGGCTAATCATTTGGGGATGAATTCTTTAATCATGGCAAATCAAGAAACAAAGGAAAAATGCTAAAAATACTAAAACGGGACTAAATTCTTTTCTTTTCCTTTTTTTTTTAAATTTTAAAATCTTTATCTTCCATCTTAGAATCAATACTGTATATTAAATCTAAGGTAGAAAAATAGTAAGGGCTAGGCCAGGGATCGGCAACCTTTTTGGCCGTGAGAGCAATAAACGCCACATTTTTTAAAATGTAATTTCGTGAGAGCCATACAGTGCTCACAGTGTGCACTCCTGTAACAGCGCCTGAAAAAAAATTGACTTTATGGCTCCTGCAGAAAGAGCCATACGTTGCCAACCCCTGGGCTAGGCAATGGGGGTTAAGAGTCACAGCCAGGAAATGTCTGAGGCTGCATCTGAACTCAGAAACTCCCATCTCCTGGCCTCCTATCTGGTCTTCTAATGGTAGGAGAAGGCTGGAAGAAAAGGGAACAACAGGAAGTGAGAATCACATGATATTTAGCCCATCTGTAAATGTCTTAACCTTTGATATTCTAATAATAAGATTCTTATTTAATGACCAATAAACAGATAACATATTAACCTTGACATTCTCACTATACATGAAATTAGAAGATTAAGTTGCAGCTTAAGGGGAAGATAACTCAAAAGATTCTCCCTGTAAGAGGTACATAAAGGATTTGGCAGAACTGATTTTTATTGTTCATCCAAGAAGCAATAAGAAGCATCACTTCATGGGATATCTTGATCATCTTATATGACAGTGTTCATAATAAACATTTGCAAAAATCATCATGAAAATAATTGTAGCTTTAGAACTAACATCTGTCGAAGAGCTGAGCACATCTTTATAATCCTACAACTGAATGAAAGGTCCTACTTAAGATCCTACTGTGTTTATTGTATCTTGACTTTATAAAAGCATTTGATTTAGTGGAGCAAAATACAGCCTTAAAGGCTCTTCTCCAACAAAGCATTCTTCGATGGATATGTCAAAATCATATAAAATTTCCCAAAATATTTAACAGAGGTAGTTTTATTTGATGATCCTCTGATTATTAAAACTGAGTGAAACATAAATCACAGAGATATGTCTGATAAAAGTATTTGTCAGCATAATGGAGTATGTCCAAAGAAGAGTTCAAATTGAAGAGGATTTCCTATATACCAAGGTCCTCAAGATGCTCATTTGGAGTAAATTATGCCAATTATGCATCAACTCCAGGATCACTTCAGAGCCTCCTAAACAAGATCCATAATCACTTAAAAGAGCTCAAAAAGCTTAATTATTATTTCTTCAATGTTACAGGAGAATGATATCATATTATATATAAATATAGCTAATCATGAGGCTTTCATGTAGTATAATGGAAAGGACACTGAACTTGAAGGCAAAGGACCTTGGTTTAAATCCTAACTTAATTACTATGTGACCTTGGACAAGTCACTAAGGGACTCAAATTTCAGGGCTATAAAATGAAAGGGGTAAGAGAACCACAGAAAACCCTGCCTCTGGAATTGGGTAAAAGGATTCCGACATTGCTGAGGTTTCCTACCTGTGACATTAGTAGGCAAGTCATCTATCCTCCTAAGGAAACTCCCTTAGGTTTCTTGGCCTAGACAGCTTCTGAATTTGCTTCCAACTCTAGAACTATGATTCTATGCCAAGAAGATTTGTAAGCTCTATTATCTCTCAATTCCCATAATCCTAATAAAATGAACTGATCTAGAATTTAAGATTCTGCCCTTTCCTCTCTGAATGAATTCCTACCCATTCTTAAAATTCTCAACTCTTCCATGCCATCTCTTCCATGAAGCCTTTAGACACGTACAGTCAAGATCTCACAGAACACTTTGTTCTGCAACTCTCCCAATGCATCTATCATTAATGAAGTATATTAATTTAAAGTCCATATCTTATCTAAATTGTGTATCTCCCCGAGAGACTAGCATAATACTAAGTGAATAACAGACACTTAATAAATGTTTTAGAATGAATTTGTTGAATGAGATTTCCCTAAATCCTATAGCTTGAAAGCAGCTTCCATCTATCCTTAATACACAGTCAAATTTAAGATACCTGAAAGTAGGAATTGGGTCACTCATACTTGTATCCACATCCCCTAGCACAGCCTGGGAACACAGTACAGGTTTGAATCCTTATTGATTAACTGATAACTAAAAACACTTTAATTCATTCACTCACAAGAGTTTAGAAATAATAATATTTTTCCTCAACACTATATACACATTTATTAGCCTACTGCATGCATTTGCTAAACTCTCAAGGGGCCCAAGTTTAGATTAGACAGTTCTAGCTCTTGGGGCTTAGAGTCTAGTAGAGAGATAAGACACAAATATGAATATAATTACTACATTAAAGAGCTACAATTTGTGTATCATCTTTACAATTTGCGAGCAAGCTGTACTAAAAAGTATTATCTCTAGCCATAGTCTCCAGTTATTTCTAATCTTTGACTCAGTTCAAAAACCACTGCTAATCATCTTCATCAGAAACTACTCTCTTCTCCCTGCCCTATTTTCCCAGGCCCATTGATCCAATCTGGTGTCATTCTTCATCGTACCTAATCTTAATCTCATGGTCAATAATTTCAAGGGTGCAAACTCCTCCATTCTTGAATTCCTCCCTGCTCATCCTGAACTAATATTGTATCCTTTCTGGCAAAACTGCTAGAGGAAATAACGAAATTTATCTGACTGGGTTTTGGTAAATTTCTGTTATCTAATCTCAAATAGGCCCTAACTGCTACATAGCATTTCTTTATCTTATTGATTACCACCCCCTTGCATATGACACTACTGCCTCCTCTAACTCCCTTCATCTAAACCCCTATATGTTCATCTATCAGCAGATGACTTCAACTACTTTACTAAGAAGACTCCCTGAGGGCAGCTGGGTGGCTAAGTGGATGGAGAGCCAGGCCTAGAAATGGAAGATCTTGGGTTCAAATCTTACCTCAGATACTTCCTAGCTGTGTGACCTTGGACAAGTCATTCAACCCCATTGACTAGCCCTTATTGCTCTTCTGCCTTGGAACTAACACACAGCATTGACTCTAAGACAGAAGGTAAGGATTTAAAAAAAAAAAAAAAGACAACTCCCTAATGCTCTTCCTCTGAGTTTTCAGATCCTGTTCTCCTCCAAGCCTAGAGTGGTCTCTCCCCATTGTGACTCTATGCCTGCTGGATGAAATTCTTTTCTTCAACATATAGTTCAGGGATCACCTCCTTCTATAAAATCTACCCTGATGGAGCTAAATCAATTGTACAAAAAAGCAAACTATTCTCCAATAGATGATAGATGGGCAAGAGACATGAATAGATAATTTTCAAATAAAGAAATCAAAACTATCAGTAAGCACATGAAAGTGTTCTAAATCTCTTATAATTAGAGAAATGCAAATCAAAACAACTCTGAGGTACCAACCACCTCACACCTAGCAGATTGGCCAAAATGACAGCAAAGGAAAGTAATAAATGTTGGAGGGGATGTGGCAAAATTGGGACATTAATACATTGCTGGTGAAGTTATGAATTGATCCAACCATTCTGGATGGCAATTTGGAACTATGCTCAAAGAGCTTTAAAAGACTGTCTGCCTTTTGATCTAGCCATACCACTGCTGGGGTTATACCCCAAAGAGAAAATAAGGGAAAAGACTTGTACAAAAATATTTATAGCTATTTGTGGTGGTAAAAAATTGGAAAATGAGAGGATGCCCTTCAATTGGGGAATGGCTGAACAAATTGTGGTATCTGTTAGTAATGGAAATCTATTGAGCTATAAGGAATAATGAACTGGAGGAATTCTATGTGAACTGGAATGACCTCCAGGAATTGATGCAGAGTGAAAGGAGTAGAACCAGGAGAACCATACACAGAGACAGATACACTGTGGCACAATCAAATGTAATGGACTTCTCTACTAGCAATAATGCAATGATCAAGAACAATTCTGCAGGACTTATGAGAAAGAACGCTATTGTGTTAGTTAAAATCACTTGGGGTTCTATTTAGAGGCATTTGGGGTTCTATTTAGAGGCATTTGAGCCTTAAGATATGTAGATATATAACAAACTTCCTGTGGATGTTTTGGGGACTTTGGAAACTACATTTCCCATGATTCCTCTTGTAAAAATGGAGGCAGACAGGAAGTGTGATGATGTAAGAGAATGATATAAGACTCCTGGGGTCATTGGAAGAGGTCTCTTTGCTACCTGAGTGGGCTGGGGGGGGGGGGGGGGGAGGAGGTCAGAGACAGGAGTAGGGAAGGTATGGAAGAAAATGGTGGAGGCGGAAATTTGAATGTTTTACAGGCGTGTGGTCGATTTATTGCCATATCAACATGGCTTTAATAAAAATATTAGTTATCCTCATAATATCAGCCTTTATCATTTTTAAAAACAACACTATCCGTATCCAAAGAAAAACTATGGAAGTAGAAACACAGAAGAAAAACAACTGCTTGATCACATGGGTCAATAAGGATGTGATTGGGAATATATATTCTAAGTGATCACCCTAATGCAAATACTAATAATATGGAAATGGGTCTTGATAAATGACATATGTAAAACCCAGTGGAATTGCTCATTGGCTACAGGGGGATTAGAGGGAGGAGGGGAGAGAAAGAGCATGAATCATGTAACCATGGAAAAATATTCTAAATCAATTAAGTAAAATTAAAAAAAAAAAATCTAACCTGATGCTGCCAGCTGAAATCACTTGTTGCTCCTCAGACCTCCCATAGTCTTTATTTGGAGCACACCTATACACTAATTACATTCTGCTTGGTGTTATATATTTACTTTTCACCTATCTAATCATTCCCTTTATTCGATTTGAAGGACCTTGAGGTGAGAGACTGAAACATTTCAGCTTTGTATTCTCAGAGACAGCACAATACTCTACAGACAGTAGAGGGTTAATAAAAGTTATTTAATTTCATCTTTAAAGGAACCCTATAAGAGAAGCCAGATCCAGCCCTATTTTATAGACAGAGAAATTGAAGCTCTGAGAGTTCAAGAAATTTGCCTAAGATTACATAGCTGTTAAGTGACAGATACTAACTAAAACCCAGATCTCCTCAATCCAGGGCTACTACAAGTGGCAGTTTAGGGGATATCTGCACCACTGCCTTTCTGACTCGAAGTCATAGAATCATAAAATATTTAAACGAGAAAGGACCTTAGCTAGGTCCCTCTCGCTTTACAGATGAGAAAACTTGGGCCCCAAAGATATTAAATAACAAGCCTTAACCCCAAATAACTCTCATCTACTTCCTCCATTCCTACTTAGCAAAATGTCAAATGATGCTAGAAATCACATTATCATTTTATGTAGGTCTACTACAAATATATGCTTTCTATCCTCAAATGAACTTTGACTGCTATGTGTACCACAATATTTTCATTCATTTCTTATTAGCTCTCTATTACACTGTCACTATTTGTAAACCTCATCTTCCTCAAACTCCAAATTTACCCTTTCCTCTTCTTTCAGATGATTTCATTTCCTGCTTGCCAAAAAAAAACACTAAAACTAATATGAACTCTTTCAAATCTTCTCCATTTATAATAGTCTCTTAATGTTATCACCTAGCCCAGTGATGGTGAACCTTTCAGGGATAGTGCTGGGTCACCCCACCACCACCACCCCAGACCAAGTGCGGTGCCCATCCCCACACTGAGTACTGGGTGCACCCCTCCCCCCCTTACCAAACAAAGGGGAAGAAGAAAAGCACTCCCATTGGGTTGCTGAGCAGAAGGGCAGGGGAGAATAAGAAAAAATGTCATGAGGCACAGTGGAGAGGGGGAGGGGAGCAGCTAAGCCTGAGTCCCTCTGCCTTACTCTGGGGCAGGAGGTGGGAAGGCACAGCCCAGTGCTCACAGAGACTGCTCTGCATGCCATCTTTGGCAGCCAAGCCACAGGTTCACAATCACTGACCTAGGCTCTCTTCTTCTAGTCTCAAAGAAAGAGGAAGCAGCACTTGATAAAGTTAGAAATGCTCCTTTCATACTCCTACTTGACCCTAGAAAATATATAAAACTTCTCAGTCAAACATACAAGGTTCTCCACAATGTTTTTTTACCTACTTGTCCAGCCTTATCTTGCTATTCCCTTTCATGTTCTATATTCCAGCCACTTTGCCTGTACTGTGTATGTACTCTTTGTCCTAGTCTCTTCCTGCTACCTCCATCTTTGGGACCTCTGTTCCCATAGGACCCCATAAAGAAGTCCTCTCTTTTTTCAAGGCCCTTTCTTAGGGACTTCCTTTCTAAAAAAATATATTTAGTCAGAGCAAAATATTTAGCCAAAGAATCTGGATTCAATATAGGTTCAGCCACTTACATGATACCTTGGAAAAGTTACTTCCAAAACTGCCTGTTTTCTCAACCATAAAATGAGGCAGTTAAACTCAATGACCTCTAAGGTACCTCCAGATCCTTCTCCCACAATGAAGTCACCTCTTACCCCAAATTTCCACAGTCTAGAGTTCTTAATTTTACAGATAAGAAAACTGAGGGGCACAGAGCAATAACATAGGTAACTTACCCAGGATCACAAAGCTACTACATGTCTGAGATGTGATTTGAACATTAGTCTTCTTGACTACCAGTCCCCTGAACTCTCAACTGCCCCACAGCTGCTCAGCCCTTTCCTCTACACTTCTCTCACTAACCCTTGTATCATCTTCCTACACACTTTTACATTGTAAACAGAGCTTTTATTAAAAGTAGGATCTGTGTTCTAGCTATATTTGCACATTCAAATCTAAGTAGAGTACTTTAAGGATGACAGTACTTGCAGATGGTTTATAATACAGTAATGTTTTTTGAACTGACCATGGTCCCACAGTTAGTTGGCAAAGGTGGGGCCTGAAACAAAGCCTACTGAGGAAAGCAATGTGACATGGTAGAGAGAAAGCTAGCCTTAGAGTCTGGAAAACCTGAGTTTAAATCCTATCTCGGACACTAGCTGGGCAATTAATTCAGGCTGTCTACCTCAGTTTCCTCAAATGTAAAACAGGAATAATAATGGCACATCTCCCAACGTTGTTGTGAGGAATGAATCAGATATTTGTAAAGTGCCTTGCTCAGTGCCTAGCACACAGTAGCTACTATATACTTATTTCATTCTGTCTTCTCACTTCCCTCTTCAATATAGTGGTTTTTCTACATCACCATAATAGCTTATTTTTCAAAAATTATCCATTCCTAGTGTATGTACCCCAGATCACTACCCAGTATAGCTTTTACATAAACTGTACCACATCTATTAGTATCCTTTGTCCTTTAGTATACTGTTCATAAGATCATAGATTTAGAGCTAGAGGGGCCGTTAGAGAGCATCTAATCCAACCCTCTCATTTTCAGATGTGGAAACTAAGGCCTGCAAAGGGAAAGTGATTTGCCAAAATGGCAATGTTTAGTTGTAGATTCCAATACAAATATTGAAAACTAAATAAGTGTATTAGTCACTGGCAAATCATTTCACTTGTTTGGGAATGTTTTGTTATCTTATAAAAACAGGGATAATCATACCTGGATACCCTGTTGGCATTTTAAACTCAATATGCTAAAAATAGAATTATCTTTCCCTCAAAACACACCCTTCTGCCAAACTTCCTATTTTGTCAAGTGCACCACTATCCTGGGTCACAACCACTTGTCTTACCATTTACCAAGTCTACATCTCTTTCCACTTATACAATCACTACCCCAGATCAGTCTTTTAACATTGACCAAGATTACTACAACAGTCTCCTATTTGGTCATACTGCCTCAACTCTCTCCTTTCTCTAACCTACTCTCCATACAGCTGCCAAAGTTATATTCCTAAAGCACAGATCTGATTACATCACTTCCCTCCCTGATAAGTTCCAGCGGCTCCCTATTCCCTCTGAGAACAAACAAAAACTCCTCTGGTGTTTAAATCCCTTCACGACCTAGGTCCAATTTACCTATTAGATTTATTACACATGGTTCCCCTTCACATACTTTATGTTGGAGTGAAACTATAGTACTTCTTGCTATTCTTCAAACATGACAATCTATCTCCATGCTTTTGCTCAGACTGCTCCTAAACCTAGAATTCCTTCCTTCTTCATTCTAAGTTTCCTTCAAAGTTCAGCTCAACAATCCTACAAAGGGCCATTCCTTATGACTCAAAAGCTAATGCCTCCACCTCCCCCACCAAAAAAAAATACTTAGCATTTTAATTTGAATATATTTATATTAACTTCTATGTACACACATCTCTACCCATCCTTTTAAGAACTGTTTCATTTCTGTCTTTGTGGCCCTGGTGCCTAAGAATGCTCAGTACAGTACAGATATTTAGCAAATGCAAATTAACTGATACATGCTCTATTTATCTCATGGAATTTCTGTTACATTAATTGGGAGAAAATGTTAAAAAATCAAGGTCTATATGGATTTACTTTCTTTTATGTTCTGGCACCCCACAGAAAACTTCTGAGATCAAAATATTCTCACAAAATTGAGCTATTTAATTTTTGTCTCTGTAACCCAAGCATCTAGCATAGTATGTAACACACAGGAGATATTTAATAATTACTTCATAATTGTTTGATTGATTAAAAATAGTATTGTCTTCCTCTAACAGTATCTAGTATTGAAATTTCCAGTTTTACTTCCATACAATTTGTGAGTCACTTGAGGAAACTAATTTAAAGTTGTACTCATTAACCACAAATTTTTCAGCAGGATAATGAAAAAGCTAGTACATGAGAATAATGTTCTACTAAAATAAAACCATATATTTATTGGACAAAATGCAAATCAACCCAATATGGAAGTGACAGGCTTATCTTCAGAAAATAAATATCTCTTCTTGCTATGCACTGTCAAAGCAATTAATCTCAATTACAGTGTTTCTGTTAAAAGTTCTCAGATTAGAAAATCAGAAACAGGGCAATTTATATGGAGGGTAAAATTCCTTCCTTTCTAATTCTTGAAAGCACTGGTTTAATAACATCCAAATCCCAACATAAGACTCAAATAAATTTTTTTTAAACATTACCTTCCATCTTAGAATCAATACTGTGTATTGGTTCCAAGGCAAAAGAGTGGTAAGGGCTAGGCAATGGGGGTTAAGTGACTTGCCCAGGGTCACACAGCTAGGAAGTGTCTGAAGCCAGTTTGAACCTAGAACCCCGTCTCTCAATCCAATGAGCCACTCAGCTGCCCCCTCAAATCAATTTTAAACTAACCAAAGCAGAGTAATTAAAAAAAAATGCTAAAGACTTAAAGAGTCAAAAGACCTGGTTTCGCATGTCATCTCTGCCACTTACTAGCTGTTTGACCTGGGAAAAACCACTTGGCCCATCTGCGCTTCAGGTTCCTCATCTGTAAAACAAGGATGGGAGTAATATAGCTGCTCTCAAATGCAAGGGTTCCAGTATACAAACCTTTAGTTTGGGCTACATTTCAAACTGCCACATGACGAAGAGTAGCAGATCCAATTCATCATTGGTAGTGTGTTGAAACATTTATATCCACCATGTACCTCTCTGTTGCCACTTGGATGACCCACAATTTTGATTTCTCAGAGACTGTAGTATTCCATAATTCAAAAATAATATCACCAGAACATTAGTGTAAGAAGATGTTAGGGTCTTTTTTTTTTTTTTTGCCTGAGAAGTTTAGGAGTTATTGAACTTGCTTCATAGTTTCCCAAACACAATCTATCCTGATCTCTTTTTCTACTCAATCCTAGGCCAAGTTCACTGGCCAGCTTCTTTATCTGTCTGAGATAAAACTGATGGAGTAGCTCTCATCAAAGAGATGTATGACTAGAAAAGGACATGAGCTAATCATGTAAAATGAGAAAGGAAGAGACAGCTAGAGTATCACATTGTTAACTATGCAATGTCAAAAAACCTAGAAGGCAGCCCTGAATTCATGAACAGCTGCTCTATGAAGAATTTATGAAAAGATGTAGACAAGTTACACTGGATGAGATGTTGTAGCTGGGTTATTAAATCTGCACTCTTCAAGGGAATACAGCCTCAACAATGGCATCATAGATCCACTGAAGTAGTGAAGTACTGTGTATAGAACACTGTCCTAGGCAGTGGAAGTGATAAAATGTTTAGCTAAGACATGGTCCTACACTTTTGGTGCTTATAGTTGACCAGAAGGGATAAGTAAAGAAAGAGCCAATATGGCATAGTGAACAGTGTGCTCGGCTTGTGGTCAGGAAGACCTGGGTTCAAATCCTATCTCTATTCACTATGGATCTCATCTCATGGGGTTGTTGTGAGTTTCAAAGGAGATAATATAATTAAACTATTTCACAAATTTCAAAGTATTTTAGAGATGTAAGTTATTATAACACACATACAGAATTAACTGTAATACATAATAATACATGACAAGATTATTACTTTAAAACAAAGTATTAGCAAAGATCCAAAGAGATTTTTAACCAAAGATAAGGGAAAACTTTATGAAAGATATGACATTTGAGTAGCTCTTTTAAATATGAGTAAGAATTCAACAGGGAAAGAAGAGGGAAGACTTTTACAAAGATAAAGAACAGCATAAGTAGGCAGAAAAAATAGAGCATGTTAAGTATTGGGGAATTGGGAGAAGGGCAGTAGTAGATAAAGAAAATGGAAAATTAGGGTGGCGAGAGAATGTGGAAGGCCTTGAATGCTGGGCAAATTAATGTGATTCAACACCTTCTTTCACATTAGTATAACCTATAGAGTTATACTAGCAGATTCGATATTTACTTTCACATTATGAACTCCTATGTCATATTTGAACTACCTATGGACTCAGCTCTTCTCCATCTTCTGTAATTATTTCCCACATTAACAAAAAATTTTCTAGATTTTGAATGCATTATAATTTTTAATGTAAGTATGTGTTGGGGAATTTTTACATAAAGTAGAATTTGTATAAATCGAGCAATAAGTAACCTGAAGATCACTGTGCATGTACTATACATCAGAGGGTCACTGTAAAGATTAAATGAGACAACAAAAAGTAGAGTGGTTTTTAACTCTGAAGGACTATATAAGTGTGAGATATTATTATCTGATAAAATTATTACCCTGCTAGCCATAAAAGGGACTGCTAAGAAAACTGCGAACAGATTAGAACTCCATCGATACTACTTATAACACAGCTTTTAGAGATGGAGGTCGACATATTAAATATAAGGATAGCACAATTACTCCTTAAGAGACTACAGTGTGAAAACACAATACTAGGTGCTTTGATTAACAGGAAGAAAAAGACTGATATAACTCTTAAGATGGTATTCTTTCATACAAGGAATTAAAATGTAATTATTAGAATAACAGGATCAAAGAATTTGGAAAAGACCTTAGAGGTCATCTAATTCAGGGGTTCTTAACCTTTTTTTGTGTCATAGACCCCTATCGTATGCTGGTGAAGCCTATTTACCCCTCTTCAGAATTGTTTTTAAATTCTACTTATATACTTTTATAATATATATATATATATACATATATATATATATAGTACATATAAAGGAAGCCAATGGTATTGAAATAGTTACCAAAATGTCTAAAAACCAAGTTTTCAAACTCCAGAATATGAACTCTTGATCTAATACAACTCTTTTTTATGTTAGAGACTAAGACCTGAAAGATGGAATGATCACATTCTGATCACATAGTGAGAGAGCCAAGATTATTTAAATAAGTACTCTTTCCACTATGCCACATCATACTCAATAACTAATAGTCCATGTTCAGTTCACAAAATAGTTTTAGGGTGGCCCCAGGCTCAGCAGGATCAGGCTCATTATCTCTTTCCATATTTGGCCAAGTCTCCTTGCTAACTTCAAACTCCTACCCTATTCTACAAAGATGAACACACATGTCACCTCCTGACTCAGAAGGCTCTCTCAATGACATAGATATCCCTAGAAGACCTATGTCTCCAATCCAATTCTTTCTGTCTTTGGTTTAGGATAGCTAATCCATACAGTGGCAGAGGAGTAAACTGACAAAGGGGTTAGGCCAGAAGGAGAAAAAGAAGGAATCATCAGAATGAAGAGAACACAGGAAATAAACTTTGAGATAATGTTTCAGAATGGTCTCACTAACAAACAAAAGCATCCTAGCCCACTAAGGTAACTGGATAATTTTTGAGTCTGGTATGCAAAATCAAAGAATCTTTTGGCTTATACTTTTTATTAAACCCTTACTTTCTGTTTTATCTTATTTTTAATTTTCTGTTTTAGAATCTGTGATGTGGCAGATGAGGATGGATGGGAGGAAGGGAAGGAAGGTAGCCAGGGCAGCTGGTCCCCAGCCCCTGTGGGGAAATTGACCTGAGCCTTTCCGAGCTCAACAAAAACCAAGCTAGATGATAAGGATATTAATAAACTGGGTTTTGTTTAGGAGGTAAAGAAAGGTTAGGGGAAGCTAGTGAAATTAGGCTCTCCAGAATCGCTCCTCTGTCCTTGGGGGAAAGGCACTCTGGGGGAAAAAGGTTCTCCTCCGGTAGGGGGGGGGGGGGAAGGTGCTTCTCCGAAAAAAAGACCCCAAAACCCAGGCTCTCCCTTTCTCTTATACCTTCCTCAGACACCTCTCACAAAGAAAGTGTCTGAGGAAGTTAGGGTAGAGGATCCTGGGAGAGGAAGTCTCTCAGGGTTAGTACATTTTAAAATGTACAGAATCTATACTAACTACTGATTCCAAGGCAGAAGAGTCCCAAGGGCTAGGCAACTGAGGCTAAGTGACTTGCCAAAGGTCAGACAGCTAGGAAATGTCTGAGGCCATATTTGAACCCTGGACCTCCTGACTCCAGGCCTGGCTCTATATCCACTGAGCCACCTAGTTGCCCCAAATTACACTTTTTTAATGAGAATTTTTTAGTTCACTGCCATTGTTGCTAATTTGTTAAATTTTAGACCCATTTCCTGAGATTTCTAAGAAACAGACTTATTCATGCATTCACAAATACTTATTAAACATCAATTATGTGTACAGTGAAGAATACAAAATTACAAAAATTTATCAAGACATTTCCTGTCCTCAAGGAAATTCCAAGCTGTTAGAGGGCAGAGTGAATGGGAAAGACGAAGTTTAAAACAAAACAAAGTTCTCATAATTGTAAGGTAAAATGCACCTCCCCAACCCCTAGCCTATTATTTCATCATGGCAGGGAAATCCCAGCAGGAGAGAAAAATAAACAAATACCAATGCAGAACAGCAACTCTGTTGTAAGTTTTAGTCTTCTGAGAGTTGACTGGGACACTAAAAGGTTAAGTACTTTGCCCAGGCCATATATGCACAATAGTCAGGAGCTATTAGAGATAATAAGCCACAACTCTTTCACAAGGTATAATATGAATATTAAAATGCTAAAAGAAGAGGTACAGATGTCAAAGCTATGAGAGTCTCACATTTACTTGAGAGTTGGAAAGGGATTAAGTTGGAAAAGAATTCATGGAAGAAGTGGCATTTAAACCCTTCAAGGCTGTTTAAGTCTGTAAAAGGTCATTTCAGATGGAAGAATTGACCCCTTTGAAGAAAAGGGTGGAGACTATAGTTCAGTATGGCTAGAGTACAGAGAAGACAGAAAGCTAATTCTAAAGCCTGGGCACTGAGACCCCTTGAATGATAAGCTTAGGAATTTGAATTTTGGGGGGGTCTCCACTAGGGGGTTTTTGAGCATGGACACAACATGGTCAGAAAACTACTTTAGAAAAAGTGGCGGTAGTAAGAAGTTAAGGTGGATTAGAGTAGTAATTCATACTCCTATGGTGTTTTGACATTTCCAAAGCACTTTACTTACAACAATAATGCTGTGATTTCTCCATTATGATCCCACCAAGTACATTCCCTCCCCTTACCTTTCAGCTTCCTTTTGAGTTGTTTTCACCCATTAGATTATATATTAGATTATGCTCTCCTTGGGGGCAAGGACTGTTTTTTTTGTCTTTCTTTTTATTCTCAGTGCTTATTGAGATACCTGGCATATTGTAAGAGCTTAATAAATGTTTACTGATTGACTCACAGTGAAGGCAGGTAGCACAAGTATTATTATCCAGATTTTTCAGAGAGGAAAATCAAAGCTCAAAGAAGACAAATGACTTGTCAAGGTCATAAGCTACTAACTGTTTTGGCCATAATTAGAAATTAGGCCTCTCCCTACTCTAAGGTACTTTCACCACAGGGTTGATTAAGAAACTCTAATATCACTGATGTAACCTATATCAGACTACAGGGAGGCAATGGGGAGACAAGGTGGTATCTAACTATCAAAATGTCAGAAGACAATTGTCAAAAATTGTTTCTACATGTAGTTGAAAAAAAGATAAAATTCAATTTTTTAAAAAAAGAAAAAAAAGGGGGCAACTGGGTAGTTCAGTGGATTGAGAGCCAGGCCTAGGTTCAAATCTGGCCTCAGATACTTCCTAGCTCTGTGACCCTGGGCAAGTCACCTGACCCCCATTGCTTAGTCCTTACCACTCTTCTGCTTTGGAGCCAATACACAGTATTGACTCCAAGATGGAAGGTAAGGGTTTTAAAAATATAAATATTTAAAAATAAAAAAATAAAAACGGGGAAAATTGTAATAAATCCTGTGGTGGCGAAAGTAACATTCTGGCTCTGGCTTACTATTTCTCACTTCCTAATCCTGACCCTTAACAGTTCAACTATATACTACTGAGAATTCACCGCTCAAATCTGTTGCTCTTTGACATATCATTGCTCGTGCCCTGCCACGCCCTAACCCTGAATTATCCTCAATATTAACTTTCTTATTCATACTCAAATGCTGTTGGTACATGATAGAAAAGTCATAACCTGAGTCCACTATAAACTTTTATTAATTAATCTCAACTGGGTCCACATTGCCACTACACAATCCCACAGAAGGGAATGTTCTAAATTTTTGTTCTCTTCAAGTCTCCCAAAGACTATCTGTCATAAACTCTCTATTTTCCCTTATTCTTTAACTCAACTTTGTGAGAGTCACTGCAACAGCAGAAGGTAGTGACACTGCCACTATTTGTTATAGTTTTTATATTTACTGTTTAGTATATATGAAATAAAACTGTGCTACCATTTTTATTAGGTTCCTATCTTTCTTAATGTGTCATTAACAAAATTTTAAGGTGTTGTAAACTTAACCTCATTTTCCCCAAAAGCCCTGTTGTAGTTTTTACTCATAAGGAAGTGATTTTTGTTAACATACTATGTTGCTTTATAGTAGAAATTACTGTAGTTGGGGAACTAGGATATTAACAGTTACTAGGTTTAAGAAAGATTTCACACAGAAAGTGATTCAGGTTCATTTGGAAAAAAGAGAGGGGTTCTAAGAAGAACAAATGAGGAGTGCTTTCTTCCAAGAACAGGGATCCAAAATGCAGACAGTAATATGGGTGATGACGGTCATGTGTGTGGAAAAGAAGTCATTTTGGATTGGGAGAAAAGCTTAGGAGAGAGCATAATGAAGCTTGAAATAAGTATGGTTTTGCTTTTCTTTTTACCCCCAACACTTAGCACAGTACCTAGCACAGTTAAGTGCTTAGTAAATACCGAATGACTAACAAAAAATGAGTTTGGAGGAAAAGGTAATGAGTTTTTTGGACACACTGAGTTTGAGATGCCTAGAGGGCATCCAGTAGGAAATGTTTGCCAAGCCACTGGTGATGTGGAACTAGAGCTCATGAGAGAAACCAGGGCTTGTTATATAGATCTGAAAACAAAACCCCTGCAGGGTTAGGGACCATGAGAGACAAAAGAGTCTTTTTCCTAACTTCTATTTCTTTGAAAGAACTAGGGACCTTTCAGTCACCCTGGTTTGCAAATCTCAGATCCTCTTAGATCCTTCATTTTCCTTCATCCCTTATATCTAATCAGTTGCTAAGTTTTCTTAATTCTACCTCCACAAAATCACTTGTAGGGGATAGTTAGGTGGCTCAGTGGATTGAGAGCCAGGAGGTCCTGAGTTCAATTCTGGCCTCACACTTTCTAGCTACATGACCCTAGGTAAGTCACCAGCCCTCCTTATTGCTCTTCTGCCTTGGAACCAATATGCAATATTGGTTCTAAGACAGAAGGATGGTTTTTTTATTTTAACCACTTGTACTTATACTCTTCTTTCCTTTCTCATGGTCAGCACCGTAAAGTCAGATTCTTATCACTTGGTCTGGGCTTCTGCAATAGCCTCCCCACTGGTCTCCTTAGCTCTAATCTCTACCCTCTCCAAACCATCCTCCCCACAATTGGCAAAATTATATTCCTAAAGCAAAAGTCTGGCCCATGTTAGTCTTCAGTTCAAGATGCTCTAAGGCTTCCTATAGCCTCTGGAACAAAAATATAAACTTCCATTTGTTACTTCAAACTTTGCATTCTGGCTCCAGGCTGCATTTCGGAACTTAACAGGCTCACTTACTTAAGTCAATCTCCATCCTGTCCCCTTACCCCCACTACCCAAACTCTCCTTTTAAGCAGTCTACATTCTAGCCAGGCTAGACTACTTGGTATTCTCCACATACATAGAATTCCATTTCTAATTTCCATGCCTTTGTACAGGCTGTCCTTCATGCCTGGAACTCTCCCTTCTCCCCTTAGAAGCCCTAACTTCCTTCAAAGTTCAGGTTAAGTACCACCTCCTTTAAAAGAGGCCTTCCCCCTCCCTTCATCCTTACTTTATTTTTAGTCACTTGTTTGCACCAGGGGTTCTTAACCTGGGGTCTGTGAAACTGTTTTATAAATATTTTGGTAGCTGTATTTCAAAATCACTAATTTCCTTTGTAATGTTTCTGTGCTTTATTTTATGCAATTAAAAGCATTATTCTGAAGAGTCTGGCTTCACCAGATTAGAAAAGGGATCCAAACCACGAAAAAGGTTAAGAACTACTCCTATCATAGAATAGCACTTAATAAACACCAGCCAAATTAGAAATAGACTGAAGGTCAGCAGGGAAACCAGGATTGGAAAAGAGATGTGGGAACCATCCACAATGATGAAGGCAATGATTTGTGAGGCGGGAAAGTAGAAGCTATTGGCAACATCATCAACAAGGACACCAGCTTTTTATCATTCTAAGATGAACAGAATTTCTGGGCTGAAGTTTACTATATATTAGATTTCCTACCTTACCAAATCTCTCAAAAAAAATATGCTTGCAAAAAAAAAAAAATAGTAGCATACTTGGAGTCCATATTATGACCAGTGAAAGAAAGGATGGAATGAAACAGGGGTTGGATGGGGAGAGAAAGAATAGAATGATAGGGTAAAAATCTTTCACAGATCTATAGTAAGGAAATGGCAATGGTTCTTTGCCCTAGCACAATACAACCAGGTAGGCAAAGAGATCTACTAAGCAAGAACTAAACAAGTAACTTTCTATAGTTCTCTACATTTCAGTTGTTCAGTCATGTCCAACTCTTCCTGACCAGATTTGGGGTTTTCTTGGCAAAGATACTGAAGTGGTTTGCCATTTCCTTCTCCAGCTCATTTTACAGATAAGGAAACTGAGGCAAGGGGGGTTGTTAAGTGACTTCTCCAAGGTCACGCAGCTGGTAAGTGTCTGAGGCTAGATCTGAACTCTGGATGATAAGTTTTCCTGACTTCAGGTTTTGCATTCTATCCACTTTGCCATCCTGCAGACCCCTCAATCATAACAGTATATGACAAATATATCCATGCCTTTGATCTACAATATTCATATCAAACTACTCAAAATCTTCTCCATTCACTTATTCATTCAACAAGTATTGATTGTATCTACTATGTTCAAGGTACTGCCAGTGATACAAAGTTAGTTTGGTAGAGATTTGGGTTAAGAGGGGCCTGAATTAGAAATTCAGCTCCAAAACTTATCTGTGTGACTCAGGCAAGTCACTCAACCTGTCTCCAACTGATCATCTATAAAGGGCAGAAATAAGACTTGTACTACCTCTCTTATAAAATTATTGTTTGGAAAGCACTTCTTAAACTTAAAGGCACTATATAAACATATTACATTACATTACAGGTCCTTCTCCAAAACTGACAACTCAATAAATAAAGGTTTAAATGTCAATTTCCCATTCTTCATTCTCCACACTATTTTCAAGACAAATGCATTACTAGAATAACCAATAGTCTTGAAAGTTTATTTGCTATTAAAATTTTTTAAAAATTAATTTCCAGGAGGTTAAGTAATATTTTTTCTGGAAAGGGGGCAGTAGGCCCAAAAAGTTTGGGAACCACTGGTCTAACAGTACAGCCCCATGTGGAGAATCAGCATAAACAAAAGCTTGATATGCCAGTCAGTAACCTCAGGGTTCCTCAACTTACTCATTTCACATGACCTACTCATATACTCCTCTCCTCTCATATACCATATAAAAATCATAACATCTTTCTTTGATCATGTCATGTCCCACAAATGGGCCACTACCTAGTTCATAAACTCTGAAATTCCCTTAGCTGATGACAATTTATTGTCAGTCTACCTCTCCCTCACCACCCCAAACCCTCTTCTTCATCCTCACTCTGCTCTAATACTGTCACTCTTCAGTTCTTGTCCTTTCCTGGGGCAGCTAAGTGGTACAATGGATAGAGCACTAGGCTTAGAGTCTCCAAGACCTTAGTTCAAATCCTGCCTCAGACATTTAACTTGTTTTGTGACCCTGGGCAAATCAATTAACCTCTGTCTATCTGTTTCCTCAACTGTTGACTGGGGATAATAATAGCACCTACCTCCCAGGGTTGATCAGATATTCATAAAGAGTTTAGCACAGTGCCTGGCACATAATGGGCATTTGATAACTCCTTGTTCCCTTCCCCCTTCTTTCCCAGACCGTCATCTCTGCACTAACTACATTCTTGTCCCTTCCCTATCTTGACCCCATGGTAAACCAAGTCAACTAGGAATCACTGAGTTCCCTTGACTCCTTACTCTATCTCTGTTTTTCTTCTACTAAACCTCAGCTTTGGATCATCATTCATCAGCCATACATCCTACACATTTGATGCTGAATGAATATGGAGAAATGACTAGACCAAGCTGACTGGATTCACTACAAATTTATTACATAACTTCAAGTGAGTCCTCAATTGCAATAAGACAATCAATTTATACCTCTCTAATCAATTTACTTTTCCAGTCACCACAGCAACTCTTCCAAATCTTTTCACCCCATCTCACACTTCTCATGGCTTCCCACATTCTACCTTCTACACTGAGAACCCTGCCTCATACTTTACTGGTAATATCAGGATAATAATAGCATCTACAACATTGTTGTGAAATGTAAATGAAATAATATATATAAAGTGCTTAACAAAGTGCCTGGTACATAGCAGTCACTTAATAAATGCTCATTTCCTTCCTTCATCTCCTCCTTCACTCCTGTTTCACATGAAGAGATGGACCTTCTACTTGCCAAGGCAAACCCTCTACATGCACAAGTGATCTCACTTTATCCTGTCACATCCAGAAGATTATACCCTTTCTCATCCCCACTCTCATTATTTTCAATAACTCCCTATCTACTGGCTTCTTCCTTTCTTCCTATAAATATGTCCATATCCATGCTACACACCCTCATCCTCAGAAGACCCTCACTAGCTCCATCCATTCCTGCTAGCTATCATCTCATTTCTTCTCCATTTCATACCTGGACTCCTTAAGAAACTGACTCTAGTTCCTTTCTTCTCTCTCTTCTCAGTTCCCTATATTCTGGCTTCTAACCTCATCATTCAACTGAAACTGCTCTCTCTAAAGTTACTAACATTCTCTTAATTGCCAAATTTCATGACCTTTGCTCTATCCTCAGCCTTCTTGACTTCTCTGGAGGTCTAACACTGTCACCACTCTCCTTATATAATACTATTCTCTTTGATATCTTCCCCCACCTATCTAATCATTCTTCTTCAGCCTCCCTTCCTGGATATTCATCCAGATCACTTCTATTAACAGTTGGTGTTACCACAAGGCTCTCCTCCTGGGCTTCTCCTTCTATATTATTTTCCTTGGTGATCTCATCAGCTTCCACGGATTCCATTATCATCTCTGTGTAGATGATTCTCAAATCTATTTACCAGTTCCAACCTCTCTGCTAACTTCAGGTCTCACATCTCCAACTGCCTCTAGGACATTTCAAAATGAATATTTCATAGACATCTTAAGCTCAACATGGCCAAAACTGAACTCATTATCTTTACCTCTAATCCCTCCCCTCCTCCCTATTACTTTTGAGAGTACAATATTTAAAGTTCAGTCCAGACACCTATGTGTCATCCTTGTCTTTTCACTCTCACTCCCTCAGATCCAAAGTATTGCAAATTTACTATTTTTTAAATCTCTCATATTATACATATCCCCTTTTCTCCTGTGACACTGACACCAACTTGGTCCAGGCCTTTATAACACACACACACACACACACACACACACACACACACACACACACACACACATGCACACCCNCACACACACACACACACACACACACACACACACACACACACACACACGCATGCACACCCTTCATAACCTGTCATTGCCCTACCCCCCATCTTTCCAGTCTTCTTCTACCTTATACCTTCCCTCTCACCAGTGTTCTTCAATACAGCTATACTGGCTCCCTTCCTATTCCTCTCAACTCTACATATTTTCACTGGCTCTTTCATGCTGAGATTGTGCTCTCTCTTCATTTCTACCTCCCAGATTCTCTAGTTTCCCTCAAATTCCATCTAAAATGCCACCTCTTAAGAAGCCTTTCCTAAGCCTCCTTATTTCAAGCTTCTTTCCTCTATTATTTCCTATTTATTCCATGTATAGCTTATTTATAGATAGTTTAAATAGCTAAGAGCTCCTTCAGAACAGAGAATCTTTTGCCTATATGCCTAATAAATGTTTACTAACTGATGAGTATAAAGGATTGTTCCAAGGTTTTTTAATTTTTATTAATAATAATTTCATATTATTTACAGGAAAGTTGACTCTGGCAGTAATTCCTATTTTGTCCAGGGAGTCAAAAATATTCATGAATCTGACCTAGGCATTGAAAAATATTTCCCATTAGCAAAAGCAATTAGAAATGGCTACCCAGGGGCAGCTGGGTAGCTCAGTGGATTGAGAGTCAGGCCTAGAGAAGGGAGGTCCTAGGTTCAAATCTGACCTCAGACATTTCCCAGCTGTGTGACCCTGGGTAAGTCACTTGACCCCCATTGCCCACCCTTACCACTCTTCCACCTAGGAGCCAATACACAGAAGTTAAGGGTTTAAAAAAAAAAAAGAAAGAAAGAAATGACCACCCAAATTATTCCACCAAACCCCACCAATCTAATAATTTTAATAAATAAATAAATATTCTTTCTTTTTATCTCAGCAATTTCCACAAAATTTTCACTACAAATATAGACAAGTAAACACATACACTCAGGATTTAAATTATGTAGTCTAACTTCCCTGAGTTACAAATTAGGAACCAGAAGTTCAGTGAAGTCAAATGACTTGCCTAAGATTACCAGCCAGGGCTGGAATTTGATCCTGGTTCTCAAAGCTACAAATCCTTCCACTATATCACACTTTCATTCCCTATACTATAATTACTACACATCAAGGACATTAGGACATTAGTTGGCAAAGCTTTTGAAAATGGCCTATAATTTACTGTTTGTTGTTTTTCATTATAAACTTAATAATCATCAACATTACCAAATAAACATACATAACAAAGGGCATATGTTCAAACCCAACCCTAGACTTATAAAGACAGAACCAAATAAATTAGTAAATATACAACATGCTTTTTACAAAAGCTTACTATTTTTAAAACGATTCAAAGAAAAACAAACAGCAATACTACCTAAAGTTCACAAACAGATCCCTTTCTCTAAATATTTAAGATGACAAATATTCTGTCTTTTTCTTAAAAAATGAATTTTCTAAATAAATTTTCTAAAATAATAAAAACAATAATAAACCAGCCTTTCCGAATGACATACCAAATTTAAATTTTTTCTATTAACTAAAAAATAATAGACTTAAGAAAATAAATGACATCCAAAAATAAAACACAACTTTGGAATATTTATATATCTCTTCCTTACCTCTGAAGTATAAAATATAAACATAAACCAAAGTACTACCTATACAGAAATGGATGAAAGGATGAGGGAGTAATGGGAGGAGAGTTTCAAATCTTTTATACATCTAAACATACTAAACCTAATTTTATGAACGAATCAAGGTAAACAATTCATCATATTCCTAAATCTTTAAACAAAGCCATTTTAGGTTTTTTTAAAGGTATTTATAAGTTATATATTTCAATTTTTCAAAAATTGCATAAACCTCACCCCAAAGAACTCTATATGAATGACAGGATGGGGAAGCACTTAGATTAAGATTCCCCATAGCTGCACAAAAACCATTCCACTAAGTACCTATTATATGTGATCAATTCTCTTTTCAGGTTATCCCTAGTTAAGAAGGAATTTTTTTCCCCCTGTACTGCCCACTAGAGTGGACCTTGGAAGCAATCACTAACCAGTTAATATTTGAGTATGTTAGTGACTAAATCTACCTCTGTGCATTTTAAACCCAAATAGAAATCATTTTGTATTTTCTTTTGTTTGGTAGTATCCATGCTTCTTTTCCCTCTTCAATAGAGCTAACTGAAGATTGATTATACCAAATCTAGTTTAGGACTGTAAAACATATGTTTGTCAGTTTACCAAAGAGCCACAAAAATGATTAATGGATTTAGAAAAGGGACTTACCTATGGGGATTAAAGTATAAAAAGCTGAAGGGCACTTAACAGTCAAATATATGTTATTATATACAAGATCGAATAGTTATTCTCCATCTCCAGGTAAGAACAAAAGGAAATGCCAAAATACAGTTGGTCAATATTTATTGAGTATCCACAATATGTAGAAAATGTGTACTAGGAGCTTAAGCTGAACCACATGGATTTAGGTTAAATATCAAAGATTCTTAACAGTTTAAAAATGGATGGATAATGGAATGGATAACTAATTGATATCACAGAATCACCATTAAAAATAAAGATCATCCTCATCTGTTTTAAGTAATTCTTTCTTTCAAAATTCCTACCCATCTCTTTTAACAGATACTTTTTTTCCCCTTTAAACCATTATTTTGTCTGACAATTCTAAGACAGAAGGGTAAGGATTAGGCAAACAGGGTAAAGTAATTTGCCCACAGTGGCATAGTTGGAAAGTATCTGAGGCCACCTGACTGACTCCAAGGCCTGGTGCTCTAGCCACTGTGCCACCCAGCTGCCCCACAATAACTTTTCTTGATAAAGACCATTCAGCCTTTATTCTTGAGCCCTGGACTCGTAAACATACTCAGTTTTACATCAAACTGATATTTTCATTTAGATATTGTGTTGTGTTATAACAGTATTGTTGAGTCTTGCTTGTTGTGAGATACAAGTGACATGAACATGAATTTCATTCATATAAACTCCAGTCATGAGGAAATTCCTTCTACCTATAAGATGAGCAAGTGTTCTTCAGCACTGAGAAGCTAAATGACTGGTTAGGATCCACTAGCACCATCCAGTTAACTTTCCAGACCAAGGTGCTCCAACCTTGCATATATACATATGACATCTCTCCTTCATTAGCATGTTGGCTTGTTGAGGGCAGGAGCTATCTTTGCTTTCATCTTTGTGTCCACAGAAATTAGTATACCATTTGGCACAAAAAAAACATTTATAAATTTTCATTCATTCATATGGCAGGTCTTGAACACCGTGTTTTTTTTTTTAAGCCCTTACCTTCTCAATTCCAAAGTAGAAAAATGGCAAGAGATAGGCAATTAGAGTCAAGTGATTTCTCTAGAGTCGCACAGCTAAGAAATGTCTGAGGCCAAATTTGAACCCAGGACTTCCCATCTCCAGGCCTGGTTCTCTATTCAGTGAACCTCCTAGCTGCTTCTGAACATAGGTTTCAACAGCTGAACTCAGCACTGATTCCGAGATCAACATTTTATTTATCCACTACTCCATGCTGCCTCATGTATGTTGTGTGTATGTGTACATACATGTATGTATATATACAGGTGTGTACATATATATGTGGGTGTGTGTATAGTGTAAATGTCAACATCCTTTGATTTCTATTCTTCTATCTATTCCTTGGACCCAATACATTATTCAGAAGACTTGTACACTCAATAAAGGTTCCGAACTAAAGAAAGAGAAATAAATTTGATCATTTAAGATTTCCTCCAGAATCAAAATTGTCCCAAAGTGACCAGAATATAGCAAGCACACTAATTTGCAAAGCTATGTTGAGGTTTTCTAAATCCTTCATTTTCCACCTGTTATCACAGCTATATTTTTTGGAGAATATTTTTGTTCCAACTTCCAGTTCTGTTGATAATAATTTGGCCTTTACCTTATCTAAGTCTGCTTCCTCAGCTGTAAAATGATGTTTTAAAAAATTGCATTTTAAAGAAAAATTTAATGTTGTATAATTATAATTAACCAAGCTGAGAAAAGTTGAGAAAAACATCTCCCCCCTCCAGAAAGGGGCATGGGTATGGAATACTAAATATGCTGTCATCTAAGATCAATGAATGTGGTTTTACTGAACTGTTTTATTTCTCATCTTTGCTTTAAAGAATGGCTCACTAATGGGGATGAGGAAAGGGGAAGAAAGGGAAGAATATTTTCTTAAATGAAGGTAATAAAAAATATATCAGCAAGATTAAAATGGATATTTTGTTATGTTTTTAAGTCAAATGAAAATCTGCATTTTATTATTCCTTGCTTTTCGTGTCTCCTTTTTCCTTTTCTTTGGTAGGTCATTACTTATCAAAGAACTGATTATTTATTAAGATCATAAGCCATAGAATGAGATAGAACTTAATAAATTAAATAGTGAACTCCCTCATTTTATAGATGAAGAAAATGAGGACCAGAATCTGCCTGAAATCACATGGGTAACAAAAATCTTTTTTTTTTTTTTGGTTTTTAAACCCTTAACTTCTATGTATTAGCTCATAGGTGGAAGAGTGGTAAGGGTGGGCAATGGGGGTCAAGTGACTTGGCCAGGGTCACACAGCTGGGAAGTGTCTGAGGCTGGATTTGAACCTAGGACTTCCCGTCTCTAGGCCTGGCTCTCAATCCACTGAGCTACCCAGCTGCCCAAGAATCTTTAGTTACTCTACCTAGCAGAACCAGCATTTGAACCCAGGTCCTCTGACTCTAGATCCAGTGCTCCATTGCTTTGTGGGCAGATCTATTCTTTTTGACTGCCTGTGTATCTAGGAATTCTCTCTGAACTAAATTGCTTCAGAGTTGGAGGTCAGAAAAGAGGGGGGCAGGTCAGGGAGCACATGGAATAGGAGAGGGGAAAGGTTTTTAAAATACCAAAAAGGTTTTTTAAAAAAAGGTTTTAAAAATTAAATCAAATTTAAATTTAATTTGATAATTAAAAAAGATTTTTAAAATTATTCAAAATGACTAATCTCCCATAGTATGCAGTAGAATGTAGTATATGTACATATGTAATAGTATGTCCTGAGAAGCATACTTTCTAAAAGAAAGACAAAATGCTTGTAGATGGATGATAGACAGACAGATAATGTATACAAATAAATATAAGGCATCTATGAACAGGGGGAGTAGAGGTAGATACTGAGAAATCAAATTGAGAGCTTGGTTGCTATAAAAAAATAAAGTATCATTTAAAAATTAAGTTCAACAAAGGACCATGAGGGTCTAATATGATTGAATGTAGCTCCATGCCAAGGAAATGATGGCAAGGTGGAGGATTTAAGCAGAAACTTTAGCAAATCAATATAGATTTAGCATGTTAATGGCAACCCTGCCATCTTCCTCTTTCTCTTCACCATGGAATCATCACTCCTTTTTTGACAACTCCTTGTCCACTTTTTGCTAAATTTTGATCATTCTGACAGAATGGGAGAGTGAGAAGAACACTAAATAGATTCAGAAGACCCAGATTCAAGTCTCACCTATAATTTTAGTGAGGACCTAACAGCATCAGTTTCATGTTTCTATCACGTAGATAATGACCACAGAACTTCATGAATAAAGAGCTCTATGCGTAAATGGCATCTTTATGATTATTCTGTAAAGTCAACTAGCATCTATTAAGTGTTTACTAAGACACTGAACTCAACAAGTTCTGCCATCTCTGCCCAAATCTTCCAATTTCCTTATCTAACTCATCTTAACTTCTCTTGCTCAATGTGTTTTTTCCATATGTAGGCTTTTCCCCAGGCTCTACTGGGGGTGGTAAAGAATGCTACCTAGAAAAAGTCAGGAATTCTAACAGTTCTATCAGTCATTTGAAAAGCACTTATTAAGTGCCTACTATGTAATCACACATAGGTAGCAAGGATAAAAAGATTCCTCTCAAAAATGACTAATCTCCTATAGTATGCAGCAGTATGTAGTATGTACATATGTAGTGTTATAAGGTTTTTAACAGTAGGCATTTAGTAGTATGCCTTGGGAAGCATACTTTCTAAAAGGAAGATGACATGCTTGTAGATGGATAACAGATAGAGAGACCGACAGACAGATAATGTATACAAATAAATATAAGATAGTTGAAGAGAGAGTACATTACCATTTGGGAGGTTTAGAGAAAACTTCCAAATAGAAGGTAGTGCTTAGGGCATGCTTAACCAAGGGTTTCAAGAAGTAGGGGTAAGGCATTCCAAGAATAGAGGCAGCCAGGGAAAAGGAAGGAGAGGAAAATAGGAAGACTGCATGTATATGTAATGCCCCTAAGCCATAACCCTGAGTAAGTTACATACTCTGTTTCTCACCTGAGGAAATGTACTACATTATCTTTCTAACTTTCACTTCAGCCCTAAAATTGTATCATTTCATCTAATTTGAGAATAATAAATGAAAATGAGAAAATGATTAGAAAAATAAATCTACAGGAGATTAGTCATCGATAAATGAGAAAAGTAATCTGGAGCACCTGGGTTGGCTTGTCACTTTAAGAGTTTTGTCAACTTACCGCAGGAAAAAAAATTTTCATAATCAGATAGGTCACCTTTACCCTGGCCTACCTAAAGGTACATTCCCATTTTAACAAATTCAAAGATCAAGTTTACTATTTTGCTTTTATAAACTTTTTTTTTTTTACTACAGTGTACAGAACAAATCCCCTGCCTACATCACAGCCCTATCATGGCAGAGAGGCTTGTATAGTTCATCAAAGAAACTCTGAGCTATGCTATGTAAGGTTACCTAAGATACAGGAGTCATAGAGGAGTCAATCATAAGATAGTCTGTTGACAGAAATAAATAGAGTTGTATATATCCTTTGGGTAGGAGAGTGTGATGGGATAAGGAGAGTGTGATGGGATAGAGGAGCAAAAACAAGTAATGAATAAAAAAGGAGAGGGAAGGGAAGCTAGCCTGTAATTATTCTGAACAAAGTTCTAAAAGATACCTGATTCCTATCTCCTGATTTTAAATTTTTTAAAACTTGGCTTTTTAACTTGAAAAAAGTTGATTCAGCATCTAGGTTTTAAAATAAGTTCATTTCCATCCCTACCTATCTTTATCTGATTAACATTTTCAAAGTGCCTCATTGTTTTTTGGAACTTGATTAGTCTTTTTTTTTTTTTTTGAGATTCTTCATGACCCATTTTGGCATTTTCCTGGCAAAGATGCTGGACTGGTTTGCCATTTCTTTCACTAGCTCATTTTACAGAGGCAGAAACTGAGGCAAACAGGGTTAAGTGACTTCCCCAGGGTTACACATCTAGTGTCTGAAGTCACATTTGAACTCCAGCCTAGGTGCTCTACCTGCTATGCCACTCTAGTTAGTTTTCAGAAATACCTCTTGCCTATTACAGTTTCAATCAAACTTTTAACAAGAATTTTCACATATGCTCAAGTTTCTGCTTTGTTATGAGCCAATTTGGCATAATGGGATAAGAACTGGACTAGAAGTCAGAAGTGAAAAGATGCTTTCTATCCCTAATTCTGTCACTATCTACCTATACCTCAACAAGTCCCTCCATACCCCTTTTCTAAGATAATCATTAGTCCCCTAAAGCAACAGTAACTAGTCATTATTCTACACAAAAAGTAGCAGATGTGCAAGTGTCATTGGGAAAATATTCCTGTGCTCTTCAGAAGTAGATGCTCAATCCCACAGATACTTTCATGGGAATAGTAGGTACTCTAAAGGGTAACCAGTAAAGTAAGAGTCCCACATAACCTATTTTTGTTTAGGGTAGCACAGAATGAATCACAAAAAAATAAGCAGGCATGGATGGCTTTATGGGCTACATTTTATATCTCATTAAATTCTTTCTTTTCCAGTTATTTTCAAGGGCACCACCATCCTTTCAGTCAATAAGGCTCATTGCCTTGATGTCATCTTCAATGTCATATATCTTTGCTCTCAATACCAGTCATCTTACACATCTAATCAGATGCCAAATCTTGTCATTTTCTACATACACATCACTCTGACCTGTCCCATTTTGTGGTTTATCCAGGCACCGGACCTAATGGCCTTTGGTTTGGAGCAATTACAAAAGTCTCCTATTTAGTTTCCTAGCCTCCTCTCTCTCTTCACCAAGGCATCATCCAGAAATATCAAAGTGCCCTAAAGCATAGGTTCATCCATGTCACTCCCATATTCAAATTCCAGATGCTCCTATTTTATATTTATCTCATCCTTTTTAAATTTATACTTTTGTTTAATCTTATAACCTAATTAGTATAGTAGCATCTATCTAATGCATTAAATAAGCACATATTGAGAGTACATGCTCAAAAAATGTTACTGATAGAAGTACATCATTAAAAGAGTGCAGACCTTTGATCCAGCCCTACCACTGCTAGGTTTATACCCCAAAGAAATCATAAGGAAAAAGACTTATACAAAAATATTTATAGGTGCGTTCTTTGTGGTGGCAAAAAACTGGAAAATGAGAGGATGCCCTTCAATTGGGGAATGGCTAAACAAATTGTGATATCTGTTGGTGATGGAATACTATTGTGCTCAAAGGAATAATGAACTGGAGGAATTCCATGTGAACTGGAATGACCTTCAGGAATTGATGCAGAGTTAAAGGAGCAGAACCAGGAGAACATTATACACAGAGACTGATACACTGTGGTACAAGTGAATGTAATGGACTTCTGTACTAGCAACAATACAATGATTCGGGACAATTCTGAGAGATTTATGAGAAAGAACACTATCCACAATCAGAGGAAGAACTGAGGAAGTAGAAACACAGAAGAAAAACAACTGCTTGATCACATGGATTGATGAGGATATGATTGGGGATATAGACTCTAAACAATCACCCAATGCAAATATCAATAATATAGAAATAGATCTTGATCAACGACACATGTAAAACCCAGTGGAATTACACATCAGCTATGGGAGGAGAGTGGGGGAGGGGAGGAAAAGAACATGAATCCTGTAACCACGGAAAAATATCCTTAATTAATTAATTTTTTGCAAATTAAAAAGAAAAAAGAGTGCAGAAAAGATCATGGCTCTACAGAACAGATTTACACTAGCCAATTCAAGATATGTAAATCTGAAAGCCAATTTATAATTTTGCAATGAAAAATATGCATTCCTAGTTATCTACACACTAATGCTTACTACCCAGTTACCCTCTTCCTTATATCAAAGCTCCTGAAAAGCCAAATTGCTAATCAGAGTTACTTGGGAGACAATGGACATTAGTAGGTCAAGCAATAAGTGTAAACTATGGGTCAAGAAGACCTGGATTCAAATTCCAATCTGACTCTGGTAAAGAAAACTTTCTCGAAGTTTCTTCATCTGGAAAATGGGGATAATAATAACTTCCTTCATTGTAAGGGTCAAATGAGATCTCATACATATATATATATATATATATATATATACATATATATATATATATATATATATATATATATA
>NC_058131.1:166202950-166222095 GCF_016433145.1 Gracilinanus agilis | reverse complement strand
ATATATATATATATATATATATAGTTTTGCAAACCTAAAAATACTCTATACATGTTAGCTATTACTACTGGTAAGCACAGAATTATCACAAGAAAAACTGGACTGTCTTAAAATATTTCATATGAATACTTGAGCTAGAAATAAAAGTTGATATTATAAACAAATTGGATAAACACAGAAAAGATTATCTGTCAGACTTATGGATAAGGAAGAATTTATGACCAAACAAGATACAGGGAACATAAAAAAATATATTTCATACATGTTCTGTATTCTTGCTCTACTACAGAAGACATCTTTCCAGTGAAATAAATATCTGCATCACAGATTCAGTAACTGTAGATATAATGTCTCATTTTTATCCCCCCAAATTGGGTAAATACAAACAAAATCTAACATTGGAGTTCCTTCTTAAAATTCAGACTACAGTATAACCCAGCCTAAATTGCTTGTCAGCTCCAGGAGGAGGGAGAGAAGAAGGAAGAGAGACAATTTGGATCATATAACTTCAGAAAACTTATGTGGAAATTTGTCATTACATGTAATTGGTAAAATTTTAATTAATTAATTTAAAATTCAGACTATCACCTTTCATCTGTAGACCACCACTTACCTTAAACTTTAGAGATAAAACCAATCTCAAACAAAAACTCAGTTATATATATAAGTGAGCTATTCTTAAATTGCTTATTTATTTTATAATAGATTCTCATTTCAAGGATTCTCTTTTAAGAAATTTCTCCCAAGTTCTGGGGAATGACTGTTGCTATTTGGATTCTCCAAAGGACTAAAACTTTACCTCTACATTTTTATCAAGACTCTTTCAAAGTGTGCTCAGATGGAATCTAACCCACCAATTATTAGAATATTTACACTGGAGATAACAAAAATATCTGTTGTTCCTAAAAAATTTCACTGAAATAACAATTTTTAAATTGTACATAAATTTCTGGAACAGGTAACTGTAACTGTTTCCTCTTGGGAGGACAAGGGTACAAGGCATTCCCTCCTGGTTTCCACAAGTTCTTGAAATTTAAAAAGTTTGGAGACGTCTCCAACTGCACTGATGCCACTCTAAGTGAGTTCAGAACAAAGTCAACAGCTGAGTAATTATAATGTCCAATCTTAACTCAAGAGAAGAGTAAATAATCCTACTTCCATTCAGAATTCAAGCAGGAAACTGAGGGACAACAATGCTGCATACCGGCAGAAAAAGGTATATTCTCTGTTGGTTTTGCTAAATTATTTTTTCTTTGTTTACAAGAGAAGTTCATTGCACAGGAGAAGAATATAGCTGAAAATAACTGAAATGAAGAACAAGAGTCCAATAAAAAATTAATTGTTTAATAAAAGTATCCAGGAACCTGAGGAAGACACAAAAAATAGAACAGAAGGGTCCAGAAGTGACTACACTATCTGCTGGCATGCTGGTAATTAACATATCTAAATGCCCTAATATTTCATTCTTTGACAGACATGATATGATTTTAAAATTATAGACCTAAGATCTGTCCTCACTCTCATTAAATCTTGGATCTTCCATCTACAAAACAGAGATTCAAGAATTCATGATCTCATTGCTACAGAGATTCCTTCCACCAAATCTTCCACAATTTAGAAGTTTTTAAGCCTTTTCTGAATCATCAACCTCTGACAGTCTGGTGAAACCTATGCAATCCTTCTCATGATAACGTCTTTAAGTGAATTAAGTAAAATACATAGGATGGCAAAGAAAATCAATTATATTGAAATATATAACTTTTCCCCATCCAAGTTCAGAGACCCGGAAAACCTATTCACAGGAGTCCATGGACTCCAGCTTAAGAATCCCTCATTTAGGTCTTTGTAGGTTGCTATAGTAAAAAAAAAAAAAAAAAATCTGAAGCTAGTCTGGTACTATGTTTCTCTGAATTTAGTTAGGCGGATTTTTAGATAATAGGAAAATGACTGTATTGGAAGTCTTTTCAGCTTGACAAGATTTGTATTCTTTTCTCCCTTTATATCAGTTTTTCAAAGGTTGGTCCAGAAACCACTATAAGTCCCTGAGATCCTTTCAGGTAGTCCCCAAAATCAAAAAGATTCCCATAATACTACTAAGATGTTTACATTTCTCATACAGAAAAGACCAATAAAAGTAGCCTTCATAAACAATAGCTCTTTGGAGTCCTCAATACTTTAACAGTGTAAAGGCCAAAAGGTTTGAGAAATACTGCTCTATGCTATCTCACTTGATGATCTCTCATTAACTTCCATGGATTCAATTATTATCTTTATGCTAGTGATTCTCAAACCTACTTACTGAGTCCCTAACCTCTCTTCTGACCTCCAATCTCACATCTCCAACTCCCTACAGAACCTCTCAAACTGGATATCCTAGAAATATCTTAAACTCAACGTGTACAAAATTGAATTCATTTTCTTTTTCCCCTAAACCCTCACCCTCTTCAAAACTTCCCTATTATGGTCAAAGGGCACTGACAACCTACAAGTCCCCCAACCTCAAAATCTAGGCATCATCCTCAACTTCTTTCTTTCAGTCTACAGTATCCAATAAGTTGCCAAACTCTCTCCATTCTACCTTCAAAATGTTTCTTATTGAAAATCCTTTTCTCCATTCACACAGCTGCCACCCATCAACTCCAGCCTAGCCTACCATAACCTGCTAGAATCTAGCAGACTCAAGATAGGATCCAGTCTCTTCTCACTCCCATTCAGCTGCCCAAAGTGACCTTCCTAATATACAAGTATAGTCATGTCATTTCCCCCCACCCCATACTCAATAAACTCCAGAGATTCCCTATTACCTGCAGGATCAAATACAAAATCATCCATATTTGCTTTTAAAGCTCTTCACAATCTGGCCTCTTCTTTCCTTTCCAGTCTTCTTACACTTTACTCCCCTCCTCTATGATCCAACAACATTAGCCACCTTACTGTTTCACACACAAGACAGTCTATCTCTTAAATGAAATCTTTTTACTCACTCTTCCTCATGTATAGAATTCTCTTCCTCCTGGTTTCCCTGGCTCTCTAAGTCTCAACTAAAACCTCACCTTCTACAAGAAGCCCTTTCTAGTCCTCCTCAATACTATCCCCTCTAAGATTATATCTTGTTAATCCTGGATATAGCTTATATGTACATAGTTGGTTGCATGTTGTCTTTCCCATTATATTATTACCTATTTGAGGGCAGGAACTTTTTTTCCCCTTTTTCTTATCCCCAATTCTTAGCACAGTGCCTAACACATAGTAGAGGCTAAAAAATCCTTGTCAATTGTTCAACAGTTTACTGAAATAGCCTTCAAAAATTCTAGGTCAACACCACATTATGGTGAAATACTACAGGTCACCAGTTCGACCCCTTCATTTTATAAGAAGAGGAAAGTAAGAATTATAAAGCTTAAGTGACTTGTGGGAAGTCACATAGAAAAAAGATAGAGTAAATTTCAAACCCTATATCCTGACTCCAAATCCAGAGTTCTTTTCATTATACAACAGGGAAGATAAGAGAAACCTGCATTCTCAGACCACAGCTAAAAAAATGACCTGGCCATCTGCCTCAAAGGAAGCATCACAGAACACAACTGTAGCAGCTACCTGGCTCAAAGGACTTTGAAATTCAGCATAATCATTATGCAAGCATAAAATAATGTAAAATTTAATATAATATATAACTAGTTTAATGATGAATAATTAGTCTTCCTGAAGACAGGTTCCCTACATTATGTGAATGAATAATAAAAACTACATTTTTTAAAATCCTCTTCCCATTACTTAACCAACTAAGTCTTGGGAGCTCCACTGGGAGAGAAACATTAATAACTGGACCATAGGGAAAGTGTTCAGTTTGAAAGCAATGAAAAACATTGTACTCGATGAATGGAAATAAGTAAATGAGTATAAAAGTAAAAGAGGTAGCCTGAAACTAAGTCAGGAGCCTAACAGCAGAAACAATTGGGAACCACTATAACAGCACACTCAAATAGCAATAAGCTATTTCTAAGGCTTCTCTCATAAGTACTAGGAAACTCATAGGGCATTAAGTACCTCAGCGCAGCCAATGACTGGGAAAAAAGAAAACATACACTCTACTAAACAGAATGGATTAAAAACTAACACTTATAGTTGCTCTCTGGGTCAAATACAGTTCACGATCCCCTGGAGATGCAAAAGCCTATAGTACATGCAATGATAACACCCCCACACATTGAATCTACTTCTGCACAGAGGGTAAAGGTCAAAGGAATCAGCTGTCTTCTTTCACACATACACAGATTTTTAGCTGCCAGATAGTCTAGTGCCTAGACATCAGTTATTTTCTCCTTAACAAAAGAGTCTCACCACTGACCTTAAAATCAGCCAATTATTTCACCATAAAATTACCCCCAACTTTAACCCTGATTTGCCATCAATTTTAAATTTCCAAAATTGAATAACTAGAAATAAAAATGATGTAAAGATCAACTGTTTAAGAACCAAGAAAGACAGAAGATCTGCTTCTGTTATCCTGGCATTCTCTCATTTCTATTCACTTCTAATACAAATCTCTAACACACAAGAAGACGTTGTGTACACAATAATGAACTCTACCCTTCTATCTCCTGGTTTACTCATATTTTAAGTCTCACACTGTTCATGAAATTATTTCATTAAAATAATTTTTAAAAATATTTGGGATAAGCCTTTGTGTTATCTAAATTTCAAAACTATTATATAAGGTTCCACGATATACTTCTCAGCCCTACGGAACTACTAAAGTCTCATCTAAGTAGGATTTTTCAAAACTCAGCTTGTACAGTTTATATAAATGTGACCTCTTTAATAGTTTACCTTCTGCTTTCCTTAATTTAATCTTTAATTTTTTAGTTAAAAAAACTTTCTAATCTTCTTAAATTTCAATAACAGCCTTCCCTCTTAATTGTTTCTGCTACCTACTACTGTACCAGTTATATTCAAACAGTGAAATAAACCAATTTATGTATTTATGGTTCACAAAATCATAAAAATTCTCTAGCCTATAGTTTATCCTGTGGTTTTTGTTGAAAGAAGTCTCATTTAAATTCTTATTTTTACTAGTATGTGTGTTGTATCATGGCATATTAGAAAGTGTAGTGAACTGCAAATTAGGACACCTAAGTGGTTCTAGGCCTGACTCCAACATTAACTAGCTGTATGACTTTGGCTAAGTCACATAACCTCTCTAAGTTGTAGTTATTTCAGATGTAAAAGTGATGGAATTAAACTGTATAATCTCTAAAAATCTCTTCCTGATCTAAAATTCTGTGCTTTTAAGAAATTCAGAGGACCAGTACTTTTTTGATAATTTACATGGTTAAAATTTTAGATACAATATATACATTATTCACAATCTTCCAGGCATTTTAAAAAATCCTCTGTTGAAGACAAAAAGGTTTATTCTAATCATTAGAAAAGCATTTAATATGATTAACTCTAAAGTCCTATCTCATGCATAGCATATCATTCCTCAATATATCAGAAATTCAGTACTTCATACCATGCTTGACTCAATAGTATTATATTATGAACAGATTCACCTGTTCTCTAATGAAGTTGAAAATAATTCTTTGGATTTGAATTTCAAAAATTATGTACAGTGGTGATGAAAACCATATGTTGGAAGCTATGACTTTTCTGTCAAAGGAGAAAGCCAGAAGGAACAGCCTTAATTTTCCTGGGAACCAGCTGCAACAGAATGAATCCTAATCCTGCTCCAGCTGGGACAACGGCGGCAGAAGGGTGAAGTCGCTCCTAGTCTAATTATGATACTTCATCTGCTACAAATCCTTTGTGCAATGACTCCACCCAAGATCAGCCAACATATAAACAACTTTATGAGAATGGAACTCCTAGTCTTTATATTTCACAAGTATTCATTCCTAAAAGATTTTAAAGTACAATATAACGTTATCACCACATTTTACAAAGACTTGCAAAAGTCATCCAATATTTGGTCAAAATATTAAAAACACATCAATTTTCATTCTGGTAAATGGAAACTAGTTTGATCAGAACAAAGTGAGTTTATGATTTCTGGAAATTTGACAGTTATAGAGGGAAAAAAAAAACAAAAGGTACCAAGAATAATCTCAAAAATTCAAAGAGTATAAAAATTGAAAGATTATTTTCTTGATTCTTAGATCTATATCTGTGATTTTTTTTCTTTCTAATAAGAGAAATGTGAAAACGAACTGACTTCCATACCTGAAATGAAGAATTTTTGGTAGGCCAAATGAAAATCAGGTAGCAAACCTGGTGAAAAATTCAATAAATTCTACCTTTCTTTTCTATTCACTTTTCATGAAATTTTGTCATAAAGAATAAAAATTATGTTAAGACAGATGTTTATTTACATTCCTTTAACTAACATGGGAGGAAAGTTTCCTGCATTTCCTCTATATTGTTCATTTTGGAGGAGGAAGGAGAGAAAGAAAAGGAATGGGCAAGCTAGAATGGGTGGCTAGTGTGATTGGTATGATGTTTCCAGCAATGCATTTTTGCAAAATAGTATGTATGAATGCAAGAAATGCCAAGATAATGAGTATAAATCCTCACCTTGTGCATCTCATGAGAGGCATCATAACATAGTAGATCGAGAACTGGACTTGGGAATCGAGAAGACCTGAATTCAAATCCTGCCTCGGTCATTTGCTGACTGGACAATTCACCTAACCTCTTTGTGCCTCAAGTTTCTTCATCAGTAAAATAAAGGGGCTGGATTTGATGGTTCCTTCAAGCTCTAAATCAGTGGTTCCCAAACTTTTTCGGCCTACCGCCCCCTTTCCAGAAAAAAATATTACTTAGCCCCCTGGAAATTAATTTTTTTAATTTTAATAGCAATTAATAGGAAAGATAAATGTACCTGTGGCCATCACCGCTCCACCTGGACCGCTGCTGCACCCACCAGGGGGTGGTGGTGCCCACTTTGGGAATCACTGCTCTAAATCAATACTCATGATTCTGCAAAATTGTCACCAGTGTAAATAAAGAATGGCTGGATATGTATGTTATTTGGAGACATAAATAAATGTATATAGCAATGTTTAAATTGATGACTAGGACAGTGGAAATTCATGATAAACCAGACTTCTCTGAGAAACAGAAAGATAGAGGTCTCAAACTAACTGTAAGGTTGTGATAAGGGATCACAGCCATAATTAAGGAAAAAAGCAATTTAAATCATCATAGATAAAACATCTCCAATGAATGAAAAAATATTATAGTACTTTAGGCTATAAAAGGATTATTATGCAAAGAAATTCAAACTCTTGTTTATTCAATTCTATTTCATCCACTTTGAGGATTATTAGCAACGAAATTTTTTTTGAAGAAGGCCAACTTCTCCCCTGTAACCAGGATAATATTCAGTCATTCCCCCAATCACGTTACAAAATAAAGAGAATGTAAAACATTTAATATTAATGCTGATAAAATATAATCCTGAGGATAAAACAATTAGAAAACCAAAAATCATTCCAAAGCCTAAATTAACCATGTCACTATTTCCCCCATTGTGAATAACCCAAGACTGATGACATAGGATTAAGGAATGTTTCCTATATGTAATTTCTGTGCATAATGATACGGTTTTCTTCATTTTCATCATAACTATTTAGTGACCCGAAAGGATAAAAATTAAAATCTGTAATTTTAAAAAGTAGTATATATCAATTTATTTCTACTATACAGCATATTTGCTCTTCTAAGCAATTTTTGACACAGTATAAAAACATGTCTCTTCACTTGGTAACTACTGTGTCATTTCATATAATTTGTTGACTATTCTGAACATATTTGATAAAACAAGAATTCGACATAACACCAAACAATCATTTTGCCAAGATGCCAGCCAGAGAAAAACACACATCCCTCAATCCAAAAACAACAGCTACTAGTTTCTTCTACTAGTTATAATGATAAAATCAGAAAAAAACATATTAGCATACTTTTGTATATTATTTTTATGCAAGATATACTTTTGTAATGGATCATGAGAAACAAGTTTACTATAAAGTCAATAATAAAACAGCCTTTTTTAAAAAACAACAAAAACTACCAGTTTTTTCAGGATTCACAATCCTTAGTTATTATTCTTTTTTTTTTTTTTTTAAACCCTTGTACTTCGGTGTATTGTCTCATAGGTGTTAGATTGGTAAGGGTGGGCAATAGGGGTCAAGTGACTTGCCCAGGGTCACACAGCTGGGAAGTGGCTGAGGCCGGGTTTGAACCTAGGACCTCCTGTCTCTAGGCCTGACTCTCACTCCACTGAGCTACCCAGCTGCCCCTCCTTAGTTATTATTCTTAATAATTAATATGTTAAAGGTCAAATTCCACTGCAACAAACATGGCTGTATTGAAATCTGGAAACTAAGTCTCAGTCAGTAGCCAACTTATTTCAAGTAACAGTCAATATAACAAAATTACAATATGAAGTCCTTTTATTGGTGTATGAATTGTACTTGATAGTCATGAATTATTTTTGCTTTGAGAAAACTAATCCAATCAACACTTTAATTCAGGCATCTCTACCTTTGAGTTGAAAAAATTGGACAAAATGAAACTTTATTCCAAAGAATTCATCCATAAACTAACTTTACAATATGCCACAGGGTTAAGATTATGGGTCTTAAGAGTTAGGAAGTTATGAGTTCAAACCCATGATCTGATACTAAGTGACTTGACAATAACCTGTACTGTGTGTGCCTCAGTATCTGTATCTATAAAATGGATATAATAATAAGTGGAGTAGACCCATGGTTGTTATAAACATAGTACTTTGTGTATGTTCTATAGAAATGTGAGTTATATATCCCACAATTTGGTATATTTTAAAAGAATCAAGGTCTTCTGGATTAAATAAAATGTATAAATACTCATCAATGTTTTAAGTTTATTGCATTTGAAAAGTCACTACATGTGATGGAATATTACTGCATCATAAGAAACAATGAGCAGGTGTGAGACGAGTTACCCACACGTGACAATACAGAGTGTAATCTGTCTGTGGTCTCAGGAGATGCTTCTTCTTCCAGTTCCAGACGCCAACTCCCTACAGGAAGTTCACTAACTTACTTAAAGAGAATGTGTCTTTCATCACTTCCTGTGGTCCACCTCTAATTCAAATGGACAAATGGCAGTTTCTACATTGATTTGGACTGCCCAAAGGGCAGTCCCTTATTCTTGATTTGTTACTTATTGTCACGTGTGGGTAACTCGTCTCCCCTCCCCACTAAGGGAGGTGGGAGTGACATCATTAGCACGCCTGGGTTGGGTTGATTCTTGACTATAAAATGGGATCTGGCTATTCTATTTACACACAGGTTACTTAAAAAAAAACTTAAGAAGGGTTCAAACCCAGCCTCAGCCACTTCCCAGCTGTGTGACCCTGGGCAAGTCACTTGACCCCCATTGCCCACCCTTACCAATCTTCCACCTATGAGACAATACACCTAAGTACAAGGGTTTAAAAAAAAAAAAACAACAAAAACAAAACAAAAAAAAAAAAAAACTTAGGAAGACCTACATGAAATAATGAAGAGATGAGTAGAAATAAGCACACATTATATACAGCTACAGAATTAAAATTTGAAGAATAACTTGTTATTATCCACTTCGAAAGAATGAACTGATAAATATAAATACAAAAGACATAATTTATAAAGATATATATCCCTATATGTTTATATATCTTTTTGTCAGGTGATATATTCTATGGTATGGGGAAGGGAGGGAGGGACTGAGATACCCAGGAATAAATTCTATTTTTTTTTTAAAAGTCACAATTTCATGATGGAGATGCCACTTAATAATCATAATTTACTCCTTTTTTATGTAGGGGATGGGAAAACAGGGTAAGGGAAAGACAAATTTTAAATCAAGTCCACTCAGGATAGGCGTGCTTGTTCTTGCTTAATCTCTACTACTAAGAAAGGCTGAGGCTAGTATATCGCTTGAATTCCAGGTTGTGGGCTGCAGTAAGGCTAAAGCCCTCTTTCAGATGGGTATCCTCAATAAAACATCACTAATAATGGTGAACCAAACCAGATCTAAAAAATCCAAGCAGATTAAATAGTTTTCCAACCTACTAACATTATGATACCTACATCTGAACTTCCAGTCCAGGGACTCCCTATCTAGAGATAGGGAGATCTCAGTCTCCTTCCTGAAGAAAATCAAAACTATTCATAACATAAATTACATAAATAAGGCAACTAACAAAATTAACTTTAATGATCAAAAGGAGTACTCTAACAAAGGTAGACAATTGTTCATTTCTCAGTAGCACAGAGTTCTATTATTTTTTTATCCTTCTAGTTGATCATTACTTTTTTTCCTCGTTAACGAAGGAGAAAAAAGTATTCTACCTAATATTATGTTCAAGTAGAACTGTGGAAAGACTACTTTACAACTCAAATCACAAAATCTGTCAACCTTTTAATTTTCTCACCTTTGTACTAAAGCAAAGATGCATTATGACTGTTGAACTATACAGACTATTATGCAAATATATTTAGAAATTTAAAATATTTTAAAACTTCAGGTAAATTTATATTCAAGGAAATTTCTTAAAACCAACCGACAAAATAGACAATAAAAGATTAGTTCCAAGACTAAAGAATTTGGCTGGTTTGGGAGCAGCTAAGTGGCTCACTGGAGAGTTAGGCCTAAAGATAGGAGGTCCTGGGTTCAAAAATGGCCTCAGACACTTCCTAGTTGTATGCAAGTCACTTAACCTCCACTACCTAGTCCTCACCCTTCTGTCTTGGAACCAATATACAGTACCATTTCTAAGTCAGAAGGTAAGGGTTTTAATTATTTTTTAAGTTGGTTCATTTAAATGGAGAATGGTGAAAAAATACTAATACACAAGGTAATCAACTGCCTGTAAGAAAATGAGGCCAAGGGGCAGCTGGGTAGCTCAGTGGATTGAAAGTCAGGCCTAGAGATGGGAAGTCCTAGGTTCACTAGGCCTCGGAGACACTTCCCAGCTGTGTGACCCTGGGCAAGTCACTTGACCCCCATTGCCAACCCTTACCACTCTTCCACCTAGGAGCCAATACACAGAAGTTAAGGGTTTAAAAAAAAAAAAGAGGCCAAATAAATGCATGTAGCATTTGCATTTATATCCATTTCAAGGCATGTTTTAAATTTCTAAAACAAATTTCTGTTAATGAAGCCATGGAGCATGTAGGATCACAGGATTTTAGTAACAGAAAGATCTTGGAGATGATTTAATCCAACCTATCATTTTAAAGTTAAGGGAAATAAAACCCAGGGAAGTATAAAGGTGACAAAGTGAAGCAGTGGAGCATACACTAAAGCACTGGAACTACACAGAACCTGGGTTAAAAGCCTATACTAACTTGATGGGAAAGTTATTTAACTTCTCTAAGCCTCACTTTCCTAATCAAGGTAATAATACTTAAAAACTACTTCTCGGAGTGAGAGGGAAATACTTGCAAAACTTAAAGTACTATTAAAAAAATAGAGTTGCTAAAGGTAACACACGTGAGTGATCCAGGAGTGGAACCCAGGTCTTCTGACTTCACATCTAATACTCTTTCCAGTACACCACAAGCTTACATAAAATTTCTCTCAGCCACCTCCAGACACATTCAGCAACCTTATCTAGAAAGTGAACTGGTTTTCTAAAACTACAAAAGACAAGAAAAATTTCAATTATTTTTAGTTTTTAAAAACATATACATTAAGTACTCATCTTTTAGGAGAATGTAACTTTTTTTTTTTTTAAACCCTTGTACTTCGGTGTATTGTCTCATAGGTGGAAGATTGGTAAGGGTGGGCAATGGGGGTCAAGTGCCTTGCCCAGGGTCACACAGCTGGGAAGTGGCTGAGGCCGGGTTTGAACCTAGGACCTCCTGTCTCTCGGCCTGACTCTCACTCCACTGAGCTACCCAGCTGCCCCTAACTTTTTAATAATAAAGATGAACTTATTCAAGAAAAAGAGAACAAAAATCATTCTAGAGGTCAATCTAGGCTCTCCAAGACACTAGAAAAAATATGGTCCTGAAACAAGTCTTACTAAAATCATGCTTTCCAATCGCCCCAAATACAATTATTATAAAAATTAATGTGAAGAAAATGATCTTCAATGGAAGATATGCAAACAAAATTTCATGAAAACTAAATAAAACTCTAATTTTGCAACTTAATCTAGAAAAAGAATGGAAAAGAAGGTACAAATGGCTTATTAACTATGAATGCCAAAGGAATGTATTTCTCAGTTTACAGTTTAGTTTTATTTTTACATATATATGTATACATATACATATATATTTTTACAGGTAAACATGGTATCTCTAATGCTAGCTCGAAAATTTTCTTTCTAAAATACATAAATCACTCTTTGTCAGGCAAGTCCTTAATATTTACGAATATAGTCTGAAAGTGACTTAAAATACAAAATTTTTCTGAAAAATGACTTTTCAGAAAGAAAAAGTCATTCTGTTGCCCAAAAATCTAGCATTCAATTATAATGTTTCTTGAGGTTAATCTAATACTTTCAAATTGTTAGCAGAACTCTTATAATATCAGTGTTATATGGCACAGAAAAAAAATGAAAAGGGTCTACTCAAGTTATTCTATAGGAGGAAGATTTACATGGCTCTTGCATTTAACTTTATTCTCCTACTGTTTTATCTAGTTGATAGAAGGTAAGTTAACCATTCTCCACTTATGCCTTTCTTTTTCCCTACCACAAAATAATTAAGTCGATTTTTTTTTAGCTACTGAAGAGAGTTTCAAACAGTTTTGTCTGACTTCTTTAAGAGGAAGATAGAAAGAAAATAGCTACAATAAGAGAAAAGAATGAAGAATAAAATGAATCTGCTTGGAGAGGAGGAAAGAAGAACACAATTTCCACACTACTTCGCATTATGATTAAAAATGAAACTTTTATTTGCTCTTAAGAAAATTTTATTCAAAAAACTCACTATCAAAAATATTAAGAGGATCTCAAGTACTACCTTATAGCAAAGATATCTTTAATCAAAATTTTCTAGACTCTCATACCTATGATTAGTTTTTCAGTGAACTGCATACAGATACACAATCTACTTAACTTGAAAATGTTTTCATGTCCAAATTTTGTCAATTCAGAATTTAACATTGAGTTAAAATGATATAAGAAAACATAACTATTTCTTGCCCAATTATATGAATGACTTCTACCAAATTTAACTTTGCAGGAACTTCTAAGCATTGTCAGAACCATCTCTCATATAGAACTTTAAGATTTATGAAACAATTTCTTAGTAATAATCCAATGAGGTAGATAGATAGTACAAGAATTATCATTTCCATTTTACAACTGCCTCTGAAAGTTAAGGGACTTGCCTAAGATTCTTCAGCCAACAAATAGAAGAGCCAGAAATCAAAGCCATGTCCTCTGAGACTCTAAATGCTCTCTCAGCAGTACAATGATTTAAGAGAAAGGAGATGGCAAAAAAAAAGGGTACTCAAACCGTATAAACTTAGTTGATGGAATATTTCCCTTGAGAAGAGCACTCTCAATAATTCAATTTAATACGGAATTATTAAGCGTTTCCCATCATATGGAGGGTACTATATGAAGCGCTGGGGAAAGAGATGAAAAATGAAACAGTGGCTGCCCTCAACGACTGTACAATCTTCAATAATAAGCTTTTTGGATTATTCATTTCCCTCTTTGGTGGTCCTTCTGGTTCCTAGAACTTGGGACTCACTCAAGATCATAATTTGGGGGTCTTTTCCTCAGCTGATGCATTACCTTGAGCAAGTTACAAAAACAAATCCATAAAAACTTTGATTCTATAAATTACTTGGTGTCTCAGTTCCTTCTTCTGTGAAATAGCTAGAGTAGGGTGTAGTGGATTGAGCAAAGAAAAGTAGTTTCTGGTCTCAGTTTATGTTGGTAAAGAGACCTTGGGTAAGACACAAGCCTTCTGGATCTCAGTTTCCTCATCTGTAAAATGAGGAAACTGAATTAGATGATCCATAAAGTCTCTTTCAACTTTATAATCTTAGGGTTCTAAAAACTAACTCTTGTCCTAATTGCATAGGATACACACTACTTTTAATTAATAACTGTAGTTGCTTTTGTTGTTAATATTAATAATAATATATACATATATTGAAAGAGAATGAAAAATTAACATGTTTAAACCAAAAATTACTTCCACATCCAGATCACTCAATGATAATAGTAATTATTCAAGTGTTGGAGAGTTCCTTTATCTAAATTTTGCCATCTTTCTTCAAATCTGACTACACTTTTTCTTACAGATGAAAAGTTCTTATTTCAATGAAATAAAAAAATCAAATATTTCAATTCTTTGCTCACTCTGAATTTTTACTACATATTCAACATATGTACAAGTGAGAAGTATGACTATGAATGAGATACTTGGGCATTTCGATTTTTGACTCAACTAGATTCATTTTTGAGGCTCAGATAAGTAAAATAAGGTAAAAAGAATGGTACTACTTCAAAGTGTAGAGGAGAAACTGAATCATAAATGTGTTTTAAAAATTCCATCAGGGGTAAATGGAACTGTGAAAATAAACTCTGCTTCGATTAATCAACAAAACAACCTTTGGATTGCTTTTTAAAACCTACACATGGTGGGCCTTAACACCTGGTATGAATTTAGGCCAAATCTTAGATATTTTTATACTCATTCAGTTTTTAACTTAATGATCTTAGAGGTAGTCTCCAAGGTTCTAAGTAAAATGAAATTTCTTATACTAATCTGTCTTATGTGTGAATTCTAAAAGTAGATTTCAGTTAGTAGAGCTAACAATCTGGAAAATAAATGAAACATACATAGTTAGGGAAACATTCAAATCACCACTATATTGTTATCCTTGAAATTTCATGCAAAGAGAATTTACTACTACAAAGAAGACATATTTTCAGTTACTCTGAGGTGAAATGCAAAAAGTCTATACTCAGGTATTTAACTACCTCATGTGCTACACTAACCAATTAAACCAGAATTTAGAAATAGACTAATACAATAACAGAGTCCATAACAAAGGGAGCAGAAAATTTACTAAGACTGACACTGAAAATAGTGTGACCAAAAGGTAAAACTTCTTTAGATATTATTCTTTGCCATGAGAGTCAATTACAATTTCCGTATAAGCATGATAAATAGCACAGGCTTCAGATTCAGAATTCCTTTACTCTCTGGTATCCACTGATTACTTGCTCATCTTCCAGATCAAAACTGATCCAAGGAACTACTACTCAGAAATTTAAGTTTAATGACACACTAAATACCCAGGAAAATGTACACTTTTAAGCAGAATCATATTATCATCATTACTCCCCAACTGATTCATAATAAGAAAATATTTCTAAACATCTGAAAAGAAATAATTATTAATGATACCACACAGAACTTACCCACTGGAAACAAAACATAGGGTGAATAACTTCAAAAAGATTTGAATTCCAATGTTATTCAAAAATAAAGTTGGGCAATTATGTGTACCTGCCTCCTCTTATTTTATCTTATTATTTATCAGTAAGTATAGGACACTTACCTTATCCTTTTCATGAGGAAGGAGAGACACAGGAGGTAGACAGGAAAGAGACTCACAACTCTCTTTCCCATCCACATTGGCCGCTTTAGTGTTGAGCCGATAAAGAGGTCCATCTTTAAGTAGTCTGCCGTGGCCAACGGCACGTTTGACAGCCAATCGTAACTGCTGGTGAAAGACAGAGGCAGCACTGCCCCCAAACAATGCAGACACATCTTTCTGACCTTTCAAAAAACGTTCAATGTTCTTCAAGGTTGAACCGCTGGACTCCGCCAAGCCTTCAACTGCCCGTTTGATAAGTTTATTCCAATCTACATTTTGTTTGCCATCCAACTTTCCATGGTTCCGAGGTTTAGGAAGTGCTATTCGCCCAGGATTATCAGGATCTTTATAGGAATTGAGGCCTTTATTTGAGACTTTTAAAATCGTTCCATCTTTAACACTCAACTCCAATTGTTCTAAAACAGTTTTCCGGTCCAAACCATGGGATGAAGACACCGCATTGCATATCCTCTCTTCTGAAGGACGTTGTTTTTGCTTCTTTACTTTTTTGATCGCCTCCAAAATCCACTCCGTATACAGCGGGTTAGCGAGTTTTACCATGGTGAAGAATTCTGTATATCCATAGAGTCGTTATCCCTTATCCTGATGCTGAATATGTTTCACACCATGGAAAACAAGATTCTCGGAGGCTGGGAACCAGTTAACCATAGCATACAGTTTTCTGGCCTGAATCCCTCCTCCTTTCACAAACAAGAATACTTTTCCACTTCTAATTTAAAAACCAAACCAATCTAATGTTTGAAATTTCTGCATCCTTCCCAAACGATTCCTAAGGAGCACTGCAGAGGCAGGTTTTCCTCAAAAGGTATAAGAAATCAGATCATCTCACAGCTCCTTTTGATGTCCAGACTCACATGAGAAAAACGTGTACCTTATGCCTGAAAGAAAATCAAAATGTCAGTTTTTTTATCAGTCTTGTCAAAAAATGTACAAATATATGTAACTATACAGATATGGAATATTTACTAAGCTCCTATGTGCTTAGCACAGTGTTGATATAAGGGATATGTTTCAAATAATGTTCCAAATCAATTCTGTACACCAACAAAAAGGCAGTAAAAGTTTGGAAACAATAACTGATGAGGCATTCTATCAGGGGTGCCAGCTATGCTATCTTCTACAACCCCTGCTCACTAATTTGTGAATTGCAACTGAGTTGCTTCTTGGTATCTTCCCACAAGAAAACATGATATTTCAGCAAATAGACAGACTTAGTGGAAAGAATCCTGCAAAGGAATCATCAGTGAATCTTCCATCTTCAAAAAAAAAATTCTGGATTTTTCAGACTGGTCATATCACTCAATCACTGCATTGAAACTTTAAGAAACTTTATTACTTCACACATTAGAAGTAATAGGAAACATGATCTACATGTAACAAGTTCAAATATTATTTCAAGTACAACATGTGCCCTAACTGGAAGCAACAGAAACGCTAAATACAATTCAGCTAAAGTAACAAAAGTAAAACAAAAACTTTTTTTTAGTATTTCTGGAGTATTTAAAATACTTTACAAGCAATAATTTAATTTGTTCTGAACTTTTATAACAACTCAGAAACTAGGAAGTATTAGCTAGGTATGACCTAATAGCTGTCAAAAGGTAAATATTATCACCTACTCAGCAGGTAAAATTCAGATAAGTGACTTGTCCAGGATCAAAGGAATGTCAGTGATAAGGCTAGAGAATAACCTCCTTGTCAACTGTAGAGCACAGAAAAAAAAAAATGTAATGACTGGTTTTTAACATATAATAAGGAAGAAAGAAGTCACACAAAATATAATTTCCCAGATTGCTGTCCAGAGGGGAATCTGCCCATATATTAACATAAAAACACACTAATATTGCCTCTTCAGAGCCAAATTCTCTTATTCTTTTCTTGCTAAAGAATTGGTTAGTTGTAAAAATAACACATTTGAAATCTAAATAGGCATACCGAAAAAAAATTTTATTTAAACCTGAGGTTTAAAGCACTAGTATTACTTTAGTGTCTCACCAAGTACTTAGAAATTACACTATAAACACAAAAAAATAGGTCCTCAGCTACTATTCTTAATTAAAATTAATTAAAAGTCAAAAGGAGTCAAATGATTACTTCCAAAAGATCAAGTTCTGACGTGCATATAAGGGGAAAAAGTATTCACTTCTTCTGAACCCATCAAGATTTTTTTTTGGCAGAAAGAAAAATGCTTCTCATTTCAGTGAGGCCAAAAAAAAAAAAAATATATATATATATATATAGTTATAGTTATATATGTAGTTATAGTTATAGTTATATATGTAGTTACACACACACACACACACACACACATATAGGCAAGTCTGGTAAAGTTGATTATGTGTATGTAAGGGCTAATATAAAGAAGAAGCTTCAGACTGATGTAAAGAAACTGGGAAAACGCCAGCTAATCAACCACGAAGATAAGCGAATGAATGACAACTACTCGGATCTCCCAACAATTTGGTTTCCAAGCCTTGTGAACTTAGTGTCTCAAAACTTGATGCCCATACATCGGAAAGTACAGCATTTCACCTGGAAGAGCATCACCACCACTCACAGTCCTCCCCCTAACCCTCACTTTTTGAAGAAGGAGGGAAGGACAACTTTACAAACTTTAAATGGCAAGCCCAGCTACTTGCTAACGATTCATTTCGCCCTTCCCATTAGGTCAAAACAGAAACAGAGGAGTAAGTTAACAATGAAATCACGTGGAGCAGCATCTCCCATTCCCAACACCTCCAGAGCTCCCGGTCCCGGAGCCCGCCCGGGAGCCCGACAGCGCCTCTGGAGCAGGGCATGCCCAGGCTTCCGGGAGGGTCTGACAGGTCGGACAGTTCCCTTCCGAGCCCAAGTTCGGCGTTGACAGGCAGCCCCGGCCCGCCGCCCCCGCCACCCGCCTGCCAGCCCGCCCGGACTGGGACTGACAGCCCAACAGACACCACAACACACGTGCTGCCTCCTCCGCACCACAACACCCGCCCGCCTGTCACCCGCCCCCTGCTACCGGGTTCGGGTCCCCGGACAATCCCAGTCGCGCCGGGCCGCGGACAGGAGAGCCCGGGGCTGAGGCGGCTGGCAGGAGGCGAGAGAAGGCGGAGGCAGGGCCAGAGGAGCGAGATCCCCGGGGTAGCCCAGCCCAGCCTGTGGCTCCAAGGCCTGCGCCGCCCGCCCGCCAGCTCGTTCGCTCGCTCGACCGCCCGCTCGCTCGCTTCTCCCCCGGCCTGGGGCCGGGACCCGGGCCCGGCCGGCGGGTGGCAGGGCGGAGGGCCCGGGGAGCGCGGGGCCAGAGCCGGGGCCTGGGCTAGGCGCAGACAGCCCAGCGCGCGGAGAAGCGGCAGGGGAAGCCGGGCGCCGGCTCGGCGCGAGGGGGCGGCCGCGGCGCCCCGGCCCGAGGCCTGGCGCAGAGCAGCGGGAGGCGGCGCAGGCCGCGACGGGGCCTGCAGCCGCCCGCGGACCCCGAGGGGCGGCCAGGTGGATCCCGGAGCGGCTCAGCTGCGGACTCGGCGGCAGGAGGCGGC
>NC_058131.1:166174476-166198404 GCF_016433145.1 Gracilinanus agilis | reverse complement strand
GGCGGGGGTTAAGAGTGGGAAGAGCCGGAAAGGCTGCGGAGGGGGGAGGAGGGTGGAAGGGTGAGCGCCAGAGGGGGGAGAGGCCAGGGAGCCGGAAGAGCCGGGAGGGCGAAGGCGCCTCGCAGGGGGAAGGGCCAGAGGGCGGGGCGTGGCGGGGGTGGGGGGGAACAGCCGCCTGGAGGGTCACGTGAGGCCGGTACAAAAGGCCAAAGCCAAAGTGGGAGGAGGACTTAGTGAGGAGGGAGGCCAACAATTGGGGTCTCTTTTCTGCCTCCAGATCCTCTTTAGGTCGTGCAGAGGTAAAGAAAAGGAAGAACTGATTTCTCGCTTATTTAACAGGTGGGGAAACTGAGGCATTGAGGATTGGGGCTGGCTTCAGTGTCACCGGAAGTCATGTAACTAGGACCGGTGCCCAAACTTAATAAAAAACTGCTTTATAAAGTACTTAACTCACCGCCTTGTGGAAGTGAAGATGCAAGTGTTATCATGCCCATTTTACAGATGAGGAAACTGAGGCCCTGCCCAAGGGCCGTGTTTAAGGTGGCATCTAACTGGGACAGTAACAGAGTTCTGACAACAAAACCAAGGCTCTTTGCATTCAAGTGCCCTCCCTCTCTGTCAGACCCTCTGCCCTTATCTTGTCTTAGCTTTCCAGTCACCCAAAATGATTTTCCTTATCCGGGCTTTGGGAACAGATCTTCCTCCCATTTCCTTCAGTGCCCAGCTCCAATGCCACCACCTCCTCCAGGAAGCTTTTTCTCTCTGCCTGAATGTGAATCCTCCTCTCCCCTTCCCCCCGTATTTCTACTAACCTTTCTCAAATAGGTCTGTGATGTACAGCATGTATGTATTCCACCTCCTATTGCAACTGCTTTTGCATTTATCTTATACTCACCATTAATTGCAAATTCCTATAAAGCAAAGCGCTGGCATGATTTAGCGGAAAATGCACTGGTTAAAGCTTGGGTTTGTATACCAAGTATTAGCTGCATGACCTTGAGCAAGTCACTTAATGGGAAAACCTGTCTCTGAGACATTGTTTCCTCAATCTATAGAGTTAAGGATGACTTGTATCAAATAAGATGTCCATTTTTGATGTCTGTTTTTTAATTATAAAGGTTCTAAAATATCAGCTACTCTAAAAATTCTAGCACTTGGGGTAAATTCAATTGGGAGTGGGGAAAGCCATGAGGGATATGTGTTTGTGTGCTAAGGTGAGATAATTCATATCAAGGTATGATAAACCAACACAGAGGTACTGGGACTGAGGGAGCTGAGGAATTGGGAGGAAAGGGTTATGGAATGGTGATGACCATGAGCTAGATATTGAACTTATTGGGAAGGAGGAAGTGTGACCTAGAGATCCATAGGTGACAGCAATAAGGATCTGGACAGAGTGAAACAAAATTTTAAAGTTTGAAAGGTGATACAGAGTGACAATGGAAGAGAGAGGCTCTGAAAGAGGTTAGTGAGGAGGGAAGAATACAGATGCTAACTCCTCCTCCTCACCCTTCCTATCAGGGAATGTGATAGAGGGAGCAAGCCAGCCCTGGAGAGAGTGCCAAAGATACCTGATGGCTTCGAAAAAAGTGAAGTTCCAGAAGAAGGAAGTTACTAACTAGAGTAGCATTAATCCAGCATGATTGGTGGATTGGTCATCTGGATCTCTCCTTGCTTTAAAGATGAGAAAATCAAGGCCAGACAATTGAAATGTGCCAGACATCACACAATTAGGGAGTGAAAAGTCAGGATTCAAACTCAGATCCTCTGACTAAATCCAGTGATCTTTCCACTGCCCCCAAATAGAGGCTCCCTCTCCCTCCCCATCAAGTGTTCTATGCCTGGAAGTTCTCACCAAAGTGGACCACTTACTCTCCCTCATACACCACATTCCATCCCTGCTCTTTTGCCAAAACTGTCTCTCCTCCATTATTGGAAAGCACATTACGATCACCTCAGCCTCTTTGAATCAATCCCTCCAAGTCCAGTTCAGAGTGTTACTTCCTAAAGAAAAGCTTTCCTTTCAACACAGTTGGTAGAACCCTTCCCTCCCCCCCCCAATATAACTGAGGAAGTTTTCGCATTTGATCTTCTATGTATATGTCTCCCATTCCCCCTTCCTCCCACAGAACGCAAGCACCCAAGGGACCCCTGATTCATTTTTGTCTTTGTATCCCTGATGCCTAACCTATAGTGGCTGCTTAATCCATGCTTGTTGAATGAATGAAAAGCAAAAGATGGTCATTAGGAAGAGCTAGAGCTGAGGTTACTAAATGGGCAGGGTCCGGATGAGGTCAGAAGCTAGCCACCTCCCACACTGATCCAGAAGTCTGGCATGGGGTCCCCAGGCCAGGCAGCTCTCAGTCCTGAATGGATGGAAAGAGGAGCACAGTCTGCCCTACTTGGAGGGAAGGAGATCTTTTAAGAGTCATGAGGAAGCAGTACATGGGATAAAGGCATCTGGTTCCCAACCCCAGTTGCCCTGTGCTAGCTCCAGCTCTGATTCTGTATCATCTTTCTACTAAAACTCGTTTTCCTGTTACTGTCAAGGGCACCATGATCCTGGCAGTCACCCAGGCTCCAAAGGGGTCGTGCTCAACTCCTCACTCATTCTCCCTCATCAAACCATACCCAATCTGTTGCCAAATCCTGTCCGTTTTACCTTGGAAGCATCTCTCATATACACCTCTGACACTGCCACTCCCCTGGTGCAGAGGCCTGTCTCCTCAAGCCTGTGATAGTGCAGTAGCCTGCTTAGAGGGTCTCTCCACTCCAATGCATCCCCTATTCAACTATCAGAGTGATCTTCCTAAAGCGGTGTGACCTTGTTACCCCCTCCCCTCCTTAATAAATTCCAGTGGCAAGTATAAACTCTTGGCCTCTGGTCCCCAGGCCTCCAGTCCAGTGATGACTTCCTTGAGCTTTCTACTCTACTGCACTCAAGCAATGTTTCTAGAGCAATACAGGAATATGGAAGTAAAAGTTTAACAATCCAGTCTCTAGAGTAAAAAAGATGTATGTACACACACTTTTATGTTTAATCTGCATTATTAAGTCAGGTCAAGGAAATCAACAAAATAATAAATCAAGCCTTGATTGATAGTAATTGCTGACTTTTGAGGTATAAATACTGGGGCTAAAAAATGTAACAATTGACTCTCTGATTAGAAACATCTCCAGGACACCTTTACTTATTTACCTTATACCCCTACACCACCCCAGGTACTCTTCAGCCCAATGACACTGCCCTCCTTGCTGTTCCTCCCATAAGACGTTCCATCTCCCAACTCCATGCATTCTCTCTGCCAAGTCTCCCAAATCCTGGAATTTTCTTCCTCATTATCTTTGCTATCCGGCTTCTCTTGCTTCCTTCACATTCCAACTAAAATACCCCCTTCTCCAGGAAACCTTTCCTGATCCACCTTAATGTTAGTGCCTTCCCTCTGTGGATGATCTCCATTTATCCTGTAGATGTCTTATTTCTATAGTTATTTGCACATTGTCCCCTCCATTAAACTGATTTGAAGGCAGGGACTTTTTTTTTTGCCTTTCTTTGTATCCCCAGTGCTTTCACAGTGCCTAAGAGAACATCTTACACTTTCATTTTATCTCCAATATTATTTATAATGATAATAAACTGATATTTATTAAGGTTGCAAAGTACTTTACATATATTATCTCATTTGATCCTTGCAATAATCCTGTGAGTTAATACTATTATTATTCCCATTTTATGTATTAGGAAACTAAGGCTGAGAGAATAAGAAGGTCTGTCACCCTAGCACTATAATGCTAGATGAGGGATTCAAACTCATATCTTCCTGACTCTAGAATCAGTGGTTCCATCCAATTTACCTCCTAACTCCTTTCAAACTAACATGGAACTGAAAACTCAATAGGTGTTTGAGAAATGCTTGCAGTACATTCAGGCTTCTGGGCTACAGTCATTTACTTAATTATGTCACCCTACCTTTTTAAGTCCTATCCTTCCTTCAAAGTGCAAATCACACACCAGCTTTTCTCTGGAGAATTTTTTGACTGCCCCAGGCACCAGTTATCATTCCTTCCTCTGAGATCCTCAAACATTTATTGTCTGTACCACTCACGTTACATTTAATATATGCTACCATATATTGTAGATGTGCCCTCTCCCCAATTAGATTTTGTTAGCCCTTAACAACAGAAACTGCATGCTATAGGTATGCCTTTTGAAATCCCCAGTGCCTACTACAACGACTTCTACATAATAGGGTCTCAATAAATGTTTACTGTTGATTATAATGGTGATAACAAGGATAATTGATTATGATATGAATTGGAATATATGAGCCCTCTAAAAAAGAATTGGAGATTCTGTTCCACCTGCTGCCATATTCTAATCAAGTTACATTATTAGTAGCTTACCTTGTAATAGAGTAACAATACAGGCATACCTTAGAGATAGTTCAGGGTCACTTCTAGCTTACCGAAGTAAAGTAAATATCACAATGAAGTGAGTATTGTAATAAAGCAATTCACATGAATTTTTTGGTTTCCCAGTGCATGTAAAAGTTGTGTTTATTCTATATTGTAGTCTATCAAGTGTGCAATAGTATTATATCTAAAAAATACACAGGCCTTAATTAAGAAATACTTTATTGCTAAAAAAAATGCTACCAATTCCTGGCCCTTTATCGAGTCATAATCTTTTTGGTGGTGGAGGGTCTTGCCTTACTGTTGATAGCTGCTGAGTCATCAGGGTGGTGATCTCTGAAGACCGGAATGGCTGTACCAATTCCTTATCTTTTTCTTATTTTTTAAACTCTTACCTTCTGTCTTAGAATCAAATCTAAACAGAAGAGTGGTAAGGACTAGGCATTCAGGGTTAAGTGGCTTCCTCAGGGTCACACAGCTAGGAAATATCTGAAGCCAGATTTGAACCAGGACCTCCAATCTCCAGCCTGGTATTCTATCCACTGGGCTATCCACTGGGCTGCACCTGATAATTTCTTTCTTTTTTTTTTTTTAAACCCTTACCTTCCACCTTAGAATCAGCAGGCAGAATGGTAAGGGCTAGGCAATGGGGGTTAAGTGACTTGATCATTTCTTAAAATAAGACAGCAATGAAGCTTGCTGCATCTATTGACTCTTCCTTTCACAAAAGATTTCTCTGTATCATATGATGATGTTTGATAGCCTTTTACCCACAGTAGAACTTCTTTCAAAATTGGAGTCAATCCTCTCAAACTCTGCTGATACTTTATCAACTAAGTTTATATAATGTCCTTCAATATGGTTTTGTCCCAGTGAAGAGGGAGGCCTGAGGAGAGAGATATGGGGAACATCTGTGACGTCTGTGGAGTAGCCAGAACATGTACCACATTAATTGATTGAGTTCACTGACTTACATGGCGGGGTTCATGGTTCCCAAAACAATTATAATAGTAGCATCAAAGATCATGGATCACAGCCATACCATTGCTGAGTTTGTACCCCAAAGAGATCATAGGGAGAAAGACTTGTACAAAAATATTTATAGCTGCACTCTTTGTGGTGGCAAAAAACTGGAAAACGAGGGTATACCCTTCAATTGAGGAATGGCCAAACAAATTGTGGTGTCTGCTGGTGATGGAATACTATTGTGCTCAAAGGAAAAATGAACTGGAGGAATTCCATGTGAACTGGAATGACCTCCAGGAATTGATGCAGAGTGAAAGGAGTAGAGCCAGAAGAACATTGTACACAGAGACCAATACACTGTGGTAAAATAGAATATAATGGACTTCTGTACTAGCAGCAATGCAATGACCCAGGACAATTCTGAGAGATTTATGGAAAAGAACACTACCCACATCCAGAGGAAGAACTACAGGAGTGGAAACACAGAAGAAAAACAACTACTTGAACACATGGGTTGATTCGGACATGATTGGGGATGTAGACTCGAAATGACCACCCCAGTGCAACTATCAATAATATGGAAAATCGCGTCAGCTACGGGGGGTGGGGGGGGAGGAGGGGTAGGGAGGGAGGAATAAGAACATGAATCATGGAACCATGGAAAATTTTTCTAAAAAATAAAATAAAAAGATCATGGATCAGTATCACCACAATAGATATGATGATGAAAAAGTTGACACAAAGACACAATGTGAGCACATGCTGTTGGGGAAATGGCACCAATAGACTTGCTTGACACAGGATTGCCATAAACCTTCGATTTGTAAAATACACACACACACACACACACACACACACACACACACAATATCTGCAAAATATAATAAAGAGTGCTAAAACAGGGTATGCCTCTATATATAAGGGAATAGAGGACAGGCAAGAAAGTTTTGGCATGAGGAGTATGGCACAAGTCATTCAGTAAAATTCCTGCATTGAGCTGACACTGCTTTTGTACTGGATAGTTGGTCTGGAGCTGCCTCTATTTGCTGGGTTTAATGAGTTTTCACTCACACATTCACCGATCAGGATAAATAAGAACTGGAATAATATGAATTAATTCTGGAAAGGTAGAAGGAAACCAGATTGTAGAGGACTTTAAATGCAAGACTGGGTTGTTTGTATATTCACTTATAAGCAATAAGGGGGCACTGGAGATTTTTTAGTAAGGAACTTTTCAAAAGATTATTCAGTCAGCTATGTTAGTGTGTGAGATGTCATGACCAAAAAAACAAGCAGATTTGCATAGTTAATACTCATCAGTGGATCTTTAGATTTTCAAAATTAACCAAAAGATATAGATAATAGGGTCATGGATCTGCAGCTTGAAGGAACATCAGAGGCAACCTGATCCAACCCATCCATTTATCAGATAGAGAAAGTGAGACCCAAGGAAATTAGTTGACTTGCCTAAACTCTTATAGGAAGTAAGTAGCTGAATTAAGATAGAAGATTCTCCTAAAAAAAGTTTTTGATAAGGCAAACTAGAATGCCAACTTGTAGGTTCTTTTTAAAGAAAGTAACACCCATCCAAACATCAAAATCATTCAAGCTTCCATGAAATATCTAGCAGAAGTAACCCTATTCAGCAACCTCTGATCACAAACATTAAGTGAGGCAAACAAGAGAGAGCTGTTATATTCACCAAAGATGTTAGCTACATAAAAGATGTCCAACAGAGTCCAAATTGAAGAGGAATTTCCTATATGGTGAGTTCCTGAATAGGAGCTTCTGTTCAAAGATGCCAATGTGCTAATTGCATCAAGCCCTCAAACTTGACAAAGCCTCCTAGGAAAGATCTATAATTACTCAAAGGAATTAGGCCTGACCATCCACATGGGAAAGACCAATTGGATAAGGAATATCTATTGCCTAGTCCAGTGGTAGGCAAACTACGGCCCCAAGGGCCAGATTGGGGGGGGTGGGCCTGAAATGTTCTATCCAGGAGCCGACATTATTCCTAATCTGACAAATACAATGAGTAGGATACAATACAATGAAACTTTGAAAGAGTTGCCTTAGAAACAGACTAACAGATGAGCATTTCCTTTCCTTTGGCCCCCTCTTTAAAAAGTTTACCCATCACTGGCCTAGACCACAAGAGGCATTTAAATGGACAGCCTCCAGAGCTTGTTCATCAGTATATATGATGGCATAAACAGTACAAATGAATAACAAATTGGTCCCAGATTTGAACAAGAAAAGGGCAAAACAGATTGCCTTTCAGATGTTGCATAGCTCCTTTAATGACTCCAAGCTTCCAAAGAAAACAAAGGCCTATCTTATAAGTGCCATCATTCTACCAGTGTTTCTGTACAGCAACAAAACATGGAATACAATGGTATTTAAAGAATGTAAAATGAACATCACATAGTGTAATGGAAAGGCATTCAATAAGTGTGAACCAGCTGCATGAAGAACTTAGTAAAAAATGTGATCAAGAAATTGTATGATAAGTAAAGAAGACAGACTAGTCAATGTGACTGTAAGTCATGGAATATCAGTAGTTTCCAAAGAATTCATGTTGTGGGTCCAAAGTTGCTCTGTCCAATGAGCAAAGGAGAAGGACATGAGAGGTGCAGAAAGGTGGTTACATCAGATTGCCTATGAAGAAAAAGAAAGATGCCATCCTATAACTGCATGACCAGAAAAAAAAAGTTGGATTCCTAATGTGGGGGAAAGGATGACACATCTGATGGACAGCCTATGCACTCCATAGGCATTGACATAATGTCAAAGGAAGAAGTAGAAGCTCTAAAAAATTGGCATTTCCCAAGGAACTGCTGAGACTAACAATAAGCATTAAAGGGCAAGAATTCAAATGTGTAGAACCAGTGAAGTAATCAAGTGATATAAAGGAAGTTCAGAAGAAGGCCTAAGAAAAATACTTGGAGGACCCTCATCCCCCATCAGTGAGAATGATATGGAAGAAGAACTAGCAAAGAACACTAGGATGGCATGTCAGACAAAGAGAAGGAAAACCAGGAAAGAACAGTGTCACAAAAATTGTGGAGAGTATTGAGGAGGAGATGGTAGTCAGCAGTGTCAAAAGCAACCAAAAGTTCAAACGTGTTTAAGATTGAGAAAAGGCCCCTAGATTAGCAATTAATAAATCATTAAACATTAAGTGCCTACTGTGTGCCTGGTACTCTTCTAAGTCATTAAGAGATCATTAACTTTGGAGAGGGTAGTTTCAGTTAATGATGAAGTAAGAAGTCAGATTATAGAGGGGTTAGAAAAGAAAAGGGGAAGAGGAAAGAAAGGCACCTGGTACAAATGAAAGAGAGCAGAGATATAGGACAATGGATAGCAGAGATGATCTGATCAAGCAAGAGTTGTCTAATGATGGGAGAAACATAGCTCATTTGTAGGCACCATTAAAGAAGCCAGGCGATAGGGTAAGATTGAAGGTTAGAGAGAGGATAGAAATGTTAGTAGGGACAATCTTCTGGAGAAGACATGAGGGGAATAGATCAAGAATGCATGTGTAAGGGATGTGTAACTTCTTCTAAGATAAAAGTGAAGGAGATGATTGTGTAGACTTAAACCCACGTTAAAATATTTAGGTTTTTTCCATGAGTTTTCATGCCCAAAGAAGTCATCACTTAGCAGCCAAACTACTGCCTCTCCATTCTTAGCCAGGGTAGCATTCAAACAGTAGATTTAGACTGGCAAGATCTTACTCTAAGTTGTTCTAGCTGGGTAAAGCCTACTAGAGCTAATGCTTCACAACATAGGCTTCAAAGATCCATGGTTATAGCCATATCTCAATTAGGTGATTGAGTAGGACCTATGGGTACAGAAGACTACAGAGATAGGAAACTCCAAGTCCTTATATCTAGTTTACCAAATACTTTCCTCATAACAGTTTTGTGGTGTATGTAATATTTTATTATTGCCCATTTAACAAATGAAAAGGAAACTGAGGTTAAGGAGTCACACAACCTTTAAGTGGTAAAGCTGAGTCTTAATGCTAGGTCTTCTGAGGACCAAGTCAGATACACTAGAGAGTGAGCATTATTGATCTCTTAGGATATTGTTGGTTTTTTTACCACACTTATTAGCTATGGGAGTGAATTTAGGATTGTAACACTCCCAGCTCGTGTCCTACAACAAAGAAGTCCTAAATGACCCTTTGTACTAACTACAGACTTGTCTTAAATATTATGAAAGGTGCAATCACTATCTCTTTCTGTTGGCCTCTAATACATTTATTGAGTGATTCATTGATAAGATTACATGAGATTTTTGTTTTTTTGTTTTTTAACCCTTAACTTCTGTGTATTGACTTATAGGTGGAAGAGTGGTAAGGGTAGGCAATGGGGGTCAAGTGACTTGCCCAGGGTCACACAGCTGGGAAGTGTCTGAGGCCGGATTTGAACCTAGGACCTCCCGTCTCTAGGCCTGGCTCTCAATCCACTGAGCTACCCAGCTGCCCCGATTACATGAGATTTTAAGCTTGGTCAATAAAAATATTAAGGCAAAGAAAATCAAATAACCCCCTTGGAATTATTTTTGTACCAAAATAAACCTGGATAGTACCAAAGCATTCTAAAATAAAAGTGAAAGAAAAGTCCTAGTAAGGAAGGTCTTTTCCAGCTCAGTTATTGTATTTCTGACAATAGTACTAAGAGATGGTATGTGAGAAACTAAGAAAATTGGTAAATAGGATGCTTTCATCTCTAACTTCCCTTAGAAGCCTACTGTCAATCTACTATCTATTAATTGCTACATCTAAATCTTTCTCACACATATTTAAGCTTTCAGTCTGTAATGACTCTGGATATCAAATTCCGTAAGTTTACTATCTGCTGTGAAAAATAGTCCAAATAAACTAGATGGTATCTAGAGTTTCTTCTGGCACAAAAAATTCTATGATATCTTTTGATCCTTCCTTGTAGTTGACCTGATATGACTTCCTTGAAATTTCAAATTGTTTTTCTAATTCCAGTGGCCTAGGATTAATTTAGTAAACAAATCTTTTGTTCAACTCACAAATTTATAGGCGAAAATTATCTCTTAGAATTTTTCTTTCCAAAGAGTTAGGCTACAGTTACCTGGAAAAAGATCTGGGGTTTTGGTTTTATATGAGTATTCTCTTACAAAAATTACCAACATAGAAGTATGTTTTGCATGATAATACATATATAAGCCAGATCAAATTACTTACCATCTCCAGGAAGAGAGAGGGAAAGGAGGGAGAAAGACGATTTGGATCTTATAATTTCAGAAAATATAGGCTGGGAGTTTTAGTAGACTTATCACTGATTAGGCCATGCCAACCCTGCCCCCACCACCACCACCCCAGATTGCTCTCACCATCTGCCTCCTTTGCTACCATTCATGAATGGAGCTGAAGGAAAATCAAGAAATCATGTTGATTGGATCCATTATCAATTTATATTACATAATATCAACTGGACCTTCACTGAAACAAGGTAATCATTTTACATTTCCCTAATTAATTCTCTAACACACTCACAACAGTAGCTATTTCATACCTATTGGTCTCTTCTCAAGTCTTCCACTGAACCCTCTCCCCCAGCCCCCTCTGCTGAGGACTTTTCCTCATGCTTACTGGAAAAAAAAAAAAAGCAAGGCCATTTGCTGAGTTTCTTCTTCTTCCTCTTTATCTCATATCACTTGGACATCTTCTGCTACTACTTCCTTCTTCACTCGTTTCTTAGATGAAGATATAGCCCTTTCTCCTTACCAAAGCAACCTCTACATCCATCCTGAATTCCATCCTCCCAGGTCTTCAGGAAATTGTTCCCACCAACATCCCTATACTCATTGTCTTAATCTCTCTCTCTCTCTCTCTCTCTCTCTCTCTCTCTCTCTCTCTCTCTCTCTCTCTCTCTCTCTCTTCCTCTCACCCTGCCCCCATATCTCTCTCTCTGTGTCTTTCTTCTCTCTCTCTTTATCCCTCTGGCTCTGTAAGTCTGTCTGTCTTTTTCTCTACTGGATCCTTCTCTAATACTTAAAAAACATATGCCCATGTTTCTGCCATTCTTAAAAAATCCTTGCTTGATCTGACCATCTCTACTAGCAATTGTCTCATCTCCCCTTCCCAAGTAAATTCTTTGAGAAAGTAATCTACACTAGGTTCCTCTTCTCCCTCTCTTTTTACTCTCTTATTTTTTTTAAGTTATATTTTTTTTTCAATCAACCAGCAAAAGTCTGCCTTCTCTCCCTCTCAACCTAGCACTCACCACCCTAGGTGAATACAAAAGAAAAGTGAACCTTGTGTCTTCTCTCTTCTACAGGTCGGTGCCCAGTGTTTCCCCTGAGGGAATGCTACAAGGGGCAGGGCCATATGCCCCAAAGCAATCACTTCTATCTATGCCAGCATAAGGTAACTTCCATCTGCTACTTCCAGCCAAATCTCCCAATTGGAAAATGAAAAGACTCTGCTTCAAAGAAGGCCTCCCATCTCTTCGTGCACCTGTCCTTTGAAGGTAGAGCAAAAATGCCCACCCCTCAGTGAGGAACATTCTCACACCTGCTCATACCCTTCTGAGCCCAGTAACCCTGAACTCCTATAGACCATAATCCAAGCTCCATTCCCCACTCCTACCACCCATCTCCTCATTTCCATCCCCCTCAACCCTCCCACCCCAAAGTTTCAACCTAAATCCACCCAAGCCTTCCACTATGCCCTCTGGAATGCCTGTTCCATAAGCAACAAAACTTCCCCTTCTTCTTAAATCTTTTCCTCCTGCTTTTTCCATGTACTGGCTATTACTGAAACCTAGCTCCCTAGTAATGACCCAGCCTCCCCAGCCACACTTCCAGTCCTGCATATGCTTTCTTTCATTCTCACTGACTCACTGGTTGAGGCAGGAGAGTTAGAATACTCCTAGTTCCCCATTTTCACTTCAAGGTTTTCCTCCTACCTTTAACACTCAGTAACCTCTCTTCCTTGGAGGTCCATGCTATTCATATCTAACATCCAGAAAAAGTTCAGGTAGATGTGATCTACAGACCCCCAAGCCACTCTGCTTAGGGTTTCTTCTGGCACTTTCTCAGTGACTTCAGTACCTGACTCACAATTTTGCTCTTCTCTCCAATAGAAGACATATTCATATACATATGCACATATGTGCATATGTATATATATTTGATCTTTTAAATACTCTAATCACTCACTTCTCATGAGCTATTCCTCTGCCCCACTTCAGCCACACACAAAGATGGTCATAGCCTTTATCTTGCCATCACCCATAAATGTACTACCTCCATGTTCAAGAATTCTAAAATCCCCTTATCTGGACATAAACCATTAGCTTTTTACTTCTCTATCTTCCTTTCCTTCCTCCTTTCCCTTGCAAAACTCTCCTCTTGTTCCACATTGTGATCTCTAATTCCTTGACCTCAGTTCTCTCCTCTTCTCTCTATTTTGACCCCCTGGGGAACCAGTTCAGGTATACATTGTCCTCTCTTGAATCCCAAGCCTCCTTAGCATGTTGGGAATTATGCCAGGCCAAGCCTCAGCCTTGAATTACTCTCACCATTCACTGTCTTCACTCCTACACATACTGCTGAGCAAAGATGGAGAAAATGGTGCAGCCATTCTGACAGTGTCCACTACAACTCTATTATACAGCCTCAGCTGGGCCTTTGCTGCTGCTAGGCAATTCTGCTATACCTTCCTTACCAGCTTTTCCAAACCTTTTCATCCCTCCTCAAACCTCCCATAGCTCCCTCTACCCCCACTCTCTCAGCTGAGAACCTGAAAAAATTTGAGACCATCAGGAAGAACTCTCCTCTCCTCTTCCTTATCTCCTGTCACTCATGGGCCGCATGCCATTTTCCCCTCCTTTACCCCTGTCTCAAATGAAGTGGCCTTACTCCTTCACGAGGCTAATCCCTCTGCTTGCTGAAGTGATCCCATTCCATCCCATCTCCTCTAAGAGATTGCCCCCTCTTGTTATTCCTACAGTTTCACTTATCTTCCATCTTCCCGGTCTACTAGCTCATTCCCTACTGCTTACAAACATGCCCATGGCTCCCCCAATCCTAAACAAGCCTTCACTTGATCCTTCCATCCCCATTAACTATTGTCCTATATTTCTTTTGCCCTTTAAAGCTAAACTTCCACAGCAGGCACTTCCACTCTCTTCCTAACTCCATAAAACAACCCACCTTCTGACCTTATAATTTCCACCAAAATTCCTCTCTTCAAAGTCAATAACTATTATTTACCAAATCTAACGGCCTTTTCTCAATCCTCATTCTCCTTGACCACTCTCTCCTCCTCGATATTTTATTCTTTCTAGGTTTTTGGGATACCACTCTCTCCTGGTTTACCTCCTACCTCCCTACATTCTTTGTCTTCTTTCTTGGGTTCTCTTCCAGATCATGTCCTCTAACTGTAGCTGTTCCTCAGGGTTCTTTTCTGGCCCCTTTTCTCATCCTCCTCTGCTGCTTCAATTGGTAACCTCACCAGTTCCCGTGGATTTAATGACTATCTATATATTAATGATTCTCAGATCTACCCATCTTACCCAAAACCCTCTGCTGACCTCCAGTCTCACATCTCCAACTGCTTTTCAGACCCCTTAAATTGGATGTCCAGTAGACATCTTAAACTCAATATGTCCAAATGGAAGTCACTATCTTTCTCTGCTAGACCCTCCCCATCTCCTCTATTACTATAGAGAGCACCATCTTCCCAGCCCCTCAGGCTCACCACCCAGGAGTGATCCTGGATTCCAGACTAACTCTTACCTCCCATGGCCAAGCTATTGCCAAAGCCTGTCGATTTTACCTTGATGCCATCTCTTGAATGGTAGCACTCTCTCTCCTCTGACACTGTTGCCCCTCTAGGGCAGACCCTCATCCCCTCATCCCCTCATGCCTGGACCATTGTAGTAACCTGCTGGCGGGTCAGGCTACCTCAAGTTTATTTGCACTGAATTAATCACAGTAGTGAATGTCATTGTAACCATCCAACCTTAGCATCATGAATTCATAGAACTGCAAAGTAGGATAAGACCTTGGAAGTCACCTAAGTCCAAGTCCTATCTAAAGCACCAATCTGGCCCACAATGTCCATAACAAGTGATTAGCCTAGCCTTCTATATAAAAGCTTCCGGTGACAAAACTCTTTTCCATATTATCCTTTTCCTCCCTCTCAAAGCCTAAAGCCTTCACCCCCCGCCCCAACCCAGCCATCTTTGTGTAGAATTTTTTCCTTATGCTGAGAGATATGGCAGATATAGCACTAGATTTAGAGTTAGGATCCTGAATTCAAATCTAGCCTCATGTGATCATAGGCAAGATGTTCAGCTTCTCAGAACTTTAATTTCCTCATTTATAAAATGGGTATAATAGTACTCATATCTATTTTGTAGGGTTGTTGTCAGGAAATTGCTCTACAAATCTTAAAATGCTACATAAATATAGCAAAAAGGTTATTAGTGAGTTATTAGTAGTATTGAGCAAAAGCCTATCCTCCTATAACATTTATCCTTTGGTCCTATTTCTGCCTTCCAGGGCAAATCAGAACCAATCTAATCTCTTTTTAGTGTGAACATTATGACTGTGGGACAGAGCCAAGGCAAGGCATTTGTGAACCCCAAACAAGGTTGGAAAATTACGCCTGTGTAGGTTACTGTCCCCCAGAGGTTTCGAGCCTTCAATATAACACAACTGACTTGACTTATCACAACATACTTACCTATATGCCATGGAGAGAAGAATTTTTTGGCATTAAAAAGATGTGCATTTATTAAGAGCAATATTAAAGAATATTCTTCATTGTGCCCTCTCATCCACCTAGTGTTGTGTCCTAGGCAACTGCTTTGCTATGGGTTATAGCTGAAGCTTGAAAAAAATTTATGATGAATTTTTATTGCATTTTAACTATATTACTTGTAATAAAATTTGTCTTGTATGATTTTCCGGAGTCACCAACTAAATTAAACATGTGACTAGATAAAAGTAGCTGACACCTGTTTGTCACCAGTGGGGCATAGAAGACTGTGGCGGGGGAGGGGGGGGGTTGCCTGGTCCTGTAACTGCAACCCAGCTAATAATTTCCTTCTTGGTGGGCTGCTGAGTCTCTTTTATTCAGTAGATATTTTAAAAGCTAAAAGCAGTAGAAGATGGTAAACCACTGATGCTAAGATGTGATCACAGAAATCCATATGAGTAGCAGAGTATGATAGAAGTGGTTTACTGATTTAGAACCTACTGAACTCCAGGCTCTTGGACATTTTGTCTTTCTTACTGTTCTCCCTCCCTTTTCACTCTACACCAGTGGTTCCCAAACTTTTTTGGCCTACCACCCCCCTTTCCAGAAAAAATATTATTTAGTGCCCTGGAAATTAATTTTTAAAAATTTAATAGCAATTAATAGGAAAGATAAATGCATCTGTGGCCATCACCACTCCCCTGGATCACTGCAGCACCCACCAGGGGGCGGTGGCACCCACTTTGGGAATCACTGCTCTACACTTTCTATTTATCTGTTTGCAGGCAGGTCAGACCTCCACCGCCATCTTACTTCAGCCAGCAATGGGAATACAAACCAAGACCCTGAAACCTCTAAGAGTCTTAGGAATTAGCAGTGCCCCCCCCTTTACCCCTGCTTGTAGCCCAGCTTCCACAACCATCCATGGGACGAAAATCATTGTAGAGACAGAGCCCATCTTCCTTTTCCTCACCAACAAAGGATGACCAATTGCTACCATAGGCAGATAGATGGGCAGAGGAGCTCTGGGAGCTCTGTCCAGACCTCCAGACCTTCCAGCCCAGCCCTCATAGCCATCATCTGGCAGGAGGCAGGATGTGCCAGGCACCACTGTCACCACTTGGACCTCCCCTTCCCCTAGAGGACCCTGATGGTGTCAGTCTAAGACCCTGAACCCAAGTTCTTGGAATAGTGACATTAAATGATGGCACCATAAGAGGCATTAATATCTACTGCTGCACTCTAAGGACCATGGAGCCTTTCCATAGGACTTACCACTGAAACCTCCTTGGGTGTTTTCTGTCCCCCTACAAGGTGATTTCCATAAAAGCAAGTGGTATCTTCCTTTTCTTTTTGTATCTCAGAACTTAGCACAGTGTTTTACATAGAGTATGCACTTAATAAATGCTTTCTTAATTCATTCTTTCATATTTCCCATTTCTTCTATATCAGTCTTCTTCTACTCCTCTCACTTTCCTTTTTCCTTCTTCCCTGGCTCCCAGTCCTTTAATAGACCATAATATGGAATTAAGTAGCTAGGGTGGCACAGTGGATAGAGTGCCCAGCTTGGAGTCAGGAAGACTCATACTTCCTAACTTCAGATCTGTCCTCAGATACTTACAAGCTGTATGACTCTGGGCAAGTCACTTAACCTGTTTGCCTCAGTTTCCTCATCTGTAAAAAAATGAGCTGAGGGGCAGCTAGGTGGCTCAGTGAATAGAGCATAGGCCTGGAGATGGGAGGTCCTGGGTTCAAATTTGACCTCAGCTATATAATCTTAGGCAAATTATTTAACCCCAATTGCCTAATCCTTACCACTCTTCTGACTTGGTACTAATATTTAGTATTGCTTCTAAGGCAGAAGGTAAGAGTTTGGGGTGTGTGTGTGTGTGTGTGTGTGTGTGTGTGTGTGTGTGTGTGTGTTTAATGAGCTAGAAAGGAAAATGGCAAACCACTCTAATGTCTGCCAAGAAAATCCCAAATGGGGTCATAAAGTATCAGTCACCACTGAGCAACAATAACAACAATATAGAATTGAAGAATATTTTGAAATGTGATTTGTGTTTATTAAATCCAATTTAATATTTCCTATTCTTGAGATGAACAGCAAGAAAATTTTTCTTAATGCCAAAACAAAAAAACAAAAATAGTTTAAATTACATTCAAACTTCTTGTCATCCTTAAATTTTTTCCCCAGTGGGTTAAAAAGAGAAATTATAGAATAGCTATTCTGGGATACATTCATGGGCTTGCTACCCTTTTTTTAACTATAGCATATAAAGAAAATAATTTTAATTGAACATTGAATCGTAAGTCAAAATACTATTCTCATAAAATAACAGAATAAAATAAAATACTGCATAGGGTAATGCAGCAATCCTCATACTTTTTGATCTCAGGATCTCTTACACACTTACAAATCACTGAAGATTCTCACACACATAAAGAGCTTTTATCTATCTATATAGATTACATATGGTGCTTACTATGCACTCCTGCTCTCAAGGACCTCAAATGCTACTTGGAAGAGAAATATTTATTATATTTGAAATTAAAATGTCTTAGAATTATCATGAAAGTAGTATTGACCTTGCAGACTCCCTAAAAGGATCTAATGAACCCCACAGTGGTCCCCAGACCACATTTTGAGAAATACTGGTTTAGTGGATAGGGAGCTAACCTTGGAGTTCAAAAGAACTAGTTCAAGTCTTGCATCTGACATATTCTGGTTAACTCACTTGATCCCTCAGTGTCCAAGACATTAAGTATAGAAGAAAAGCTGATTGACATTGGTAGAAGTTAAAAAAAAATCACCCCCAAATGCTTTAGATTCCATGATTCAGATTCATGTGAATGCTTACTAAATAACATTTGATACTGAATTAAAGCATTGCTGGGGCAGCTGGATAGCACAGTGGATGGAGCTCCAGGCCTGGAGTTGGGAGGACCTGGGTTCAAATGTGACCTCAGACATTTCCTAGCTGTGAGACCCTGGAAAAGTCACTCCATCCTCTTGCCCTGCCCTCCCTGCTCTTCTGTCTTGAAATTGATACTGACAGAATGTAAAGATTTAAAAAAAAGAGAATTATAGTACTGCTACTTTTAAGGGAAACTGCACTATCTGTTCATTTGGCATTTAGCATCTCTGTATCTCAGTTTTTTCCACTTACAAAATGGTCATGAATGAATGAAAAAGTATCTCCTTACCATGAGCAAAGCACTGTTGAAATGTTGGGAATACAAGTAGGAAAGTAAGACAGAATTTAAGGAACTTGCATTCTGATTCTCTTCTCTCTAACATGATTTAAAAAAAAAACAAAAATAACAACACTGGATGTGGCATCAGAGACCTCATATCAATCCTTAAGTGATTGGGCAACTAGGCAAGTCATTCTACCTTGTTGACTTTTGTTTTTTTCTGTCTGTAAAATGGGGATAACACTCATACCACCTACTTTACAGAGCTGTCGTGAGGAGAATGCTTTGTAAACTATAAAACACTGTAGAAATATGAGCTGTTATTTCTAGGAATGATGTGAAAATTAATGAGAATATCTCCCAGCTACTACTTTATGCTTCGTGGAAAAATAAAATATAAAGACATTGTTATTCAGTTCTATAAATTAAGCTGAAAATTCTATGCTAAGAGATATAATAACATTTTTTTTTGATACTCATCTTAGAAATTGATGGATCTGTGGATTCAGCCTGGATTCTAGTTCCAGACTAGGAAGTGTTTGGCCACTTATTTACCATTTGACCATGGGCAATTTCCTTCCCCTCCCTGGGCCTCAGTTTCCTTATCTATAAAATGAGGAGATGGACAAGTTGATTTCTTTTTTTATTTTTTAGCCCTTGCCTTCCACCTTAGAATTAATATTGTATATTGGTTCCAAGGCAGAGGAGTGGTAAGGATGAGGTGCTGGGGGTTAAGTGACTTGGCCAGGGTCACCCAGCCAGGAAGTAGGCTAGATTTTAACCTAGGACCTCTATCTCTAGGCCTAGCTTTCATTCTACTGAGCCACCCAGCTACCCCCTGGACTAGTTGATTTCTATGGTCTTATATTGCACCAATATTCTGTTTTTTCATTGGAGCCCATGCCTCCCCTCTACCAGTGCACATCACCACCCCTCCAGGTCTTACCACTCTAACTCTTGCCATGACTTTCCCCAGAGTCTTCATAGAATGCCACTCAACTCAAAATATTTAAGCCATCATTGTGAGTGCCTTCCTATTTCCCACTTTGCAACTTAAAACCCTTTTCTAATCTTCTTCCAAACCCTCCTCATTTGCTTTCATCTCATAGAAGGTGTTCTCTCTCCTTGCCAAGGTTAACACCCTCCCCAGCACTGATGTCTTTTATCCCATCCCTGCCTGTCTCCTCCAGAAGCCTGCTCCATTCGTCATAGCCTCTCACTCTCTCCTCTTCAAGGTCCCCATACTCGTTCCATCTGCAGTGCCTGAAAACATGCTCGGGTCTCCTCGGTGCTTAGGAAACCATCCCTCACTCTTGCCATCTTCCCCAGGCCATTTTTCTACATCTTACTTCCCAGACTCTTAGGAGTCCTTTCTACTCCTTGAATGAATGAACAAATGAATGAAAAAGTATTTTATTAAGTGCTTACTATAGGCCCCTGCTCTCAAGGAGCTCGATCGCTGCCTGGAAGAGAGAATGTATAAAAGAAAGTTCAGTGGCAGGATAACGCTGAGTTTCTACTTCCTCGACATCTATTCACTCCTCAGCCTCTTCTTATTTGGCTACTGCTGCTCATCTGAAATTGTTCTCTTAAAAATGAGTCCTGGGGGCAGCTGGGTAGCTCAGTGGATTGAGAGCCAGGCCTAGAGACGGGAGGTCCTGGGTTCAAATCTGACCTCAGACACTTCCCAGCTGTGTGACCCTGGACAAGTCACTTGACCCCCATTGCCTACCCTTACCACTCTTCTGCCTTGGAGCCAATACACAGTATTGACTCCAAGACGGAAGGTAAGGGTTTAAAAAAAAAAAATGAGTCCTGACAGGGGCAGCTGGGTGGCTCAGTGGGGAGAGAGCCAGACCTGGAGCTGAGGTCCTGGGTTCAAATCTAACCTCAGATATTTCCTATATGCTCTGTGACCCCAGGCAGGTCACTTAGGCCTTATTGTTCTTCTGCCTTAGAACCAATACATAGTATTGACTCTAAGATGGAAGGAATGAAGAAATGAAAAGAAAGATAGAAAGACTTTTTCTCTCTTTAGAGAATCCTACTTTTTCTCAAGGTCCTAGAGTTTTCAGCAATAGCACTGCTGTTGGGAGATTTAAAGAAAAGTAAACATGAAGTTGTTAACCTTCCTGTTATCCAATAAATTCCTCATTAACTCCACAGAGCCCCATAAAGATGGGAAGCTAGGGAGTTGGTCCCTAACCAAAGTTTAATTGGTAAAAATCACAGAAAAAGACATGTGTCAGAGAGATAGTGTTTTGAGGTGTTCATGCATTAAAATGAAGTACAAATATGGAATCAGAAGGGGAGCTGACCATTGGCTGGACAATCCTGGTGGATTAAAAAAAAAAAGAGGGGGCAGCTGGGTAGCTCAGTGGAGTGAGAGTCAGGCCTAAAGACAGGAGGTCCTAGGTTCAAATCTGGCCTCAGACACTTCCCATCTGTGTGACCCTGGGCAAGTCACTTGACCCCCATTGCCCACCCTTACCACTCTTCCACCTATGAGACAATACACCGAAAGTACAAGGGTTTAAAAAAAAAAAGAAAGAAAGAAAGAAATCTTCCAACCCTGTCAAAAATTGAGTCAAGACAAAAATCAGCTTTATATGGTGTGATCCCTGCACCCCTACCAGAAGACCCGGAGTGGGAGGGAGGCCATGGTATCTTGCAGTAGAACTACTTGACCAGTACAAGACCCATACTCAGGAGAGAGCAAAGACACAAACACAAGAATCAGTACAGGAAACAGCTTCAAGGATCATTGCCTCTAGCAGCAGAAAAGAGAGCCAACTATTGATTCAGGAGAGACCTATTCCTTGTAGTAGATTATAGAGTTATGGAACAGAGCAGACCAAGATAGTATAGCTAAATGATCTGTCCAGTAAAGACTCTGTACAGGGACAGCTAGGTGGCTCAGTGGATACAGAGCCAGGCCTAGAGACAAGAAGTCCTGGATTCCAATGTGACTTCGGATACTTCCTAGCTGTAGGATCCTGGCCAAGTCACTTAACCCCCCATTGCCTAGCCCTTACCACTCTTCTGCCTTAGAACCAATACTCAGTATTGATTATAAGAGAAAAGATAAGAGTTTAAAAAAAATTCCAAACTCTCAAAGTTGGGGTTATTTTCATGAACATTTCCCTTTTCTCTGATTAAGAGGCTAGATTCCAGAGACACACCACCTAGAGCTTGCCTCCTTCTCTTTCTAGAAGGCCTTATTCTGATGCTTTCAAATTCAGGGTTGCTAAAGAGGCAACCCTCAGGAAATCTCATAGTTCCATTTTGTAGCATCCCAACATGGATGCCCATATCTGAGAGATTATACCTCTGCCTCTGCCAAGGCAAAGACACTATCTTAGAATTCACATTAGGCCACTCAGTGAAGCACATACATATTTGCCTCTGCTATGAACCTCTCTTGATATCCTATCCACCACCCCAGCTGCTTATGGCTCTTGGGATGAGCAAGTCCACTTTTAGGTCTCTAGTCTCTGATCTATATTGAGAAAGGAGAAAAAGGAAGACAAAAAGTGACCAAGAAGTGGGGGGCCAGAAGCTCTCATTTCTTTCTTTTTTTTTTTTAAACCCTTATCTTCCATCTTAGAGTCAATTTTGTATATTGGCTCCAAGGCAGAGGAGTGGTAAAGGCTGGGCAATGGGGATTAAGAGACTTAATCAGGGGCACACAGCTAGGAAATGTCTATGGTCACATTTGAACCTAAGACCTGGCTCTCAATCCACTGAGCCACCTGGCAGCCTTCTCTCATTTCAGATTATGTAAGTATTAGCATCTCTCCATTTACTTTTGCCCTCAAGGCACCCCCTAAACACAACTCCTACCTACTAAACTCTCAGAATTTCTCCATAATAAAAGGGGAAGGTCTAAGAGGCCAGCACAAGAGTTAGTTGTTTCTCTCAAATAAGTCTATTCCTCAGCAGTGGGAATCAAGCAGTTCATCTCAGGGGCCTGCTCAGATCACTGAGACAATTGAGAGGTGCCTTTAGTCTTCTTACCAAAATGCTAATGGGGATGTTCATATACTTCACAAGAAAATGTTTTCCAAAGTCCCAAACAAAGACTTACTACTCTACAAGTTCAAGTTGATCCTTGGTCAATCCAGCACCTTAGATATTTCCTTTTTGGATGTCCTTCAGATGCTTTAAATTCAAAGCATTCAAAACCAAATTTATCTTCTCCCTAATTCTAATCTGCCCTCTCAAGCATTCAGACTCAAAATAGTCAGCTTTCCAGACTCCCCTCTCCCTCTCTTCCACATCTGATCTACACTGCCTCTATCTTTGTAAAAACAAATAAACAAACAAAAACAAAACCCTAGTCCTCACAGACTCTGCCACCAGCCTGGTTTAGCCTGCCATCCTTTCTCATCTATATTTTAGTTCTCTTGCAACTGATCTTCCTAGCGTCTCCCCACTCTAATCCATGCTTCCCCCCCCCCCCCCATGGCTGCCCAAATAATCTTCTTAACACATAGATCTGATCATTTTACTTCCCTACTCAAAAAGACTTCAGAGGTTTCTTCGTGTCATTGTTTGAGATAAAATACAAAACCCTTATCCTGGCTTTTTTTTAATGGTTTTATTAAGGCTTTTTGTCTTTACATCATAATCATTTCAACAGTTGCTCCCACCACACTCTAGATTAAATCCCTTATTGTAACAACAACAAAAAATAAGCAAAATTGAATCTGACAGTGTATGCAATATTCTCTCCTAGTAGCCCTCTGCTTTCCTGGCTTGAAAGAGGATGTATGTTTCATTATCTGATTTCCAAGACATTCAATGGTTTTTCAATTACGCAGAGTTCAACTTCCTTTTAGTGAACTCTTCATTTATGTGGTTTCAGTAATTCTGCATATGCCTGGCATCTTAGACCCTCAGCAAACTGCTTCCATTCTACCTTTTTAGTCTTATTTCACATCAATTCCCTTTCGCACATGGCCTCTTCCAGACCAACTGGACCACTTGCCACTTCCACAAACTGACATGCGTCCTGACTTTCTATGTTTCCTCAGGCTACCCCATCTCCCTCTTCATCTCTGCCTTTCAGAATTATTTTCTTTACAAGAGTTCTATATCTTTCTTTTCTCAACTCAGCCTCACTTCCTCTGTGCATCTACCTCTAGACCTCCCAGTCCTACCACGGCTCCCTAACCTCCATACCAGCAGCTTCCTTCTAGAATGCTCCTCCAGAACTTTGTCTAGACCACTCCTTCTTTTGTTATACTTATCAATGCACGTTTTGTATCTCCCTGAATAAATCATAATCCCTCAGAGAGGACTACTGTTACTTTTATTTTCATCTACCTGACCTTGCTAAGAGTCAATGAGTATCTGATAAAAGTTGATCTAAGAAAGTATCCTAGGGTAGCTGGATGGCTCAGTGGATTGAGAACCAGGAGGCTGGAGGTCAAGATCTGACCTTCAAGACTTCCCAGCTGTGTGACCCTGGGCAAGGTGCTTAACCCCCATTGCCTAACTCTTTCTACTCCTCAGCCTTGGAACCATTATACAGTATTGAATCTAAGATGGAAGGAAGGAAGGAAGGAAGGAAGAAAGGAAGGGAGGGAGGGAGG